>NW_005365763.1:1034634-1035571 GCF_000412655.1 Myotis brandtii | reverse complement strand
GTTTTGGATTGTTGTGTTTTCATTGTCGTTTGTTGCCATGATGTTTTTTATTTCTTCTTTGATCTCTCTGGTAACCCATTCATTGTTTAATAGCATGCTATTTAGTCTCCATGTGTTTGATTTTTTTTGGATTGTTTTTGTTGTAGTTGATTTCCAGTTTTATGCCTTTGTGGTCTGAGAAGATGCTTGATATGATTTCAATTTTCTTGAATTTGAAGAGACTTTGTCTGTGACCCAATATATGGTCTATCTTTGAAGATGACAAATGTGCACTTGAGGAGAATGTATATTCTGTGGCTTTGGGGTGAAATGTTCTGAAGATGTCAATTAATTCCATCTGATCTAGTGAGTCATTTAGGATTGATGTTTCTTTGCTGAGTTTTTGTTTAGAGGATTTGTCCAGTGGTGATAATGGGGTGTTAAGGTCCCCTACTATGTTTGTATTGCTGTCAGTCTCTCCCTTGATCTCCTCCAGAAGATTTCTTACGTGTTTGGGTGCTCCTATATTGGGTGCATATATATTTACCAGAGTTATTTCTTCTTATTGGACTGCTCCCTTTAGTATTATGAAGTGGCCTTCTTTGTCTCTTTTTATGTCCTTCACTTTGAGATCTAATTTGTCAGATATAAGTATTACTACCCCGGCTTTTTTTTTCACTTCCATTGGCCTGAAAAACCTTTTTCCATCCCTTCGCCATCAGTCTGTGTGTGTCTTTTTTTCTGAGATGGGTTTCCTGTAGACAGCAGATATATGGGTCATGTTTTCTTATCCACTCATTTACCCTATGCCTTTTGACTGGGGCATTTAATCCGTTTACATTTGAAGTTATTATTGATAGAAACTTGTTAGTCGCCATTTTTGTTCTTTACCACTGCGTTCCTTCTTTGTTTCCTATTTTTTCTTTTTATAGCAGACCCTTTAGCATTTCTTGCATTG
>NW_005365763.1:1031175-1032525 GCF_000412655.1 Myotis brandtii | reverse complement strand
AATGACCCCAACTGGGGAATCCCATGCACTGGGTTTAATAATCAAACGCACGGATCTAAGGGGAACTGTAACAACAAGAGCCTGATATGTTGTGCGAATTCACAAGCCTTCACCTTCCAGGTCTGCGTGCAGTCTCCGCGCGCCCACTCGCCCCTGGCACCAAGCAGCCGGCAGACTGGCAAAATCCGAGGCTGCTTTTTTGCATCCAGTCCAGCTATGGGCTTATTTTTAGCGTTCCCTTCTGCCAGCAGCCCCGTGGGACCCCTTCCCCACTCACGGGTCACACTGGTCCCAACGCCCGCAGGCTCTGTGGGGCGCAGATTTTGCCCCGCGCGCGAGGTCCTCTCTCCAACCTGAATTGCAAACCGCACCTTTAGGGGAAGTCTAACCTTTCCGTGATAAGAAGCAGTGCTCCTCTGAGTTCAAGCAGTTGCGCTGCTTGAGATCCCTTGTTTCCAGGTTAGTAGCTGATCTCTGGATGCCGGTAACAGGCACTCAAGATGGCGCGGTCTCCGCTGCTGACTATTAATGATATTTTAAATAAAGTTTATAGTTTATTTTTCTAGCTGATCAAGTAAATTGAGTCATTTCCATGTAACAATATAGCAGAATTTTTTAATCTACTTATGTAGTTTGGCATAATTGACTCAATCTATTCCTACTAGGTTTCTTAAAGCAGGTTTCTTTTGTGATATTTGGAAAACATCCTTACCTGTGTATATTTGCTCAAATATCTTTAACTGTGTATATTTGAAAAGAATAATGAGAACAAGACAACTTGAAGGAGAAAACAGCAACTGCATATGGAAATGGTTCTTACCCACACTGTTTGAACTCACAGAATTCCTCATGGGTTTCTCATTCTCCACCCCATATCATGAGGAGCAGTATGACACCATTTTACTTTACTTGGGAATTCAGATTTTAAACCAACACATTCACATCAGTTATTCTTTAACTAGAGGCCCAGTGCACAAAATTCATGCATGGGGGTGGGGGAGGGTGTCCTTCAGCCTGGCCTGCACCCTCTCCAATCTGGGATCCCTCTCGCAAACCAGAACCATTGGCTCCTAAGCGTTCACCTGCCTGCCTGCCTGATGCCCCTAACTGCTCTCCCCTCCTTGTCTGATCCCCTTAACTGCCTATCTGCTCTCCCCTCCTGGCCTAACCCCCCCTAACTGCCCATCTGCTCTCCCTTCCTCTCCACACCTTCAGACCCAGGCACAGGAGTGCTGAGAGCTCTCCGCCAAGGCCCTGCCCCCATCCTGACGCCCCCCTCCAAGCCAGGTGGTGCCGCAGGGCTGCGCGTGCCTCTGCCAGGGGGGCCACCATGGCCTGTCCTGACGCCCC
>NW_005365763.1:1016269-1030879 GCF_000412655.1 Myotis brandtii | reverse complement strand
CGGGCCTAAGCTGGCAGTCAGACATCCCTCTGGCAGCCCAGGAGCCCTCAGGGGATGTCCACTTGCCAGCGGGGAGCAGGCCTAGGTGCAGTCGGACATCCTTAGTGCTGCTGAGGAGGCAGGAGAGGCTCCCACCACCACTGCTGTACTGGCAGCCGTCAGCCTGGCTTGTGGCTGAGCAGAGCTCCCCCTGTGGGAGCACACTGACCACCAGGGGGCAGCTCCTGCATTGAGCGTCTGCCCCCTGGTGGTCAGTGTGTGTCATAGTGACCAGTGATTCCCAGTCGCTCTGCTGTTAGGGTCAATTTGCATATTACCCTTTTATTATATAGGATATAGGTATATATAGATATATAGATATATATATGTATATAGATAGATTATGTAATTCATGAAGTTTCTTGAGTGCTTCCTGTGTTCTAGTCATTGGGTTCAGTGCTGGAACAGAAAGATAAGAAAAAAGAATGCCCTTAGAACTCTTTGTTCAGTTTGTGATAAGGTTATGCACAGACTATTAAGCACAGAGCAACCACGCCAAATCAGTTGTGGGTGATCAGGGAGACCTGAAATAACACTTCTTTGAAGTTAGAATACTTTTTTTTTCTTTCTTCAGCTGTTTTATTTTATTTCTTTACATATCTATCAACAATTACTTTATTTTTTAAATTTTATCTTTATTGTTGAAAGTATTACAGATGTCCGCTTTGTGGTTCTTTTTCTCCCCATTGACCCCCTCACCCTGCACCCACTACTCCCAAGCCTTTGCCACACTATTGTCTATGTCTGTGGGCCATGCATATTTGCACATAAGTATCCTGTTAATTTCTCCCCCTCCAGTCCTCTCCGCCCCACCTTCTCTCTGAAATTAATCAGTCTGTTCATGGTTCTATGTCTTTAGATCTATTTTGTTTATCAGTTTATGTTGTTCATTAGAGTCCATATATGAGTGAGATCATGTGATACTTATCTTTCTCTGACTGGCTTATTTTGCTTAGCCTAATACTCTCCAGGTCCATCCATGCTGTTGCAAATGCTAAGAGTTCCTTCTTTTTTACCGCCGTGTAGTATTCCATTGTGTAAATGTACCACAGTTTTTCTATCCACTCATCTGCTGATGGGCACTTGGGCTGTTAGAATACATTTTAAATGGATAACTTTGAGAAATAGAGAAAGGTCTCTTTGGTAACCAAGATTAATTGGATTTATTTCTGGTTGGTGACATTGTATCCACATGCTTCACCTCCAAGTTTGTTTTAGGCTAAAGGAACATTTCCTACTCTTAGCTCTAGATGTTTTTCACTGGGAGATGTGGAAAAGATTTGATATTCATTTTGGTTTTTTTATTTGTTTGAATGAGGACTGTGAGTATGTTTCTATATTATCTACTTAATATGAACAATCATATTAAGAAAAATGTTTGACAAAATCTTGTGGATTTAGAAATGCAACTACTGAAAGTCATGAGCCAAATTATTGTATAGCAAAATGCCATAGCAACTTTAGACAGACAATTTGGCTTGTAGTTATCACTTCCTGTAATTAATGAGAAGGGAATTATTTGGATGACAGACTGATTACTTTAGGAATGGAATAATTTCCTAAATTGTGGGGTCAGAAGTTAACCTTTTCTTTTTATTTATTTATTTTGTTTTCAAACAATTGGGATTTTTTAGTATACTCTCCATTTTACTTGTCATATAAATGAGCTTCAAGTGACTATAATTCTACTTAATGTATTAATTTTCATACCAATTCTCATTGTTACCCTAATAAGAGCTGCTTGCTTATTCTACATGTAGCTTAGTATATGGTATTCATTATGTGTTTTACAAACTGAGCTTTGAGTATTTTGAATCTTTTTTCTTTTCCCTTATGTGTTTTGACCTTGACAGGTCACTATGTTTGGAAAGGTTGAGAATCATTTTAGTTTTAAGGAACCACAAGCTCTTCTTCACACTGTGTACAGCTTAAACCATATTAGTTGAAATTGCCATGATTGTTAGAAATGCCCCCACACAAAGTGCAACCAGATGTGTCACATAGAAAAATATCCAAGCCGATTACTTTATATACAGAGAGAGATATGCAGAAAATTCATCTGAGGAGCCTTTTTCAATTCAACCATTTTCAAAATGTTCTCTCTAAACTCTATGGAATGCACCTGTTTCTGGGCTTTTGTTCAAAATAATGTTTGGGCCTGAGGGAGCTGATTTGTGGCACAAAAGGTCTTTAGAGGAGCAAAGGCCCAGAAAATTTCCTTAGCTCCATAATTGAACTGAATTCTCTCCCAAGTTGAGTAAGAGAAGGATCAGAAAAAGCAACTTCTTCCCCATGTAGTGCCAGGTGCAACATAAGTAAAGCAGCAAGTTGCTTTAAATCTTCCCTAAGTTAATGGAACAGTGGCCGAGGTTAGGGTTATTATCACAGAGCTCAGATAGGGACAAGACTTAGTGTTGCTTTTAAAAGAATTAAATTGCAGGCTGCAGACATAAGTATAGTATGCTGTTCAAACTTTGCAGACACTTGAGTACTGCCCACAAGGAGACTTGCTGGCTGAGAGGACTGATAGATGGGATAATGGAGCCTTTAATAGCTATGTTGCTAAATCCTCCCCATCCCAGGTTGGTAATGACTGAGAGTAGTTTAGTCCTTCAGATAGAAAATTGATCCAATGTGATGTGAATATCCTCTTCTCCCCAAGCTTTCTTCCTAGCTGTCTGTCTTTAAATACATTTTTAAAAATCTTCTTGGACTTTTAATTGCTTCTCTTACCATTGTAGAGTTTTGCCTGCTGAAATTAGAGAGCCAATCTACAGTACACAGCCAACAGCCACCCAGCACTCCTAGATTGCCTTCCCTACACCTGGGGAATTTGAAAAAATATGGTTTCCTTTTTGTTTTCATCTTTTTTAAGACTTCAAATGTATATGCTCTCATTTCCTTACAGTGAGTATCCATACTTTAACTCAAAAAAATGCCTTCTTGGTTGACAGCTTTGCAGTAGTATTGCTCCAGTTCAGTTTGGGTGCAAGTCACCTCCCTTGGAAATTGACCTGGAGAAAGCCATTCTTGCAGCAAAGGGGTGCCCTTTAGTCATGGCACAAATTTCTGTGCTGCTGCAAAGCTGTCCCCTATTCTTGTAGCCCTGACCCCATCCAGCTGGGCAAAGCCTCTAAGACCCGTGGGCCATGCCAGTGGCAGAGCCTTCAGAGGATGCCTTAGTCTGTGAGCCTGCTGCACTAGAGTGGGTATGTTTGTATGTGTAGAGCCACCCCTTTGTTTTCCATGCAGCTGCTACTTAAGATGGGAGAAAATAGATCCAAACACTGGTTGGGAAAGATGAGATGAAGACAGTAGTACTATATTAAAACCAAAACATGTGTTTATAAAAACGTTATGAGGGAAATTGGCATGCTCTGCAGATTTCTCAACCATTACATTATTAGTAGCAATTAAGCTTTTCAACATTCAGAACCTATAAGAGTTCAATCAATAGTTGTCTAAATATAGTGGATAATGGAGTAGATGTGGGCTGGGAAGACAAGATTGATAGACAAAAGTTAATGTTGGACTAAAATGATAAAAAAAAAAGTCTACTATAGGAAATAATGACCTATAATAGCAATGGCCACTTTTAAACAGAGTAAACTATTTATACTCTTTATATGATTCAGTGGCATAAAATTATTTTTACCCTCTCTAAATTACCATTATTATACCAGAATATTAGGGTTACAGCACATTTGAATTGCTAAAATAAAGATTATAGATCTCAAGGGGATATCAATATTCTTTCTGCTATTGCCAGTCTCATCATTCTCATCATCACCTTCACAATAGGTGTTGATGCAAAGCACACACACTCTGTGTATTCTATTTTTTTTTCTATACATGCTGTTGCACATATGTGGAAACTTGAACATCTTTTGTTATTCAGAGTATTTTAAAATTATTGAATATTTTATGTAAATATTAATAAAACAGTAATGGATTTTATTTCATAAGGGACATGTGTACTTTTATATTAACCTTTAAAAATCTTATATTACCTAGTTCTCATTAGTACTGAAACTTTGTACTGTATTTATTTTTGTTCTTTCTTTAATCTATCAACTGTAAGCAGGTTTTTAAAAATTTATCTTTATTGTTGAAAGTATTATAGTTGTTCCCTCTTTTCAACACATTGACCTCCTCCACCCCACTTCCATCCCTCCTCAGAACTTACCCACACTAATGTCTGTCCATAGACTATTCATACATGCATATATGTAAGTTCTTTGTTTAATCTCTTCCTGTCCCCCATCCACTTCCCTCTGAGATTTGTCAGTCTGTTCCATGTTTACAGGTCTCTGAATCTATTTTGTTCATCAGTTTAATTTGTTCATTGGATTCCACATATGAGTGAGATCATGTGATACTTGTCTTTCAGTGACTAGCTTATTTCGCTTAGCATAATACCCTCCAGGTCCCTCCATGCTGTCTCAAAGGATAAGAGATCCTTTTTGCAGCTGCACAGTATTCCATTGTGTAAACATATTATTGCTTTTTAAATCTATTCATCAACTGATGGCCACGTGGGCTATTTCCAGAATTTAGCTATCCCATATAATAAAGAGGGAATATGCTAATTTGTCCGTGATGGTGTCCGAGTCACGACGATCAACGTGTTGTGCATGCACAGGAGCTGGGGGGCAGGGGCAGGGACTTCCGCCCCCAGTGGTGGCATGCCCAGGCCTGCCCAGCGCTGAGGTGAACCTGCCTGCCTGCATCCCTGACCTGGGACGTAACCCTGCCTGCTTGTGTCCGCGCCCAGCGCTGAGGTGAAGCAGGCAATACAGTGTCCGAGTCACGCCCAGTCAATGGCTTGTGCAGGCTTCACAGGGGAGTTTTACCAAACATTCAAGGAAGAACTAAAACCTATCCTCCTCAGACTACTACAAAAAATCCAAGAGGAAGGAACACTTCCAAGCTCATTCTATGAAGCCAGCATCACCCTAATACCAAAACCAGGTAAAGACAACACAATGAAAGAGAATTACAGGCCAATATCCCTCATGAACATAGATGCCAAAATCCTCAACAAAATCTTAGCAAATCGGATCCAGCAGTACATCAGAAAGATCATACACCATGACCAAGTAGGATTTATCCCAGGGATGCAAGGATGGTACAATATCCGCAAATCAATCAACGTGATACATCACATAAACAAATTGAAGGAAAAAAACCACATAGTCATATCAATTGATGCAGAAAAAGCATTTGACAAAATTCAACACCCATTTTTGATAAAAACTCTCAGCAAGGTGGGAATAGAAGGATCATACCTCAACATAATAAAAGCCATATATGACAAACCCACAGCCAACATCATACTCAATGGACAAAAACTAACACCATTTCCCCTAAAAACAGGAACAAGACAGGGATGCCCACTCTCACCACTCCTGTTCGACATAGTACTGGAAGTATTAGCCATTGCAATTAGACAAGAAGAAGAAATAAAAGGCATCCAAATTGGAAAAGAGGAAGTAAAACTGTCCTTATTTGCAGATGACATGATATTATACTTAAAAAACCCTAAAGACTCCATCAAAAAACTATTAGACTTAATAAAAGAATTCGGCAATGTAGCAGGATACAGAATTAACGCCAAGAAATCTATGGCATTTCTATACACCAATAGTGAACTTGCAGAAAGAGAGACTAAAAAAGCAATCCCATTTACCATCTCACCAAAAAAATTAAGCTACCTAGGAATAAACTTAACTAAAGAGGTAAAAGACCTCTACTCAGAAAACTACAGGACGTTGAAAAAAGAGATAGAGGAAGACATAAAGAGATGGAAGAACATACCATGTTCTTGGATTGGTAGAATCAACATCATTAAAATGTCCATACTGCCCAAAGCAATCTATAAATTCAACGCACTTCCCATTAAAATACCAACGGCATATTTCACAGACCTAGAACGAACTCTCCAAAAATTCATCTGGAACAAAAAACGACCCCGAATAGCTGCAGCGATCCTGAGAAAGAAGAAAGTAGGTGGGATCTCAATACCAGATATCAAGCTGTATTACAAAGCCACTGTTCTCAAAACTGCCTGGTACTGGCACAAGAACAGACATATAGATCAATGGAATAGAATAGAGAGCCCAGAAATCAGCCCCAACCAATACGCTCAATTAATATTTGACAAAGGAGGCAAGAACATACAATGGAGTCAAGACAGTCTCTTCAATAAATGGTGCTGGGAAAATTGGACAGATACATGCAAGAAAATGAAACTAGACCACCAACTTACACCATACACAAAAATAAACTCAAAATGGATAAAGGACTTAAATATACGACCGGAAACCATAAAAATACTAGAAGAATCCAAAGGCAACAAAATCTCAGACCTATGCCGAAGCAATTTCTTCACCGATACAGATCCTAGGGCATTGGAAACTAAAGAGAAAATAAACAAATGGGACTACATCAAAATAAAAAGTTTCTGCACAGCAAAAGAAACCATCAACAAAACAACAAGAAAGCCCACTACATGGGAGAACATATTTGCCAACATTATATCTGATAAGGGCCTAATCTCCAACATTTATAGGGAACTCATACAACTTAACAAAAGGAAGATAAACAATCCAATCAAAAAATGGGCAAAGGACCTAAATAGACACCTTTTAAAAGAGGACATTCAGAAAGCCAAGAGACATATGAAAACATGCTCAAAGTCGCTAATCATCCGAGAGATGCAAATCAAAACAACAATGAGGTACCATTTCACACCTGTCAGAATGGCTATCATCAACAAATCAACAAACGACAAGTGCTGGAGAGGATGTGGAGAAAAAGGAACACTTGTGCACTGCTGGTGGGAATGCAGACTGGTGCAGCCACTATGGAAGACAGTATGGAGTTTCCTCAAAAAACAAAACATGGAACTCCCATTTGACCCTGTGATCCCACTTCTAGGAATATATCCCAAGAAACCAGAAACACCAATCAGAAAGGATCTATGCACCCCTATGTTCATAGCAGCACAATTCACCATAGCTAAGATTTGGAAACAGCCTAAGTGCCCATCAGTAGATGAATGGATTAGAAAACTGTGGTACATCTACACGATGGAATACTATGCTGCTGTAAAAAAGAAGGAACTCTTACCATTTGCAACAGCATGGATGGAACTGGAGAGCATTATGCTAAGTGAAATAAGCCAGTCAATGAAGGAAAAATACCACATGATCTCACTCATTCATGGATAATAAAGACCATTATAAACTTATGAACAAAAATAGATACAGAGGCAGAGCTGCCTCAAACAGACTGTCAAACTGCAGCGGGAAGGCCGGGGAGGGTAGTGGGGCAGAAGGGGTGGGTAAGAGATCAACTGAAGGACTTATATGCATGCATATAAGCATAACCAATGGACATAAGACACTGGGGGGTAGGGGAAGCCAGGGGATTGTCAAGGGTGGGGGGGAAAAGGAGACATATGTAATACCCTTTGTAATACTTTAAGCAATAAAACAAAAATAATAATAAAATTTAAAAAAAATAAAATTGAAAGTGGGTGCAATCATAATGCTACTTAGAAATCTTAATAGTGAATGGGGTCTTTGTAATATTACTAGATTTATTATCAAAAGATTATAACCTAACATTATTGAAACTGAAGTATTAACAGGATCTGCAGAGGGAGAGATTGTTCTGAATCCAAGAATTGATTTGTCCTCGTCCGACACTGGCCTCCCATTTAAATGAATTCGACGACAGTTTCCCGTGATGCCAGCATTTGCGATAACTATTAATAAATTACAAGGACAAACTCTAGTCAGAGTAGGCATATTCCTACCTGAACCCAGTTTTGCACATGGTCAGTTATATGTTGCTTTCTCTCGAGTTCGAAGAGCTTGTGATGTTAAAGTTAAAGTGGTAAATACTTCATCACAAGGGAAATTAGTCAAGCACTCTGAAAGTGTTTTCACTTTTACTGTGGTGTACAGGGAGATATTAGAATAAGTTTAATCACTTTATCAGTCATTATTTGCATCACTGTTGTTTTTATATCATGTTTTTGTTGTTTTCATATCATGTTTTTGTCATTTTTATATCATGCCTCTGTTGTTGTATCATTTTGTTACTGTTTATTAATAAATTTATATATTATTTCCATATACATTTTACTAATTTCCTTTCATGTCTCACACTTCTATAATAGAGAAAGGGAAAATACCAATATTAAAATATTTCCTCTAATTAATTCCCTTTAATGTGCACGAATTTTGTGCACCGACCTACTAGTTGTAAATAACATTGCTATGAACATAGCGGTTCGGATATTCTTTCTGATTGGTATTTATGGATTCTTAGGATACATTCCTAGATGTAGGATCACTGGGTCTGATGCAGTTCCATTTTTAATTTTTTTGAGAAAGCTTCACACTGTTTTCCATTGTGGCTGCACCAGTCTGCATTCCCACCAGCAGTGTACTTAGGGTTCCTTTTCCTCTACATTCTCACCAGCACTTGTTGTTTGTTGATTTATTGATGGAAGCCATTCTGGCAGGTGTGAGGTGGTACCTCATTGTCATTTTAATTTGCATCTCTCTGATGATTAGTGACATTGAGCATTTTTTCATGTATGTCCTCTTTGGAGATGTATCTATTCATGTCCTCTGCCCATTTTTTAATTGGATTGTTTGCCTTCCTTTTGTTGAGTTGTATGTATATTTTATATATTTTGGAAATTAACCCCTTATCAGATGTATCATTGGCAAATATATTCTCCCATACAGTAGGCTCTCTTTTCATTTTGATGCTGGTTTCATTTGCTTTGCAGAAGATTTTTAGTTTGATGTAGTCCCACTTATTTATTTTTTCCTTTATTTCTCTTGCCCTAGGAGATTTATTTGTGAAAATTATGCAACATGAGATGCCTGAGATTTTGCTGCCTATGTCTTATTCTATGATTTTTATGGTCATGATATACATTTAAGCTTTTTCTTGTGTATGGTGTAACCTGGTGGTCTAGTTCCATTTTTTTGCATGTATCTATCCAATTTTCCTAACACCATTTATTGAAGAGACTGTCTTGACTCCATTGTATGTTCTTGCCTCCTTTGTCAAATATTAATTGAGCATAATGGCTTGAGTCGATTTCTTGGATCTCTGTTCTGTTCCATTGGTCTATATGCCTGTCCTTGTGCCAGTACCAGGCGGTTTTGTGTACAGTGGCTTTGTAGTATAAGTTGATGTCTGGTATTGTGATTCCTCCAACTTTATTCTTCTTTCTCAAGATTATTGTGGCTATTTGGAGTCTTTTTTTATTCTATATAAAATTTTGGAGTTTTTGTTCTAGATCCGTGAAATATGCTGTTGGTATTTTAATAGGGGAATCTATAGATTGCTTTGGGTAGTACAGACATTTTAGTGATGTTAATTCTATAAATCCATGAATATGGTATATTTTTCCATAGTTTATATCTTCCTGTGTCTCTTTTTCAATGTCCTGTAGTTTTCTAAGTACAAGCCTTTTGCCTCCTTGGTTAAGTTTATTCCTAAGTATCTTAATTTTTTTTGTTTTAGTGATAAATGGGATATACGAACAAAACAACAGAGACTAGAATAATAACAAATTAATAAAGCAGCTATATAAAGAAGATAAATTTAAAAAGTGGGAAAAAGCAAAAGAAGAGGGGTAAAAAAGAAAAGGGAAGAAAAAAAGGAGAAAATTTTTTTAAGTTAAAAAAAAAAAGTGAAGTGGCATTTGTTTCAGCCCAGTTTAATGCCCCATGGGAGTTCGCTTTGATCCCACTCTTCTGTTGTCTGCCAATTCTGGGCTTTCTATTAGGTACTTAGGTGCTAACCACTGTCAGCCACTGTCTTTTGGCTTTTAGCAACCTGCTTGAAGATCCAAGTGATCCACTGCTGCATCTGTCTCCACAGGACTTGGGTGCAAGCAGGAGGGGCCAATTTGCCCTCTAAAGTAGGTTTGTTAGCAGCATGGGGCTGAGACTGGGTCAGCAAACTTCCCCTGGCTCCCCGAGCTCCACCTCTGCCTGCCTTTGTCAATCTTAATCACTCAAAAGTCTGTTTCTGAAAGGGCTTTAGGCAGGGGAGGTGCTATTTAGCTTCCAGGGAATATGGTGGGTGTGTTTCCCTATCCCAGAGCTACTCCTCCACAAATGGCCCAAAATATTACTCTGCCCTTGGCTGCACAGGGATTCTTGGATGGAGACCAATGGGGTCGGCTGGAAACCTGGAGTTTTTATTAGTTCTTCTGTGTGATAGAAATATCAGTCTAGTTCTCAGGATGGTGGAGTGGACGGCCCCTCCTCCAGTTCACTCACTGAGGACTCCCTAAGACTGTTCAAAGCCATAAGCATGGCCTCTGCTTTTGTTTCCTCTGAAAAGCTCAAAATGCAGGATGTGGCATGCAGGGCTCCTGAAGGTGGAGCGGGCTATATTACCTAGGGTTTTACTCTTTACTTTCCTTCTGGCTGTTGGGAGAGGCTAGGTCCTCTCAGGAAAAGTGGCCTTTTCCATTTGGGGGCCTATGATCAAATGCTCCTGGCTGCTGTTTTACCAAGTCTCCCCGAAATGCTTCCCATCCCAGCCTCTCCTGAGGTACCTCGGGTCCATATCTCCCTCCCTGCACCAAAGCCTTGGGTGAGTAGTTGCAAATGAAAAATCCTGGGCTCTGGGTTTAGAGAAAACACACACACACACATACACACATACACCACCACCATCACCACCACCACCACCACCACCACCACCACTAACAACAACAACAAAACTGCAGCTTTCTCTCCAACAGGCTCTGTGGCCAGCAGCCCTGCCTCCTTTCACATCTGGGTGTTACAGGAACTACGGGTCTTGACTCTGGTGCTCTGGGTTCTGGGCCTCTATTTCCTGAGGGGACAGACTCTCCTGTAGCCTGGAGTTCCCTCCAACCTCTCAGCCTGCCAGCCTGCTGCCCCTGGTAGCTGGGTCAGCTCCTCTGGCAACCTCAACCTTCCAATCAGTCTGCAAGTGTTTTCCTTGATATAAGTCTCCTCCTCAGCTAGAACTCAGTTGGTAATTCCAGGTGAATGTTCTCCAATTCAGTTGCATTTCCAATCTGGCTCTGAGACGAGGTACAAAACAGGTCTGCCTATTTGGCTGCCATTTTTCAGATCAGTCTAAAGTCCCTCCAACTTTATTCTTTTTCTCAAGATTGCTAAGGCTCTTCAGGGTCTTTTTAAGTTCCATATAAATTTGTGAAGTATTTGTTCTAGATCTGTGAAATATGTCGTAGGTATTTTATGAGGATTGAATTGAATCTATAGATTGCTTTGAGTAGTATAGACATTTTAATGATGTTAATTCTACCAATCCATGAACATGGTATATTCTTCCACTTGTTTATATCTTCCTCTATCTCTTTTTTTCAATATCCTATAGTTTTCCAAGTAAAAGTCTTTTGCCTCCTTGATTACGTTTATTCTTAAGCATCTTAATTTTTTTGTTGTAGTGGTAAATGTGATTTTTTTTTCAGTTTCTCTTTCTGAGAGTTCATTATTAATGTATAAAAATGCCGTCAATTTCTGGGTGTTAATTTTGTATCCTGCAACGTTGCTGAATTCATTTATTAAATCTAGTAGTTTTTTGGTGGAGTCTTTAGGGTTTTCTATGTACAATATCATGTCTTCTGCAAATAATGACAGTTTTACTTCCTCCTTTCCAATTTGGATGCCTTTTCTTTTTTCTTCTTTTCTGATCGCTGTGGCTAGAACTTCCAGTACTATGTTGAATAAGAGTGATGAAAGTGGACAGCCCTGTCTTGGTCCTGTTCTGAGGGGGAATGGTTTTAGTTTTTGCCCATTGAGTATGACTTTGGCTGTAGATTTGTCATATATATCCTTTATTATATTGAAGTCTGATCCTTCTATTCCCACTTAGTTGAGAATTTTTACCAAAAAAATGGCAGTTGGATTTAGTTGAATTCTTTTTCTGCATCTATTGATATGATCATGTGATTTTTTGTCTTTCAATTTGTTTGATGTACAACATTTATTGATTTGTGAATATTGTACCAGCCTTGCATCCCTAAAATAAAGTTTACTTGGTCATGATGTGTGATCTTTTAATGTATTGCTAGATCCAATTTTCTAATATTTTGTTGAGGATTTTAATATCTGTGTTCATCAGGGATATTGACCTGTAATTTTCTTTCTTTGTAATGTCTTTATCTGGTTTTGGAATTATGATAGTGCTTGTAAAAAGAGCTTGAAAGTGTTTCTCTTGGATTGTTTGCTTCAATTTTCTAAGTTGTTATTGACCTATTTAGGTTTTCTAATTCTTCCTGATTCAGTTTTGGAAGACTGTATTTTTCTAGGAATATGTCCATTTCGTCCAAGTTGTCCAATTTGTTGGCATATAGTTGCTCATAGTATTTTCTTACAATCGCTTATATTTCTGTGGCATCAGTTGTTACTTCACCTCTTTTGTTTCTGATTTTATTTATTTGGGTCCTCTCTCTTTGTTTCTGATGAGTCTGTCTAAAGGTTCATCAACCTTGTTTATCTTTTCAAAGAACCAGCCTTGGTTTTATTGATATTTTGTATTGCATTTTTTTATCTCTATGTTAATTATTTCCGCTCTTTATTATTATTTCCTTCCTTATACTTATTCTGGCCTTTATTGTTCTTTTTCTAATTCTTTAATTTATAGGGTTAGATAGTTTATTATTAATTTCTTATTTTTTTGAGGTAGGTTTATAGTGCTATGAACTTCCCTCTCAGGATTGCTTTCACTATGTCCCCTAGATTTGTTGGTTGTTGTGTGTTCATTTTTATTTGTTTCCAGGAAGTTATTCATTTCTTCCTTAGTCTCATTGGTAACTTATTCATTGGTTAATAGCATGCTATTTAGCCTCCATATGTTTAAATGTTTTTGAGTATTTTTATTTAGTTAATTTTTAGTTCATGCCAATGTTATCTGAGAAGATGCTTGATATGATTTCAATCTTCTTGGACTTGTGGAGACTTGTTTTGTGTCCTACATGTGATCTATATTTGAGAATGTCCCATGTTCACTTGAGAAGAATGTATTTCCTACAGATTTGGGGTGAAATGTTCTATAAATGTCAAATCCATCTGATCTAGTGTATCATTTAGACTCACTGTTTTCTTGTTGATTTTTTTTTTTTGTCTGGAAGTTCTATTCCATCAACATCATGGGGTGTTAAAGTTCCTTACTATGACTGTATTACTGTCAATCTCTCCCTTAAAGTCCTCCAGAAAAAAATATTTTTATATATATTTAGGTGCTTCTATTTTGGGTGCATATATGTTTACTAGAGTTTTATGCTATTGTTGTATTGATCCATTCAGTATTATGTAGTCACCTTTATTGTGTCTTGTTATGGCCTTCATTTTTAAGTCTATTTTGTCCGATTATGAGTATTGCTACCCCAGCATTTTGTTTGTTTTTTTCCATTTGTCTGGAAAATTTTTCCCATCCCTTCACTCTCATCCTCTGTGAGTTTGTTGTTCTGAGGTGGGTCTCTTGTAGACATCATATATATTGCTCATTTTATTTTATCCATTATGTCTTTTGATTGGAGCATTTAATGCATGTACATTTAAGATTATTATTGATAAGTTCTTATTTATTGCTATTTTTATTCTTTTTACCTATATTTTTTCTCTCTCACCTTTCTCTCTTATATAGCCAGCCTTGAGGGTATAAAAGGTATCTCATTGTAGTTTTGATTTGCACTTACCTAATGATTTATGATGAGCATTTTTTTCATGTGTATATTCTATATATATATATATATATATATCTTATTATAGCAGTCCCTTTAACATTTCTTGCAATGCTGATCTGGTGGTTATAAACACTTTTAGACTTTTTTTTTCCTGGGAATCTCATTATTCCACCATCTATTTTGAATGATAGCCTTCCTGGATGGAGTTCTCTTGGATTCAGATCCTTGCTTTTCATTGCCTTGAATACTTTATACCATTCCTTTCTGGCCTCTAGAGTTTCTGATGAGAAATCAGCTGAAAGCCTTATGGGAGCTCCTTTGTAGGAACAATTTGCTTTTCTCTTGCTGGCTTTAAGATTCTCTCTTTGTCTTTAATTTTTGGCATTTTAATCTTTGTATCTTCTTAGTGTGATCTTTTTGGGTTCTTCTTTCTTAGGACTCTCTGTACCGCCTGAACTTGTGTGACTTTCCTTCACCAAGATAGGGAAGGTTTCTGCCATTACTTTCTCATATAGGTTCTCTATCCCTTGCTCACTTCTTCTCCTTTTGGTACTCCTGTGTTGCACATATTGTTACATTTCATGTTATACCACTGCTTCCTGAGACTGTGCTCCTGGTTTTTTTGTTTATTTTGTTTTAATTGTTTTATTGCTTAAAGTATTACAAAGAGTATTACATATGTCTCCTTTTTTTTCCGCCCTTAACAATCCCCGGCTTCCCCTACCCCACAGTGTCTTATGTCCATTGGTTATGCTTATATGCATGCATACAAGTCCTTCGGTTGATCTCTTACCGCCCCCCATCCCGCTCCTCAACCTTCCCGCTGTAGTTTGACAGTCTGTTCG
>NW_005365763.1:976381-1011218 GCF_000412655.1 Myotis brandtii | reverse complement strand
CTTCTGCTCTCACAGCTCCAGTCCACTTCACCCTCCCTCTGCCAGAGCACAAGGTGGGTGGCTCCACAGGGAATGTTTGTGCCTTGGCCCTTTAAGAGGGTGCCTGAACTTTCAGCTGCCATTCCCTGGCAGACAGCACCCCACTGCTTTTCACAGCTTGATGTTATGTGGATACCTTCCACAGTTTGGTGCTCTCTGCTGGGGAGCCCAGCTCCGGGGTTAGATCCCAGAATTCTCAGTGGCACCTCGCCCCCCTCCACCACCGGCTGAGATATCTCTCTGGGACTTCCGTTCCCCTCTGTGGGTCAAGTCTCTGCCCCTCCTACCAGTTTCTATGCCAGCTCCACCTTCCGTCCTTGGGTATCAGGGTTCTCTCCTGTGAGTTTTCTGTTGATTATTCAGGAAGCCTTCTCTTATTTCAGTTGTAATTCCAGCTTGTTCCTGGGAGCATGACCATGCAGCATCCTCCTACTCTGCCGCCATTTTTAATCTCCTCCTGTGCTCCTGTTTTTAAATTGTGTTTTTTTTTTCTTTTTGGTTCTCTGATTGAATGATTTTTTTTTCTGCCCTGTCTTCTAATTCACTGATCTGATTCTCAGCTTACTCTAATTTGCTGTTTATTTTTTCCAGTGTGTATTCTTTACTTCTGCTGTGTCATCGTTCATTTCCAACTGGGTATTTTTAATAGTTTGTATATCGTTTCTCATGCTGTTAAGCATCTTTATAATCATTACTCTGAAATGTATATCTGATAAATTGATTATCTCCATTTCATTTAGCTCTTCTTCTGGAGAATTCTCTTGTTCTTTCATTTGGGGCTTGTTTCTTTGTCTCCCTATTTTGGCCAACTGTTTGGGTTTGTTTCTATGTATTAGGTAGATCTGCTTTGACTCCTGGTCTTTTAGGAGGGTCTCTAGTGCAGGACAATGTCAGACACTGGTTGTGACTGGCCCTGAGTACCCTGTTTGGGATTACAGCTTGTGGCTCTTTATGCTGGGGCTGGCTGCATTTGGAAAGGACCAAGAAGTACACTATGATCTGCTTATCCTAGCCCTGGGTCCAGAAGCAGATCAGGCAAAGACTCAAAGCACCCAGAGATTCCTCCTCTGCCTGTAGAGCAATTGTTATTCTTAGTCATTTAATGAGCTTCAAGTTATAGACCACAGTGGAACCAAAACTTCACATGGTGAGGCAAGACATTTTCCAATGGGTAGGGCAGTTGTGCCCTGCCCCCCCCCCCACACACACACACAAGCTGCCTGGATAGTAAAGGGGTGCCTGAGAATGACGTCCTCTGCAGCATGGGGGGACGGCTCAGCACAGGAATGTAGGTGACTGTCCTCCAAGCTCTATCCCCAGCGCCACTCACCCTGTATTCTCCTCACACAGCTCTACTCCACTCTTCCCTTCCTCTGCCAGAGCCCAAGTTGAGTGACAGCTCGTGAAATTTTGTATGTTGCCCCTTTAAGAGGGTGCCTACATTTCCAGCTGTCTCTCCCTGGTAGAAAGCAACCCTGCTACTTTTCACAGTCAGATGTTACATGGTCACCTTTCTCAGTTCTGGTGCTCTGAGCTGAAAAGCCCAGCTTGGCATTTAGACCCTAGACTTCTCAGGGAGAACCTCCTACAGCTGTGATATCCCTCCAGAAATTCAGGTGTTGCCTGTGGGAGCCTGATCAGCCCTCGCACATCTGCACTTTCTACCAGTCTCTTTGCTGTTTACACACAATGTTCTTGGTAATAAGGGTTCTGTCCAGCTAGTCTCCAGTTAAGTATTCAGGATAATTTTTCTATGTTTTCATTGTAATTCCAGTTTGGTCCTGGGAAAATGTCAGTGTAGCTCTGACATTTAATCCATAGCCATCTTGCCCAGGTCATAAAAGAATCAATTTTACATTGTAAGTTTGTGCTAAGAATTAGCAGTTTTGATTTTGTATTTTAATTTTTTGTATTGTTTATTTTTATTTTGAAAAATGGGATTTTATTTAAATGAGAGGAATACTTTGTTAATGACTTAATTTAGTGAAACACTATATGGAAGATATTTTTTGTTTTACACTAGTAAGTGACACCAAAATTATGTAGCTTTCT
Organism: Myotis brandtii; assembly: GCF_000412655.1. Lineage (NCBI taxonomy): Eukaryota > Metazoa > Chordata > Mammalia > Chiroptera > Vespertilionidae > Myotis > Myotis brandtii. Next base: position 1,009,127 of record NW_005365763.1, on the reverse strand, counting down.
CAAGCTTTATATAATTTTTATGTAGTATAAATAGTACCTCTTTAATAATCATGATAAAGACTAATAGTTTGGAGATAACTTATAAAAAAATGTGCATAGTTTCACTGGGGTTTAAACAGCAGCAATGGAGAGATTCACATATAATGCTCCTCCAGCACACTATGTAATAGATAATCATGGATTATCTCATCTTGCAACCTCTATCATATTGTCTTGGCAACCTTGTCATCAATATCATCAGCAAGAAGACAAGGGTTATTTGTAATTTGCTCTCTTGAAATAGAGTTATTACCTTGTTATCTGATGAATCTCCAGAGTTTTTCCAAGTATGCTTTACATGCATGTTTCCCTATATAGATACCACTTTTTTGTTAAAGCTGTTAATGCTGTTTTCTTTGAACACAGACACTTCTCTCTAGGGTTACAAAATATCCTTCATGTTTGTCTATGTTTTTGTAATTTGGGACTCTCGATACATTATTCTGTTTCTGCCTTACACATGGAAAACTACAGTATTGAAAAATCAGGATTGTAGATTGTACTTCTATTCCCACAATTTACATTTTTATGAGATCTTCATTGCAATAATGAATGAGGTTATTTTTTATTCAGGCCAAGTATAAAACTTTCCAGATGGACTTAGTAAGTTGTTGCTTTAAGCTGGTCATGTATACAATCTTCCTTGAAATCTCTGGCCCAATAAAATTTCATCTTAAAGATATGGGTGATTCTTTTTAATAACCTACCCTTTTGTATACTCTGAAAAGAGAAATAGAGTAAAACATTATGGTAAGCCTGAGATTCATATTTCATCATAGTGAGCACAATAGTATGAAATATGTCAATATACTGATACCAAACTCATTCACTCATTTTTTTTAAGTTTTCAGATCCCATCTCATAATAATTTCAGTTTGAAGTTCATCAAGATCCAACTAGATGCTTGCTGCTCATAATGTTTGAGATGAATGGTATCAGAAAACACACATTTGAGGAAACAAAAGCCCTTCAACTTTTTTTTCTTTCCTCTATCAGAATAAAATTTTCAGGCTTCTGGTAGCAACATCTTAAAAGTACACCTGATGCCCTGGAGCTTTGGCCCACAGACTAAAGGGTAGTAGGTTCGATTCCTGGTCAAGGTTATGTACCTTGGTTTCAGGTTTGATCCCAAGCCCCTGTTGGGGGGCATACAGGAGGTAACCAATCCATATGTCTCTCACTTTAATATTTCTCTCTCTCTCTCTCTCTCTCTCTCTCTCTCTCTCTCTCTCCCTCTCCCCTTCCCTCCCTTCCACTCTCACTGGAAATTAATGGGAAAAAATATCCTCAGGTGAGGATTAAAAAAAAATACACCTGAAATTTCTACAAGACCTTGCATTTTCTTTTCACATCTCCACAGCCGTGTGTTACAAACAGCATGAGCTTATGAAACTGGTTACTAAATCTTGCTGCAGAATGCCAACTCTTTCAAGGCTTCTTGACATGTGTATATGACTTATTCTGAGTGAAAAGAAAAGGGAAATATGGTTGTTTTTGAAGGCATATTGTGTAGTATTTTCTTGCTTTGCTTTCCCTCTGTCCAGTGGCTTCTCTCAGGATTCCCTGTGAACACTAGAACAGCTCGATTTTCTATTTGGCCAGCCTCTTCAAGTGCAATGGAAGAAAATGTTTGTCTTCTTTAATGCAGTTGATGAACACTTGGTTGATGCTTTGTTTGCATAAGCAGAACTCACTCAGTAAAGTGTTTTCCTTGCTAAAGGCACCATTGATGTGTTGACTCCCATGTTGTGGAGAGGGTCTGTGGACACACATTTGTTCCTATGAGTATGGCTGTAAATACCCACTAGTTGAAATTGGGGTAATCTTCACACATTTTTTGGTATCAGGATATTTTTAATATGTTCAGTGGCTGTGCCAATATGCTTTGAAAATTTTGTCCTGTATATTGCCATATTGTTGCTTACCAATAAATAAGATAATGCTGGCCAGGCAGAGAGCGAACAATAGATGATGCTTGCTTTCTGTTCACACAAAAGCCAACTACAAGAGAGATAGTTTAAGTTACAGCCCCACATGTTTTCTTACAGGTCTCCAAATGAATGCTATAACTCTATTATTTTAGAAAATTATTATGAAGTCAAAATCTGCCATTGGCTTTCAACTCTAAAAGAAAATCGATAATGTGTTTTTAACAGACATTCTTCACTCAGAATATGCCTGTTGCATGACACCAAGGGGAACAGAGGTTAGCATGCACCAAAAGGATTATTTAAGAGTGTGAGCCACTGATGTGATGATAAACCATTGTGGGGTATTTGTAGCATTAGAGGCATTGTTGTCTATTTTTTATTTCAAAAAGCCAAATCTAGAAGGTAAGCTAAGACCTACCAGTGAGAAGCCAGAGCATCCACAGGACTAGATCTATGCAACACAGTATATACATCCAGTATCTGATTTGAGCGAGAGGCACAATCAGCAGATGACTGCTGACCAAAGTATTTAGCCAGCAGAATTGAACATTTCTCTATAGCAGCGGTTCTCAACCTGTGGGTCGCGACCCCTTTGGGGGTCGAACGACCCTTTCACAGGGGTCGCCTAAGACCATCGGAAAACACATATATAATTACATATTATTTTTGTGATTAATCACTATGCTTTAATTATGTTCAATTTGTAACAATGAAAATACATCCTGCATATCAGATATTTACATTATGATTCATAACAGTAGCAAAATTACAGTTATGAAGCAGCAACGAAAATAATTTTATGGTTGGGGGTCACCACAACATGAGGAACTGTATTAAAGGGTCGCAGCTTTAGGAAGGTTGAGAACCACTGCTCTATAGGATACAATTAACCTAAGTAAAAATGCCATTTCCTAATCACTAAGGCAAAATGTCTTGTCTTATAACCAATTCAAGTAGCTATTAGCTTTCAGGTTTATTAATTTGATAAGAATTTTTATTCCCCATTTGGCTACCATCCCTGGACTAGAGGACACCTGTATGTGATTAACAATAGGTAGTTACACCTAAACTTGGTTCAAATTTAACTCTCTCTCTCTCTTTTTTTAATCCTCACCCAAGGATATTTTTTCCATTGATATTTTTTTTTTAGAGAGAGTGGAAGGGAGGCAGAGAGACACACAGAGAGAGAAATATCAATTGGTTGCCTCCCTTATGTGCCCCAACTGGGGGCTGGGGATCAAGCCTGCAACCCAAGTATGTGCCCTTGACCAGAATCGAACCTACAACCCTTTAGTCCGCTGGGCCGACACTCTAACCACCGAGGAACACCAGCCAGGGCTTAACTGTCATTCTTTAGGAAAAGGGGGATCAGCTTATATTGCGTCCTACTGTTAAACTAAAATACATAACCATTGAAAACATTTGCCAGCATAGCTAACCTTCAATTTTATTTATTTACTTGGCATTGCATTTGTCAAGCCTCATTAGGAAGACTTAGAAAGGTTGACCTCTCAATTTCTAACCATTCTAAAGCCATAATTAAAATTTAAGATGATTCAATATTTGGGGCTCATCAGAGCAATTAGATAAATGTCTCTTTTATCAAACTTGAGAAAATTGCAGTTGGTTTTATTTTAATTTCACAGAATTTTCCAAATGTTTCTAAGTCAGTCTATAAGAAATGATGTGATTCCCTTCTTGTGAATTATTTTGCATTTTCCTCCTGCAGCCCAGCTCCCGACCTCCGGCGCAGAGTGGCAGGCACTCGGTGTCTGTGGAGGTGCAGATGCAGCGCCAGCGGCAAGAGGAGCGTGAGAGCTTCCAGCAGGCCCAGCGCCAGTACAGCTCTCTGCCTAGGTACAGTACTCACTTACACTCTGTCCTTCCGAAATTGCCCTGGCTTCTCCACCTTACCCACGGTGGTCAGAGAGGAACCGCAAGTGGATGGTAGGGGTTGTTGTCTGGCTTCAAGGCCATCTTACTATGTGGCAAGAAGACTAGAAAGAAAGCTGTTTCAGGACATGCCAACATTATCACTTAAATACTGAATAATGCAAAGGCAATGCATTGACAGATGAGTACTTAGGGACTGGACCTGGGTTATAGCATTGGTTCTGCCCTCCCATGTGACCATGGGGAGAAAGGTTCCTCCTCTGAAAAATGGAAAGATAACTCTAATTTTGCTTAGTTCCTAGGGTAACTAGAATAACTGCTACTTCGGATATCTAGAGCTCTGTAGATGGGTGGAGTGAATGCTTCATGTTCTATACTTAGATGGGCCCTAATCTCCCCCTATTGCTCTACTGCCAGCTTTGCGTTTGCTTGTGTTGATCCTCAGAGGATCCCAGTGTGCCCACCTCATTATCTGACAGCCACATGGAGGTACCTCTGCTCTGGGGGCTCTGTCAGGCCTAGAAAGTGCTCAGGTGACTGAGCCCTCACACATGGAACAACAACCATTTTTCCATCTGAGTATTTCATATATACATAGTAAAGAATAAAAATATTTTAAAATATTCAGCTTTCCAAACTTCCCAAAATAAGTCACTCCTAGTAATCACAATCTTACAGGCATTTGTTTTTCTTCTTCAAACCAGGTAACAAAAACATTTTGGGTACAAAAAAAATCCACTTACCTTGTTTTTATCAACTGTTTCGAATTTGAGCAGAACAACTTTTATTTGGGGAGAGGGAAGGGAACAAATGCTTATCTGTGTAAACTTAACTGACCAATATAAAAGTGATCTTGATTCAATTTCTAATAAAGATGAGTCCCTTTAAATGTTAAATAATCACTATATTAACTGTGAGGTATTTGACTACATTGACCCATGTCACCACGGGAATGTGGATGTGAATGAGAATCTATACTGGGGTGAGTGCCATTACTATAGTAACTTGTTCATTCAGTTCTTTTTTTCAGTTCATAAAATTATATTTCCTTTGAGTAATAAATTATGTTTTTTCTTTTATACAGAATTATCTTCTCTTTTAAATAGGAGGATAACTAACAGTTATTTAGCCCATTCTAAGTAAGTGTCATTGAAGTTTAGGTCTGGACAAGACCTGGAGATCATATTGTCTTACAAGGAAACAGCTCTGAAAGATTAAGCAGCTTTCCCTAAGACCACACAGCTTAGCACGGAATTCAAACGCAAACCTGCCTATGCCCTTTATAATCATTAATTTCCATATATCATTGCCACCAAAACTTTTGTTCCAAAGTTTGGAATATTGACAGATGTAGGTGTAAAGTCCCCCTCTGTGCTCTATGCCCTTAGCATTTGGAAGGAGGCCCCTGTATGACTCAGCCCAGTGCATCAGCTGCTGGACGCCTCTCGGATTATACATAAAGGTTCTTCCATGTGAGTGCCTTCTCCCAGCCGGTTGGCTTGCAGTCGTCAGAAAGATGAGCATGATAAAGTAGATGAATTGACACACCGGGTATGGTCCTGCTGCCACAGCCACGTAGGTGGCCCGTAGCACATCAAGACCTGTGTGTGTGTGGCTACAACGTGCTTTAGGCATATATTGTCTGTGCAGGGACCGGGTTCTTAATCTGTTGATAAATAGTTTGGCTTTCTGTATTTTACTTGTGTTTGAGAGTATTTATAAGAAGTGAAAGAGAACTATCATATAGTGTATAAAGAAGAGGAGTGAGTTGACATGTACAGAACTAAGGAAGGGATGTGAGAGAGATGGTGGCCGGAGGGCCTAGAGGGGTAGATGGCCTGGCAGAAGAGAGACTAGGGCCCTGTTCCCCAGAAAGAGGACACAGATCAATGCTTCCATGGAATTTCTCCTGGTCACATTCCATAGGAGCTCAGTATTCCAAACATCTTTTTGTCCTGGCATCTCTCTCCCCTTCTTCACTTGCTACCTGTCCTTTTCCACCACATCACTCTGCCTCCCTTTCTCTCTCTCTCCCTCTCCTCCTGAAGCAGCTGGTAGAAGTATCTGTATTTCCATGTAGAAGATGATTGCTTCTATTGGTACTACTGGTGTCGTTTAGTGTTTCCCTAAATAATTAAAACTTTCCATCTGGGTATTGTGACTCCCTGATTATTAGCCATTTTACTCTGCGCAGATAGAAAAAAATAGAAAACCCAAAATGAAAGAGTTGTGTACATTTAGGCAACTGGGGTGGTCATGTGCTCTTCTTTTAGAGAATCATTCTCAGTGTGAATCTTCACACGTGTGAGGAGGATTAGGAGTGCAGAGCCTTGTGCCCCACTGGCTTGCTGGCAGAGCGGCTGCACTCCACAGCAGCTGTGTGCAGAAACCTGAACTCGGTAAAGAACCCAAACAGGAGGTCAGAGGAGGACTGCAGCAGCTTGTATGAGCTTGAGTCCAGTCCACGTCTCTGACATGTGATATTCTTCAGAGACACTGACCTCTGCTTTTCGGATGTTGACAATTAGCAGGGTTTTATCTAAACAAGTTGGTATGGCATTTGATCCCAAAAAGATTTCACACACAAACAAAAATAGTTCAGCTGCAAAGTGGAATATAAAGTAAAGCAAATGGTCAAGACTTTGTCTCAGTCACAGTAGATAAGGTGGTTTCAATTAGAGGGATATATGTGAGCCAGAGTAGTTTGAAATTCTAACTGTAATTAAGGAAGCCAAACGGCAGAATTCAAGTTTCATTTTGAAATGTCAGTAGGAAACATTAGCCAGGTAGTAACACTGGTTCTGAAGGAAAGGGGACCTGAGTGGCCCCACACTCAATTCTTAATCAGACTAAGACTTCTTTTTTATTTTTTAAATTCTTAAATCAGTTTTCATTTTTACTTTCTTTTTTTTAAATCTATATTTTTAGTCCTAAATTAGTTCCTTCATTTAGTTTCCAAAAGGCAACACTCAAACGGTGAAGAATGTTCAGAGTCACTGATAGAAAAACTTAAGATCCTTTATTAATTTTTTAAAAAATTTCCTGCTGTGTCCCCATTTCTTCTTCATTTTTCCCTCTCCCTTGGTTTCACATCTGTTGGTGTCTCACTTCTCTGCTTTGTATGTCTCACTTCTCCACTATGTCTTCACACCCTGACGTAGTCTTCCCTACCAGGCCCATTTATTATGTCTCTGAGCTGCTTGTCAACTTGTTAGCCTTGGTCTTTATATCTTTCATCATCCTTCTGCATCCTCCTCATCTCGGTGGCTAACTGGCTTTCCGCAAGGTGTGAGTCCTCTGCATGATGATGGCCTTCAGGCCACTTTGGTGATAATTGTAATCATAGACAAAGCAGGGTGTGTGCTTTCAGTGGGTTCAGAAATCTCTAGTGGGCTCATTCCAAGACCAAACAAGCCTGTATGTTGGTTATAAAGAAATTCACATTGATGGACATTGATGTTTTCTTGCTGCTGTTGTTATTGTGGCCTTTGGGCAATCATGGGACATTGGAAAGTTTCCTTCTCATCTCTGTGGAATTGGGTGGACTTACCCTCACTTAGTGAGGGTTCTTCAGTTGTTCTCTAGTGCCTTTCTCTCCTCTTTGTTTCTACCCAATTTCTCTGACAAAAGAAAAGAAAGCTAATATTTTTCTTCATTTTTCTTCTTTGGTCAGAAAGATGCTTCCCAAAACCCAGAGCCTATTCTTTGAAGGCAAAGTGACGTTGCCTTCAAACTACTCCTCCAACCCCCATTAGTCAGCTATTTACTCTGTGCCATACCTTTCTAAACATTTTGCATGTGTTATTTTATTCATTTCTGCCTCATAACCCTATGAGGTTAGCTATTATACCTATTTCACAGATGAGGCAAGTTGGGCCCAGAGAGCATAACCCTCCCAGCATCCCCCAACTGGCTAATGGCAGATTCCAGATGTGAATCTATGTCTATCTGATCCAAAGCCACTCTCCCATTGTGCCTAGTACCCAGGTGATGAGTTTCCTAATGTTGGAAACTCTTATTGTCTGCTGCACTCTTATGTTTCTCTGTGACCTGCTCATTTCCTGTGTCTTAATTAAGAGTTGTGGGTACCACTAGCTTTCTTACCAAGGAAGCATGTGTGTATGTCTGTGTGTGTGTATACATGTGTATGTATCTACATGTATGTACTTTCCCCACGTACCTTACTTTAAACCTCAGGAAGGTCTGCTTCCCTCTCTATATATGATTAATTTGAAGAAAATTTTAAAGAAATTCTTCTACATCATCAGAGTTTCCATTCCTAACAAACCTTTAGTGAGTTCTCAGTGTGTTCCTGGATTGATTGAAAATTCAGCTTATGGTACATGACCTCCACAGAGCACATCTTCAGGCTTTCCAGAGTTGGGAGTGCAGGATGAAGAGGGTTCATGGGTCTCAGTAGGTCAAGGATGAGAAAGAGGTGAAATGTCTGCAGCCTATTTCTGATTATCTTTAGATTGATAACCAACTTATGAAGGAGTCCCACTTTTGTTACTGTAACCTCAGTAACAAATTTGTTGTTTTAATTAAAGTTTCGTGATTAATGTCAAATCCCTGGTTTCATGTAGGCACTTTCCAACATTCCTGTCTCTGGGCAGATTAATGTATGACTTTTTAAGTGAAGATAATCAGTGCTTTAGGCAAATAAACTATTCCACCAAATGGAAGGATTCTTGCTTGGGCTGATTGTACAAATGGTCTGATTCCCATTAACCCTTTGTACGCCATAGTGTCTATAGATGCTTTAAAATCATTTTTTGTGAGGATTTTCAACTAAAAATATTCAAGAACACCCGAATTGTGAGTAATATAATATATTTATTTTTATAATATTCATTGCAAATTAATTTTTTAAATTAAATTCAAAATATCATGGCATGTGGGGATGTTTTTTGTTTTGGATGCGTGGCAGTTAACTGGTTAGAAGAGAACCAGATAGATATACTGTAGACTGCTCAATTAATCATAGTCATATCCAGAGATGATGCTGATCATTAGTTCATTTCCTTATTGAAAATATCCCTGACTACATTTTAGGTCATAGGAAAAATAGGCAGATTTGATCCAAAGCCCTAATAATGGCACTTTTGAATGTTCAAAAATGCAAATTGCTTCATCCGTGTGGGAGACCCAGTGACTGCATAGGCCCTGTTTTTCCTCTGCAGGGCCCTTTTGAACATTCCATCATGTGTGTGTTGATGCAAAAGGCTGAGTAATATACACTGTCACCAAATGGTTTTCTTATTGATACATGGAGCAATAGATTTTGTTTTATTACTGGATTCTCTCTCCCTCTCTCCCATTTTCAAGGCTAAATATTAGGGCTTGTCTTCCTTTCTAACAAAAAATTGTTTTACTTTATCATATCCAATCTTATTGTAAATTCATAAAAGCATCTAGAGACTAGATAATAAATTAAAGATATTTCAAAACAGTAATGTTTCCTGAAAATGCTGTGTAGCTTTATTGCACAAATGATGATAATTTGAAATTTCTGTATGACTGATTTATTCCCTTGACCTGTGGTGAACAAACATGAGTTTAGTAAGCTGTCCTGGCCTTTGGTGAGGGCACAGTGCACGGAACAGCAGTGCTTACTCTGCAGACTTCCAGGTCTACAGTCTTGATGAGCATGTGTTCTGAGGAGTGTCCATTGCTGACATATACAACTCAAAAGCCAGGGCTGTAAGGGACTGCCTGTTGCATTTTTAATCATAAAGGAGTCGAGACTTAAATCTTTCATAGCTGAACTCACATTGTAATCCATTACATGTACTTCCTATTAGCTAGCATCTCTGGCACCATAGTGGCAGCTGTGTAAAATATTTGTTTTGCTTGTTTAGAATCGAATTGTAATGTTCTGAAGCAAGCAATTATTGCTAGAGTAAATGCTGCCAAATCTCTAATCCTCCTCTAAAGCATTTTGCCAATGTGTCTGAATTTCAGGAGATATATGTTCCCTAAGTAGAATAGACAGTACCTCCCCAGACACAGAAGGCAGACCCTGTTTCTGAATAGCTGTCAGTTAGTTCTCTCTCCTGTTTAGCCCTTGTTTGTTCACTTGTCTGAGATTTGAGCTTGCTGACAGTCACATTTTCTTCCTCCAGCCCCCATCACAGTGCCTGGAGCACAATACTATTTGTTGAAATATTGAAATGCATATACCCTCTTACCCCTTCCCTCCTCTTTTTTGCTCTCCCCTTCTCCCAATCTCACACTGACCTTTGGCTTTGCTTTCTAGGCAAAGCAGGAAAAATGCCAGCTCTGTCTCCCAGGATTCCTGGGAGCAGAACTACTCGCCTGGGGAAGGCTTCCAGAGTGCCAAGGAGAGCCTCAGGTACTCCAGCTACCAAGGCTCCAGAAACGGCTACCTGGGCGGGCACGGCTTCAATGCCAGGGTGATGCTGGAGACCCAGGAGCTCCTTCGCCAGGAACAGAGACGGAAAGAGCAGCAGATGAAGAAGCAGCCTGCTCCCGAGGGGCTCAACAGCTATGACTCGTATAAGAAAGTCCAGGACCCCAGTTACACTCCCCCTAAGGGGCCCTTCCGGCAGGATGTGCCCCCATCCCCTTCTCAGGTCGCTAGGCTGAGCAGACTCCAGACTCCTGAAAAAGGGAGACCCTTCTATTCCTGAGCAGAAGAGCGGATGCTTCATTCATGCAATAAAGGACATTTTCTTATGGAGACTTGTATTTGGGGAGTTTTTTTAAAAACCTCCATGGTACTATGGAATATTTCTGTTGTTGGTATCAGTGCCTTTAAGCAGTATGGGCAAAGAAATGGAAGGCCTTAATGTCTTTGCCAGTATGTCTCAAGTGTATTTCATGGAAGGATTTCCCACTCTCTGACAATCATCTGCTCGAAGCATTTGTCACAGCATCTCTCAGGAGGACCAGGAATTCTTGGCCTGACTCAAGAGATGTTCATGGCTTTGTGTCACAGCCCCATACAACTAGTGGTGACAAATTACCTTGAAGCTGAGGTAATGTTGATTTCTCTTTATTCCCTTTAAGTTTTCTGTGATGTGAGGCACCTCTCAGTTTCTGGTGGATGAAAGTGAGTGACATACTCCAGAAATTGGGGCTTTACAGTACCTCATAGCACAGTCATTTATAATTGGTATGGTTTTTCCTTTTCATTCTCTGTTCCTCATAACAGCAAATTTCCTTCATGTTATAAAGAAGTTAAGCCATATTCCATCACTGTCGGGTTTTCATGGGGCTTCTTTTGTAACTGCCTTATACCTAAACATTACCAATAAAGTGATCATCTATTCTGAGATTACAAATGCTCTTGTTTGGTCATATTCCTAATACATGTGTCGAGTCACCACACTGTGTAGGGAAGGCGAGAGAGGGGAGGGACCCCTGGCGGGGAAGGACTGGGCTGCCCGTCATCCTGTGTATATCATGATGTGGGAAGTGGTAGCTAAGGAAACAATTCTCCCAGGATGAGCTTCTGGTCCATTACATCCAAGTAATTATTTTAATTAGTTTTTGATTGACAGGTTGGCAGGAAGGGCATAGAGTGGGACAAAGATAGGTCATTCATTTGGAGATTCTAAAAACTCATCTGCTTTCTACCGTTCCCAAGTCGATAGGAATTGACATGTGTCTAGTGCATCCACATGCTATATGTCTGCCTGGTGATGCCATCCGTGTTACTAAATAATTCTGCTATGAAACAGAAAAGACAAATAAGGGAAAACCCATCACACTTCACAAGGAGAACATTCTGGTGTCTGCAAACAGTGGTGACAAAAGTGCTTCTCATGCCAATATTTTCACATACATGTGGGTCACTGGACCTCATCTGCTCTCATGTTTTCATCTTTTGGTCTCAACATCATGTATTATAAACCATGGCTGAGTTGCTAAAGTGCCTGCGAATCCCGATGTGAAAACGCTTGAGATGAAAGCTCCACATCCATGTATTAACAAAAAAGGAAAAAAAAGAGACATGTACTGATATGCCTATTTTTTTTTACTGGCACATTGTATTTTGTGTCTACTTGTTTTTAGAAAATGTGTGAAGTGTCCATACATGTACCTATGTCTCTTTTGCATTTCTGTGTAATGTTCTATTTGTTCATAATGTGCAGTGACGTTTCAGTGTTGTTACCAATGTAAACACAGTGACCTTGAATGACAGGGCTCTTTCTCACAGCATACCCTGAGCTTGAGAAAGAACTTTCTCTGTACATATGAAACTTTAAATAAAAGGCATATTTCTTCCTGTTGTTTGTGGTGTCTATAGTATTCTTGTGGAAACTCTCCTAGCTAGAGTTATTTTTTAATATATAGGGTGTTCCAAAAAAATGTATACACACACTTTGAATAATTATACAGGCAGTGTTTATTAAATTTTTTTTCATTTTCAAAATTGAGATATCAGCTATTAAAGTGTGTATACATTTTGGGGGGGGCATCCTGTATATTAGCAGACGTGGGGTTTTTTTCATATTTAGTGAAAGTTGGAAATTTCCTCATATTTGTCTGTGCAAACACAGAAATGAGTGATTAATTGCTTATTTGAACACCTGAGGAGAGAGGGCACAGGGAAAAGGGACCTTCTTTTAAAACATTTTTTAAATTGATTTTTAGAGAGGGAGAGGAATGGAGAGACAGACAGACATATCAACCTGTTGTTCTACTTATTCACGCATTCCTTAGTTAATTCTTGTATGTGCTCTGTCTGGGGATTGAACCCACAACCTTGGCATTATTGGGGGAACTTTCTTAATGAATCCCATGGAAGACCCAGGCTGCCAAAAGAAGCCTGGGGAATTCTGAATTGAAAGAACCAATACATTAGAACTAAATTTTAAAAAATAAGACAGAAAACTACATAAATATTTCTATTATTGCCCTTTGCTCGCTTTGCATCATTTCAGCAAACCAAATGTTTTGATTAAGTTCTAGCCTTGTATACAGTGAGCCCAGAGAAATGTCCAAATTCTAGTTCACTTCTAATATTAACCTGTTTTATATTTCCCAAATTATGAAATAAGGTTTTGCTAAATCTTTCAGATGGACACTTGTTAACATTTGTATGGTGCTTTGATGATATGAAGGGCTGTAGATCCTAGGTATGTCTTACGCAGAAATGTAGATGTGGTATCTACCCAAAGAGCAAGTTTTGCTAAATCCTGTCAAAATGCCTTCTTGTGGAGTGCCTGGCAACAGTTAGTTGGTTGTCACAGCAGCCCTCATTGTGTCACCAGATCCAAATTCTATCACCTCAGGATTCTAATAAGAGATGTATAGCAAGCCAAGTAATACCATGTCTTTGATTCCTATATGCATGCAAGGCATGGAAAGTAGAAAAGCAAGATGGACAGATTTGTTCATTTTCTTACTGACCAGGAAGCCCATCCATTGCAAATGCCCAAACTGGCAGGTTCTTTATCTCAACTGGCAGTGAGAAGTAGAGCAGGAGAGGTAATATTGAATATTGTGGGGACCAAAATCACTAAGGAATTTGTAGATTAAAACTGGCAATGTGAGCCATACTGAGAAGTAGGCATTGTTATGGGTCATCACAGAAATGAGACTATGCTCCACGAGGCAGTCTTGTCCAAATGAACTGATGACCTGTGGCTCCAGAACACTTCACCAGGCCTTGCACGAATCATGGGGAGAGTGTGGCTATGGAAGGCCAGACTGGGATGGTCTGCACATGCACTGTGCTCTGCCCATACCTGCAGGGGACGCCCCAAGTCATGAAATGGGCAGGCAGCCACACTTGGATGAGGATGGACGAGGAGTCACTCAACTGTCCCTCAGAAAAGATGGTCTCACTATTACATTATCACCACTTTAGTCCATTAAGACGATATAGTCTTTAAAAGATGTATATATAAATTATAGAAATAATATTATATAATGTATCTATGTTATATGTAATTTAAGCACCACCACCCACCCCCTCTCCCTGTGGTTGGTTAGAACACAGGCTGCTCAGAGGTCAAAGCACCCACAATGGCACAGCTGTCCATGAACAGGAAGGAGAAATTTGTTTCTCTGGAAACCCTGTATGAAAGGGGGCAGAAAATAGGCAAATGGAGCTGATCACTTTGTCAGCAGTGTGCTTAGTGACTGTCGCCATGTAAGACCAGAGATTGCTGAGGCTCCTCTGTCCATGTCATTGCTCGAGACTTAGCTAGATATCCTGGTCATCTTGGGGATTGCTCCCTTTCCTTCAATCTCTTTTATTAGAGAGTACATGTTTGTATAGACATATAACAAACATATGTATCATCTATAATAATAAAAGGGTAATATGCTAATTAGACTGTGCATCCTTCCGGACATCCTTCCAGATGACCTTCCAGATGAAGCCGGGGCTGCGAGGGAAGCCCGGGTCCTAGGTGCCAGAGGGAAGCCGGTGCTGGCATCCGGGGGAAGGAAGGCCTACTCTTGCATGAATTTTGTGCATTGGGCCTTTAGTCCATAATAATAAAAGTATAATATGCTAATTAGACTGTGCATCCTTCCGGACATCCTTCCAGATGACCTTCCAGATGAAGCCGGGGCTGCGAGGGAAGCCCGGGTCCTAGGTGCCAGAGGGAAGCCGGTGCTGGCAGCCGGGGGAAGGAAGGCTTACTCTTGCATGAATTTCGTGCATTGGGCCTCTAGTATTTCTATAATTATGTGTCTGTATTTGTCTGGTTTAATGTGTTCCTCATTTCCTCTGAGTCCTTAAAACCCAGGTTTTGCCCCAAGTCAGAACCAACTTAGACGAAGCAGGTAGTCCTTTGTTTCTAGCTCTGCTAGTCATGGAGAGTGTGCACTAGTGTACTCTAGGTCCACTCCATCACTGATGTCCTGCTGCATGGCAGAGTGCGCCATAAATTTAAATGTCTATTTAACAGCCTTCCCCCACCACCCCAACAAAGATTACTCTAATGATGACATGTCAGGTAAGGAGAAAATTTTATTTTTTTACTTCAGAGACAGGATATCATCATAATAAGGCAGCTAATAAGAGCCTTCACAGGTCAGAAAGTGAGAGTGATGCAGTGCTTTAATGGAAAACCACCTTCAGCTCTGAGTAATGATTAGATCACAAAGCTCACTGAATTAAATGACTTTTTTTTTTTTTTAGTGTGTGGAGGAGGGTGTAATTCTGAGCATAATCTTTTCTTTCCTTTTTTTTTTTTTAACAAGAAACTGATAATTTTAGTTTCGACCTCATGGCGAAAAGGGAAAGGTTATCATTGAACTCCACAAAGAAGGAACTTGTTTCCTGTCAGATGTGTTCTTCCCTCCAAAACTCATCACCTTCTGAGCCTGCGCTCATCTCCCTGCTCTTCCCTTTCTCTCGGCTTTCATATACCATTCAACGAAGTAAAAACCTATGGGTGTCCTTTATCCATAGATCTAGTTCCTTCAAGTTAAACCCTGTAATAGAAAATTTCATTTTTAAAGGATTCCATTTGGTTCTATTGATCAATCATCCTTTGCTAAGGAAGATAATTACCTTTTCTCACAATTTTTTTTTCCTTTCTGAGTTTAGATTTAAAGGATCCATTTTTCTTCATTTTTAATTTTTTAAAGCAAGTTATATGCATGTTAGTCTGGACACAGGAGAAAAGTGCAAGAAACAAGACAAAGTCCTTTTTCCATGAGGTTGAACAATTACTCATCATTCCTCCTTAGCACTTACTTGCTCACAGGATCAATTAAATGTGTGAAAACACGCTTTTCTGAATTGCTCAACTAATTGCTGTCACCTCACACTGTTGTTGGCTTATAAAAGTCATTTGGACTTTGTCCCAAGGCACTGGGGCTGTCTCCTTTGTGTCACCAGCCCAAGAGGATCAACTGCTGGAGGGGGTGCTGGGGGCAGGAGCCTCCATCTCTGAGGTAACTTTGCTGCTTGCCGTGAGGCTCCTCCTGAAATTGAAGTTTGGCTTCCACAAGGGGTTTTATGATGCAAATATTTTAAGTACAACTCTGAAGATTTTGCCATTAAAAGCAGTCTCACATGGCTCCGGGCCCAGCCTACTGCAAGCTACAAGGGGGGGAAGAGTGCCACGTATTGCTGGCAAGTGATAGACAAGAGAACATCACAAATTTCTAAACCAGTCATAACCTTGGCTAATGATCTGGTTTCGGGGTTCAGTTCATATTGGACTTGCTTTTATTCAGCTCTAGTTGTCAGTGGCAACATACTTACCACAATTGTTTATGTTGAGATGAAATGGGTGAAAACATCAGCTCGACA
Source organism: Myotis brandtii (assembly GCF_000412655.1). Taxonomy (NCBI): domain Eukaryota; kingdom Metazoa; phylum Chordata; class Mammalia; order Chiroptera; family Vespertilionidae; genus Myotis; species Myotis brandtii. The sequence continues at coordinate 993,017 of NW_005365763.1, read as the reverse complement.
ACCCAGAGACGGGTCAGATTAGGATTAGCCAATGAATGTGGGGTATTTTGGAATACTGCAAACCTTTGAACTTGTCTTGTGAAACCTCAAAGGGAATTTGCCCTGCACATGCCTTGACCTGCTACTCAATTTCCAAACTTTTCTTAACTTTATCTGCTTGGCTTGCCTCCCATCTGAGCCCACAGATCTCCTCTCTGGTGCAAGAACCCAAAGCATTTTCACAAAATCTGCAATAAGAGTGCACAGCTGCCCCTGGCTGCTTTATTCATGGAGCACTTTACAATTTGTACAACACCCTCTTTCTTGTTTTTGAACCAATAAACCCTGTGAAGCTGGATAGAGAAGCGATAGTCCAATTCTTCAAAATTTATTTTTATTGTTGACAGTATTACAGATGTCACCCACTTTTCCCACTTTGCTCCTCTTGGACCAGCCCCTGCCCCACCCTAGGCTTTCCCCACACTATTGTCTGTGTCCATGGGTTATGCATATATGCATATAAATTCTTTGGTTAATCTCTTCCCACCCATCACTCCTCCCCTACCACTTTTCCTCTGAAATCTGACAGTCTGTTCCATGTTTCAATGCCTCTGGACCTGTTTTGTTCATCAGTTTATTTTATTCAATAGATTCCACATATAAGTTAGATCATGTGATAATTTGTGTTTCTCTGATTGGCTTATTTTGCTTAGCATAATAATCTCCAGGTCCATTCATGCTGTCACAAAGGGTAAGACATCCTTTTTTGTTGTTGTTACTGCCACAAAGCATTCCACTCAGTTTTTTTTATCCACTCATCTACTGATGGGCACTTGGACTGTTTCTAGATTTTAGCTATTCTAAATAACTCTGCTATGAACATGGGGATGCATATATTTTTCTGATTGGTGTTTCAGGATTCCTAGAATATATTCCCATAAGAGCGATTACAGGATCAAACAGCATTTTCTGTTTTTAATTTTTTAAGAAAACTCCTTACTATTTACCACAGTGGCTGCACCAGTCTGCATTTCTACCAACAGTCTACTATGGTTCCCTTTTCTCCACATCCTTGCCAGCACTTGTTTGATGATTTATTCATGGTAGCAATTCTGGCAGATGTGACGTGATAATACCTCATTGTAGTTTTAATTTGTATCTCTCTGTAATTAGTGATGTTGAGCATTTTTACATGTCTTTTGGACATTTGTATGTCCTCTTTGGAGAAGTGTCTATTAAGGTCTCTTCTGCCCATTTTTTAATTGGATTGTTTGTCTTCCTTTTGTTGAGTTGTATGTGTACTTTATATATTTTGGAAATTAACCCCTTATCAGATGTATCTTTGGCAAATATGTTCTGCCATACAGTGGGCTCCCTTTTCATTTTGATGCTGGTTCCATTTGCTGTGCAGAAGCGTTTTAGTTTGATGTAGTCCTACTTGTTTATTTTTTCCGTTGTTTCTCTTGCTCTAGGAGATGTATCTGTGAAAATTCTGTAATGTGAGATGTCTGAGATTTTGCTGCCTATGTTTTTGTCTATGATTTTTATGGTTTCACAACTTACCTGTAAGGTTTTTATTCATTTTGAGCTTATTCTAGTGTATGGTGTAAGTTGGTGGTCTTATTTCCTCTTTTTTTTGCATCTATCTGTCAAATTTTCCCAACACTATTTATTGAAGAGACTGGACTACATTGTATGCTCTTGCCTCCTTTATTGAATATTAATTGAGCACAATGGTTTGGGTCAATTTCTGGGTTATCTGTTCTGTTACATTGATCTATATGCCTGTACTTGTGCCAGTACCAGATTGTTTTGATTGCAGTGCTTTTGTAGTATAACTTGATATCTGGTATTATGATCCCTCCAGCTTTGTTCTTATTTCTAAAGATTGCTGGGGCTATTTGGGGTCTTTTTTGTTTCCATATAAATTTTGGAATATTTTCTTCTAAATCTGTGAAATATGCCATTGGTATTTTAATAGAGTTTGCATTGAATCTATATATTGCTTTGGGTAGTATGGATATTTTAATGATGCTAATTCTTCCAATCCTTGAACACAATATGTTCTTCCACTTATTCATATCTTCCTCTATCTCTTTTTTTCTTTATTGATTAAGGTATTACATATGTGTCCTTATACCCCCATTGCGCTCCCCCCCACACACCCTTCCATTCATGCTCTCACCCCCCTGGTGTCTGTGTCTGTTGGTTATGCTTATATGCATGCATACAAGTCCTTTGGTTGACCTCTCCCCCTTACTCCCACCCTCCTCTACCTTCCCACTGAGGTTTGGGCATCTGATCGATGCTTCTCTGCCTCTGGATCTGTTTTTGTTCATCAGTTTATGTTGTTTATTATATTCCACAAATGAGTGAGATCATGTGATATTTATTGTTCTGTGACTGACTTATTTCCCTTAGCATAACGCTCTCCAGTTCCATCCATGCTGTTGCAAATGGTAGGAGTTCCTTCCTTTTTACAGCAGTGTAGTATTCCATTATGTAGATGTACCACAGTTTTCTAATCCACTCACTGCTGATGGACACTTAGGCTGTTTCCAAATCTTAGCTATGGTAAATTATGCTGCTATGAACATAAGGGTGCATATATCCTTTCTGATTGGAGTTTCTAGTTTCTTGGGATATATTCCTAGAAGTGGGATCACTGGGTCTATTGATATGATATTGTGATTTTTATCTTTCATTTTGTTTATATGATGTATCACATTTATTGATTTGTAAATATTGTACCAGCTTGCATCCCTGGAATAAATCCCACTTGGTCATGGTGTATAATCTTTTTCATGTATTGCTGGACCCAATTTTCTTGAGGAAATATTTTGTTGAGGTTTTTTTAAAAAACATATTTCCATTGATTTTTCACAGAGAGGAAGGGAGAGGGATAAAGAGTTAGAAACATCGATGAGAGAGAAACATCGATCAGCTGCCTCCTGCACACCCCCTACCGGGGATGTGCCTGCAACCAAGGCTCATGCCCCCGACCGGAATCGAACCCGGTACCCCTCAGTCCGCAGGCCGACGCTCCATCCACTGAGCCAAACTGGCCAGGGCTTGTTGAGGATTTTAGCATCTATGTTCATCAAGGATATTGGCCATAATTTTCTTTCTTTGTAGTCCCTTTATCTGGTTTTGGAATTAGGATATTACTGGACTTGTAAAAAGAGCTGGGAAGTTTTTGCTCTTCTTGAATTTTTTTTGGAATAGTTTGAGGAGGATAGGTGTCAGTTCTTTGAATATTTGGTAAAATTCTCCCATGAATCCATCTGGTCCAGCACTTTTGTTTGCTGGGAGTTTTTTTATTTTATTATTATTGCTTCAATTTCATTAGTTGCTTTCAGACTATTCAGGTTTTCTAATTCTTCCTGATTCAGTAGTAGAAGATTGTATGTTTCCAGGAATTTGTCCAATTCACCCAGTTGTCCAGCTTGTTGGCTTATAGATGTTCGTAGTATATTTTTTATAATCGTTTGTATTTCTGTAGTGTCTGTTGTTAATTCACTTTTTTTCATTCTGATTTTAATTATTTGGGTCCTCTTTCATTGTTTCTTGATAAGTCTGGCTAATGTTTCATCAATCTTGTTTATCTTTTCAAAGAAACAGCTCTTGGTTTAATTGATCTTTTATATTGTTTTTATAGTCTCTGTGTCATTTATTTCTGCTCTGATCTTTATTATTTCCTCCTACTTACTCTGGGCTTTTCTTGTTGTTCTCTTTCTAATTCTTTTAGTTGTAGGGTTAGATAGTTTATTAGAAATTTTTCTCATTTCTTGAGGTAGGCCTATAGTGCTATGAACTTCCCTTTCAGGACTGCATTTGCTGTGTCCCAGAGATTTTAGGTTGTTGTGTATTCATTTTCATTTGTTTCCAGGAAGTTTTTGATTTCTTCCTTGATCTCATTGGTAACCCATTCATTGTTTAATAACATGCTTTTAGCCTCATGTGTTTAAATGTTTTTGAGTATTTTTATTGTAGTTGATTTCTAATTTCATGCCATTGTGATCCTAGAAGATGCTTGATATAATTTCAATCTTCTTGAACTTGTCAGTACTTATTTTGTGTCCTAATGTGTGATCTATCTTTGAGAATGTTACAAGTGAACTTGAAAATAATGTATATTCTGAAGATTTGGGATTAAATGTTCCTTAATTATTAATTAAATCCATTTGATCTACTGTGTTATTTAAGGTTGCTGTTTCCTTGCTGATTTGTTGTCTAGAAGATCTATCCAGTGAAGTCAGTGGGGTGCTAAAGTCCCCTACTATGATTGTATTGCTATTGATCTCTCCTTTAAACTCCTCCAGAAGTTTTTTTTAAAAATATATTTAGGTGCTCCTATATTGGATCTATATATGTTTACCAGGGTTATAGCCTGTTGTTGGATCGATCCCTTTAGCATTATGTAGTGAACATATTTGTCTCGTTTATGGCCTTTGTTTTGAAGTCTCTTTTGTCATATATAAGTATTGCTCTCCCTGCTTTTTTTGCTTTCCACTTCCATGGCAATTTTTTTTCCCATCCCTTCACTTTCATCCTCTGCAAGTTTTTTATTCTAAGGTAGGTCTCTTGTAGACAGCATATATTTGGGTCATGTTTTCTTATCCATTCAGCTATCCTACATCTTTTGATTGGATCATTTAATCCATTTACATTTAAGGTTATTATTGATACATACTCACTTATTGCCCTTTTTATTCTGTGCTCCTATATTCCCCTCTCTCTCTCTCTCTCTCTCTCTCTCTCTCTCTCTCTTCTTTTTCTTCTTAAAGCAGTCCCTTTGGCATTTCTTACAATGCTGGTTTGGTGGTAATAAACACCTATAAACTTATTTAGTCTAAGAAGCTCTTTATTTCAGCTTAAATTTTGAATGATAGCCTTGATGAATAGAGTAGTCTTGCTTTCAGATCCTTTCTTTTCTTACTTGGAATACTTCATTCCATTCCCTTCTGGCATGTAGTGTTTCTTTTAAAAAATCAGCTGATAACCTTATAAGAGCTCCCTTTTAGTAACTGACTCTCTTTCTCTTGCTGCCTTAAGATTCTCTTCTTGGCTTTAACATTTGCCATTTTAATTATGATGTGTCTTGGTGTGGATCTCTTTGTGTTCATCTTTATTGGGACTCTGTGCTTCCTGAGCATGTGTGATTTTTTCCATCACCAGATTAGGGAAATTTTCTGTCATTATTTCTTCAAACAGGTTCTTTATCCTTTGCTCACTTTCTTTTCCCCCTGCTACCCCTATGATGCAGATGTTGTTCTGTTTCATGTTGTCTCAAAGTTCCCTTAAACTCTCCTCATGCTTTTAAAGTGATTTTTCTTTTGCTGCACTGATTGAGTGTTGTGTTGTTGTTGTTTTTACATTGTCTTCCAAATTGCTGATTTAATCCTCTGCTTTATCCAGCCTGCTTATAATTCCTTCCAGTGTATTATTGATAACAGATATAGTATTCTTCATTTCTGACTGGTTCTTATTCTTTGTTTCTATGTCATTTTTTTAAATGCTGCTGTAGTTTCCATTATTTTTTTTTTGTAGTTCCCATTGTTTCATGTATCCCTCAGTAAGTATCTTGAGCATCCTTATAACCATCACTCTGAACTCTATGTTAATGCATTGCTTACCTCTATCTCATTTAGGTCTTTTTCTGGAGATTCCTTCTTTTCTTTCATTTGGAGGTTGTTTGTTTGTCCCCCCATTTTAGTTGACTCTGTGTTTGTTTCTATGTATTAGATATAATTGCTATGACTCCCAGCCTTCATGGTGTGGCCTTTTGTAGTAAATGTCCTTGGGACCCAGATCTGAGTCTCCTTAAATTCCTGAGCTGTATGCTCTAGGAGTATCCCTTTTCTGGGTTATTTGGGCTCTCCTGTTGTAATTGGATGTTGATGTTTTTGGTCCCATTGGTGCATGGGGTCTCCTCTCAGGTTGGCTGACTGTGAAACTCAGGCCCCAACCACATCGTGCGAGCTGCTGTACATGTGCTGACAGGACAAAATAAAGCAAAACAAGAAACAAATAAAAAACATACAAAATAACCTAACAGAAATAGCAAAAAACAACCACAAAAGAAATGAGAGTTAGGAAAAAGAAAACAAGATTAATAAAGGAAAAATAAAATAAAATAAAAATGAAAATAATACTTGAAGAGAAAAGGGGAAAAAAGGATTATGAAAGGAAAGAAGGGAGAGAAAAAGTAAGAATAAAGAATAGGAAAAGGAAAATGTTTTTTTAAAAAGGAGAAAGAGAAAAAATTAGAAAAAGGTAAAAAGAAGAGACAGAAAGATAAAGCAAAAGAAAAGAAAAACAAGTAGAGTAAAAAAAGGAAAGAGGCAAATAAGGGATATGAAAAAAAAACACAAGAGAAAAAAAATAATAAATAATAATAACAAAGCAGTTAAAAAAGAAAATAATGGAAAACCAAACCAAAACAACAACAAAAGACCAAGTGAAGTTCATCTTGGCAGATTTTAGTGCCTGCTAGGATTTCCCTTTGGATCCTGCTGTTATGTTGTCTGAGGCTGTTTTGTGCGCCGATTTTGCACCTCCTAAGGAGGTACTTTGTTGCTAGTTAATGTCAAAAGCTGTCCATGTTTATATCTCAGCACACTGTTTGAAGGTTCAAGAGATCCACAGCTTCTGGCTGCTTTGACTGGGCTTGGCTGCCTACAGAGTGGTGCTGCTAAGACCCTAGGCTGGCTTTTTAGTAGCATGGGACCCTGTTCAGACTTCAGAGAAGATGGTAGGTGTGGTCCCCATCCCAGAACCACTCATCTGAGTCTGTCCTGGAATATTTCCCTGACCTTGGCAGGGTGGAGTCCCTCTTAGGCAGGCCAGTATGGCTTGCTGGAAGCAAGGAGTTTCTATCAGTTCTCCCATGAGAGGGAAGTGCCAGCCTGGTTCCCCAGAATGTGGGGGGAATGGCCTGTCCCAAAGCCAGTCACTGAAGCTCCCTGAGACAGCTGTCTTCTCAGCAGGGGTTGAGATGCAGGGTGGGGCATGCTGGATTTTAGAGGGTATGGCATTCGAGATTTCTTAGGGTGGGTCCAGATGTATTCCATAGGGGTGAGGGTGGAGTATTGCCTTTCTCCAGGCTTCTGTTATTGAATGGGGTTTGAGGCTCTCAGGAAAAATGGCTACTGTGATATCATGGGGGGAGAGGGGCGATAACCCAGCACATGTATCATGGCAGCTGCCCCTCCTGCAATTTTCCCCTACTCCTTCTACCCCAGTCTTACCTCAGGTGACTCCAGTCTGACCACTATCTCTCTGTGGAAACCTCACGTGAGCGGTCAGGAACAAAAATCCTGTGCACCAGCACTTTATAAGAAATGGCTTTGTCTCCAGGAGGCTCAGACTCTCTTTGGCAGATAGAAGCCCTATGGCTAGTTACTGTGTGGGTGGTTTTTCCCGGCTTTGGTTATTTGGGCCAGGGTGCCTAGTCTGGGGTCCAGGCCTCTCTCTTACAGGGGGACCCCTCCTCACCCTTGACCTGCTGTTTCTGGGAGCTGGACCAGCCCCTCTTGAGACCCCCACCCTTCTACCAGTGGTTTCTGCCCTTCTTTGTTTAAAAGTTTCCTCTGCAGCTGGTAATTTAGGGTGAATATTCCCCAATTTAGTTTTAATTCATTGTTTGGTTCTAGGAGGAAGTTCCAGAAAGATCCACATACTCCGCTGCTATCTTAAACCTCTCCCCAGGGTAGCCCAGTTTCACACACAAGGAAACTGAGACTGCAAGAATTTGTGACTTGCTGATTGGTGAGCAGCTCAATCAGAACACACACCTATTGTCCTGAGTGCAGTCCACCCTTGTGGTTTAAAGGCTTTATCAAAAGAAAAGTTTTTCATTTATAACAATTTTAAATTTCTTATTTGATGGTAATATATCGATTGGGAAAATAAATGCAATATAATGAATAAAGAGTTATGAAATTTGCAAGGCCTTGAAAATAAATTTTATTATATTAACCACAGTACTATTTATATACACTAGAAAATTACACTTGTGTATATTATATATATCATGTGTGTTATATGATATAAATGTAATGGTTTATTCACACTTTAGGCTCAGTGTGTTGTAAATTTAAAATGCCTATTGAAACTGACAATGCCAGGCTTCCATGTGGATTTGCAGACCCAGTGGGTCCCTTGTTGGTAACCACTGTTCCATGTTTTAGATCCTTTGCTTCATCATTTAAACCTCTTAGACAAGAAGGCATTCATTTCTAAGTCAGGCTTTCATATTGAGAAAAGAGTCATATTATATTAAAGCCATTTATATATTAACAACTATATAAATTGAGTAGGATCTATAACATGAGGAAAGTAGGATGCAATGGATGCAGAGTGGCCACAGCAAGAAGAAAACCAGTCCTAGTAGGTCAATTTCTAAAGCAGATGCAAAAGAGACACCACATGCTAATACAAAATAGAAAAGACTGCAGGTAGATTGTGAAACAATAAAATTTACATTAAATCATAAGCTGTATTTAGCACAGATGGAAAACCATGTTACAAAATGTTGTAAGACATTTGCAGCAGGTTTCAAGCTGGACATGCATTAAAAAAATTCTTAAGCTTTTCACTTTGGGAAAAAAAATTGTAAATCATTTTTTGTGAGGATTTTTTTCTTTACCTATTATTTTTCTTTGTATTTTATTTTTTGTCAGGAGATGACATAGTACTAGCCAAGAGGAAATGATCCATTTGCAGAGTTGGATAAATAAAATTCAAAGAGGCAGAATATGAATTATACGTGGAAGGAAACTTTTAGCTTTAAAACATTTCCAGTGAAACAAGTGGTCTATTTCACTCAAGATCCTAATCAAACACAGTTACAGTATCTCAGAGAGAAACACTGGCAGTTCCTGAGCGTGGTTTGTGTTTTAGAGCTGCAAGCAGAGTTTGGGCAGCTCAGGGGGCTGACACAGGGCTGTGTCTATCCTCTGTGGGCATGGGTGCATCTCCTCCCTCCTCCTTTAAGTGGACTGCGGAGTTGTGAGTCAGGAGCCAGGAGCTGATGCTCTAGGCCCCTCTCCTCTGATCTCATGCCCCCAGAGAAGAGATACAGACAGTCACAGACTCAGTGTCTGCAAGAACTGGCTGGCCTAAGGAAACGAGTTTCCAGTAACAAATCCAGCTGAATGAGACACTTCCCTTGGCTCCAGCTCTCCTTCCTGTAAGCCAGGAAATGTTCTCCCGCTCATTAGGGATGGCTCATCAGGGACTTCTAATCTCTGATTGGTTACTGCATATACTATGCTGGGATTTTTCTGCTGCTTAGCTTCAGTCCTCTTAGGTTTCCCTCTGGATTAATTGAAAATCATGGCTATCCTGTTTGTATGATTTGTTCAAGGTAATTGTAAGGCCATGGAGAGGCTAATATTGATTTTTAAAGAAGATGCCACTTTGACCTGAAATGCGGAGTCAGTTTAGGAAAAATAAGGATCTCATATTCATTCACTCAATCATTCGTTCATTCATAGCTCCCACTTTATGACAGGTGTTGTACTAGATACTGGGAATACTCTAGTGAATAAGTCTTATTCTAATGGGGAGTCGCTATATAACAGTAAGAGGGTGAGACTTGGCATGAAGAAAACATGGTAGGTTTAGGGGATATAAAATGAAAAGGTCTGAGGGGACTGCTATTTCAAGCAGAGTGGACAGAGATCAAGTTGGGCAGAGATCTGAAGGGGGGGTGGTGGTGCCCTGTGGTTATTTGAAGGAAGAGCAAAACTGATGAAGGATTGGCAGATGCAGATGCCTGAGGCAGCAGTGTGCTGGGTCTATTCAAATAGTAAGGAGGACAGGCTTAGTGTTCTGTCAGGTGAATGTGGCTGAGGAAATGAGGAACAAGAAAGTTTATTATCATAATGATCATAGCTGGATAAGGAAAAAAATGAGGACAAGAGTCAGGTAAGGACACAAAACAATGTTGGTCAATGATTTGGAGTTAAAGAATAGTTGGAGTTGGGGGATAGAATGGTCACTGAGCAGTTCTCTAAATAGACATTATGGGGGGATATTGATAGGTGTGACCATGTTGAGAAGGTGGTTGACTTGACGTGAGGCAAGACAAGATCAATGGAGGTAAGTGGTTAAGGAACAGAGAGACCCGTATGTTAGGAGGATCTTGTTTGTGGGTATTAAAATCAACAACAACATGGTTGTAAAACAGTTATTCAAGTATTAAGATCTTCACAAAATGATAATCTTCAGAAGATTACAACAAAAAGTGAAATAATACAGATTGTAGCTAATTAACAGGTTCAAAAAAGTGAGGGAGTTAGGGAAAAGAGAGGAATGATGTCAAGAGAAGTAAGAGAGACACCTACCCCATTTCTAAAACTGAAATATGTGCTGTGTGAGTGAAAAGTAGCCATCCCTGAGAAGCGTGTGGGTGCATTTTGAGCAAGAAATGAGTGGGAAATAGGGAAAACCCTTTAGGGATGTCAGGCCACAAAATGAGGGTGACCTCGTAGTCTTGGGCTTCTTTTGAGATCTGAAGTAAAAAGGGATGCAGAGCACAATAAAGTTCTGTGGTCTCTAAGGGGAGGTAGAAATTCAGTTCTAACCATTGCCTACTTCCCAGATGCTGAGAGGTAGTCTTGCAAGGAGCACGATGGGACTCTTTGCCTAGGGACAGGCTGCTATGACTTCCTTCATCATAGCAGCCAAATATCCCAAACCCACTTCATGCCATGTGTGTCTGTGTCTTGATGATAGACATATGCATATGCTCATTCATTCATTCAGGGGCTAATATAGACCAGACAATGTGCTGTCACTGCTCATTCAATGGTGAACTAGAGACCTTGACATTCACACAAAAATTATAGTACAAAGGCAGAAGCAAACATTAATTAAATAAATATATGAATACAATTTATTGTACTTTGCAGATATTGTGTTTTTTATAGATTGAAGATCTGTGACAACCCTGTGTGGAGCAAGTCTATTGGCACCATCTTTCCAACAGCATTTGCTCTCTTCATGTCTCTATGTCACACTGTGGCAATTCTCACAATATTTCACACTTTTCATTATTATTATATTTGTTATGTGACCTGTGATCACTGATCTTTGACATTACTATTGTAATTGGTCTAGGGTGCCATGAACCACTCCCACATAAGATAACAGACTTAATAGATAAATGTTGTATGTGCTCTGACTGCTCCACCAACTGACCATTCCCATCTATCTCCCTCTTCTTGGGTCTCCCTATTCCCTGAGATAAAACAATATTGAAATTAGACTCATTAAGAATCCCACATTGGCCTCTATCTGTTCAAGTGAAAGGAAGAGTCTCACACCTTCCCTTAAATCAAAAGCTAGAAATGATCAAGCTTAGTGAAGAAGGTGTGTTGAAAGCCAAGACAGGCCAAAGGCTACCAGCCGTGGGCAAACTACGGCCCGCGGGCCAGATCCGGCCCGTTTGAAATGAATAAAACTAAAAAAAAAAAGACCGTACCCTTTTATGTAATGATGTTTACTTTGAATTTATATTAGTTCACACAAACACTCCATCCATGCTTTTGTTCCGGCCCTCCGGTCCAGTTTAAGAACCCATTGTGGCCCTCGAGTCAAAAAGTTTGCCCACCCCTGAGGCCCTGTGTGCCAAACAATTAGCCAAGTTGTAAAAATAAAGCAGTGGCAGGGTTTGAAAGGAATGAGTCCAATTTTAAAGAAGTTCCAGTGTGGGTAAAATGCTATCAAACAGCATCACATGCTACAAAGAAATCATTTGTGAAAGGAAGAGTCCATCAATGCAGCAAGCTTCACTGTTGTCTTATTTTAAGAAATTGCCACAGCTACCCCAGCCTTTAGCAATCACCATCACAGGGGTCAGGCTCCTGAACATTCATTTATTCATTCATTCACCACCTGTTCATTGACTGGATCGGGCATTGTTTGGGGTGCTTGGGATATACTAGTGAGCAAATCAGATAAAAATCCCTGCCCTCATCAAGCTTACATTTGAGTATGTGTTGGGGGAGTGTAGGGAGACAGACAATAAGCAACCAGCTCAATTAGTAAATGTTATGCTGGTAGTATGTTAAAAGTGATGCTTTGCTGGGAAGAAGCAAGCAAAGTAAGAATGAGCAGGAGTATAAGTGAAGGCCAGGGGCTGGTTGCAGTATTGAATAGGCTAGTCCTGCGGGTGCCTCATTGATACCTCATTTGCACAAAGACTAGAAAGCAGGTTGGTGAGCCATGTAGAAACTAAGATTATGGAAGGGTTTAAAGCAGCGGTTCTCAACCTGTGGGTCGCGACCCTTTGGGGGTCGAACGACCCTTTCACAGGGGTCGCCTAAGACCATCGGAAAACACATATATAATTACATATTGTTTTTGTGATTAATCACTATGCTTTAATTATGTTCAATTTGTAACAATGAAATTGGGGGTCACCACAACATGAGGAACTGAATTAAAGGGTCGCGGCATTAGGAAGGTTGAGAACCACTGCTCTCGAGGATCAAACAAGGGAGAGATAGGATAAGAGCAGCATTTCAGGAAAATTAACTATACCACATATGCAGATGGAATGGATAGGAAGAGTAGCTAAAAGTTGGGAGGCCATACAGTATCAGGAAGTGCACAAACCCTAAGAAATTCTACTGCAGTTCTTGGAAGACAACTTGGTTTATCTCGAGATTTAAGGAATTACCTGCTGAAGCTATTTGGTGGTGGTGACAAAGCCTTTGTGCACTTTGTCTTGGATATGTGGACATGATCTTTTCATCTTTTCTCAGTGGAATAATATGTGCATTAGTCTAGGTCTCTGAGAAGCACACACCAAGATGAGATTGGATGTATGCTAGATTAATTGGGGAGAGCTGGTGAGGTATAACAGGGATGGAGCCAGAGGAATCTAGAAGAGACATCTGATCATGCAATTCTATTTGCTATGCAGAGAGAGGAAAGGAAGAAAAGCCACAGAATAAAATGAATCTAAAAAAGCTTGATAAGGCCCATAGGGAGGCTTTGAGTCAAAGTCACCCCTCAGAAGAGCCCGGGAACAAGTCTGCCCTAGTATCCTGCTGCCTTGCTGCCTGAGAGAAGATCATGGAAAATACTGCCTTGATACAAAGACAGGGATGAACTTCAGAATGCAGCAGTCAGGACTCTCAGTCAACTACACTCACTCTGTAGAGGATCCTAGAGGCTCCCCTTTATAGTACCCAGGTCTTAGGTTAACTCTCCATTCAGGATGATTGCCTGGACCATGGGCATTTTGTCTATCACCCAATAGACTGTGTGGACTTAACCAAGCCCTCATGCCTGGTTAGGTCCACACATCTTAGAACATAGTTGGGACTGCCTACAGGACACAGGGATAGGATACTATGTTATCTTGTGTGACTTAAGATTTTTAAAAAATATTCATTATAAATTTTATAGTATAGCAATACCTCAACAGTACAATAAATAAACTTTAAATGTACTGTGTATAGAAGCTTAATTTTTTTCTTTAAAAAATATATATATTTATTGATTTCAGAGAGGAAGGGAGAGGGAGAATCATTGGTAGGCTGTCTCCTGCATACCCCCCACCAGGGATGGAGGCTAAAACACGGGCATGTGCCCAGACTGGGAATTGAACCACAATCTCCTGGTTCATAGGTTGTCACTCAACCACTGAGCCATGCTGGCTGGGCTTCATGTTGGCCTTCCCCCACCTCCCCCCAAACCATTGTCTGTGTCCATTGATTATGCTTATATGTGTGCAAGTTCTTTGGTTGAACTCTTATCCCCCCCAGCCCACCACCACCAACCCTCCCCTGCCTTCCCTCTGAGGTTTGAGGGTCTGTTTGATACTTCTATGTCTCTGGATCTATTTTTGTTCATCAATTTACGTTCATTATATTCCACAAATGAGTGAGATCATGTGATACTTATCCTCCTCTGACTGGCTTATTTCACTTAGCATAATACCTCCAGGTCCATCCATGCTGTTGCAAATGAGTTCTTTCTTTCTTTTCCTTTTTTACAGCAGTGTAATATTCCATTGTGTAGATGTACCATGGTTTTTTAATCCACTCATCTGTTGATGGGAATATAGGCTGTTTTCAAATCTTAGCTATTGGAAATTGTACTGTTATGAACATAGGGGTGCATATGTCCTTTCTGATTGGTGTTTCTGTTTTTTTGGGATATAGTCCTAGAAGTGGGATTACTGGGTCAAATGGGAGTTCCATTTTTAATTTTTTTGAGAAAACTCCATACTGTTTTCCACAGTGGTTGCACCAGTCTGCATTCTCACCAGCAGTGTACTAGGCCTCCCTTTTCTTCACACCCTCACCAGCACTTGTCATTTGTTGATTTGTTGATGATAGCCATACTGACTGGTGTGAGGTGGTACCTCATTGTTGTTTTGATTTGCATCTTTTAAATGATTAGTGATTTTGAGCATTTTTTCATGTGCCTCTTGGTCTTCTGTATGTCTGCTTTCGAGAAGTGTCTGTTTAGGTCCTTTGCCCATTTTTTATTGAATTGTTTATCTTCCTTTCGTTAAGTTGTATGAGTTCCCTATAAATTTTAGAGATTAAACTCTTATTAGATGTCACATTGGCAAATATGTCCTCCCATGCAGTGGGCTCTCTTGTTATTCTGTTGATGGTTTCTTTTGCTGTGCAGAAGCTTTTTATTTTGATGTAATCCCATTTGTTTATTTTCTCCTTAATTTCCATTGTCCCAGGAGATGTAACGGTAAATATATTGCTAGGAGATATGTCTGATATTTTGCTGCCTATGGATTCTTATAAGATATTTATGGTTTCCCATCTTACATGGAAGTCTTTTATCCATTTTGAGTTTATTCTTGTGTATGGTATAAGTTGGTGGTCTAGTTTCATTTTTGACATGTATCTGTCCAATTTTCCCAGCACCATTTATTGAAGAGACTGTCTTGACTCCATTGTATGCTCTTGCCTCCTTTGTCAAATATTAATTGAGAATAATGGCTTAGGTCGATTTCTGGGTTCTCTATTCTGTTCCATTGGTCTACATGTCTGTTCTTGTGCCAGTATTAGGCTGTTTTTAGAACAGTGGCTTTGTAATATAACTTGATATCTGGCATTGTGATCCCTCCAACATTGTTCTTTTTTCTCAGGATTGCTGCAGCTATTTGGGGTCTTTTTTTTATTCCATAGGAATTTTTGGAGAGTTTTTTCTAGGTCTTTGAAATATGCTGTTGGTACTTTAATGGGGATTGTGTTGAATCAATGACAT
The DNA here is from genome assembly GCF_000412655.1 of Myotis brandtii. NCBI lineage: Eukaryota > Metazoa > Chordata > Mammalia > Chiroptera > Vespertilionidae > Myotis > Myotis brandtii. Next base: position 977,783 of record NW_005365763.1, on the reverse strand, counting down.
TTTAATGATGTTGATTCTACCAATCCATGAACATGTTATATTCTTCCACTTGTTTATATCTTCCGCTATCTCATTTCCCAATATCCTGTAGTTTATTGAATATAAGTTTTTCACCTCCTTAGTTAAGTTTATTCCTAGGTATCTTAATTTTTTTTTTTGCAATGGTAAATGGGATTTCTTTGTTTTGTTTTAGTTTCTCTTTCTGTGAGTTCATTATTGATGTATAGATTTCTAGGAGTTAATTTTGTATCCTTCAATGTTATTGAATTCATTTATTAAATCTAGTAGTTTTTTGATGGAGTCTTTGTGGTTTTCTATGTACAATATCATGTCAGTTTTAATGTGAATAATGACAGTTTTACTTCTTCTTTTCCAATTTGGGTGCCTTTTATTTCTTCTTCTTGACTGATCACTATGGCTAGCACTTCCAGTACTATGTCAAAGAGGAGTGGTGAAAATGGGCATCCCTATCTTGCTCCTGTTCTTAGAGGAAATAGTTTTAGTATTTGCCCATTGAGTATGATATTGGCTGGAGGTTTGTCATATAATGGTTTTATTATGTTGAGGTAAGATCCATCTATTCCCAGTTTGCTGAGAGTTTTAATCAAAAAATTGTGTTGGATTTTGTCGAATGCTTTTTCTACATCAATTGATAAGATCATGCGATTTTTATCTTTCAATTTTTTATGTGATGTATCACATTTATTTATTTTGAATATTGTACCAGCCTTGCATCCCTGGAATAAATCCCACTTGGTCATGGTGTATGAGCTTTTTAATGTATTGCTGGATGTGATTTGCTAATATTTTGTTGAGGATTTTAGCATCTATTTTCATTAGGGATATTGGCCTGTAATTCTTTTTCTTTGCAGTGTCTTTATTGGCTTTGGGATTAAAGTAATGCTGGCTTCCTAGAAAGAGCTTGAAAGTTTTTCTTCCTCTTGAATTCTTTGAATAGTTTGAGGAGGGTAGGTTTTTAGTTCTTCTGTGAATGTTTTGTAAAACTCCCCTGTGAAGCTGTCCGGACCAGGGATTTTGTTTGCTGGAAGTTTTTTGATTACTCCTTCAATTTCATCAGTAGTTATCTGCCTATTCAGGTTTTTTTATTCTTCCTGATTGATTTTTGGAAGATTTTATTTTTTTAAGGATATGTTCATTTTATCTAGATTGTCCAGTTTGATGGAATAGAGTTGTTCATAGTATTTTTTTTTTTTTACAATCCTTTGTATTTCTGTGGGGTTGGTTGTTCCTTCACCTCTTTCATTTCTTTTTTTTTAATTAAATCTTTATTGTTCAGATTATTACATTTGTTCCTCTTTTTTCCCCCCATAACTCCCCTCCTCTCAGTTCCCGCCCCACCCTCCGCCCTCACTCCCCACCCACTGTCCTCATCCATAGGTGC
>NW_005365763.1:973108-974983 GCF_000412655.1 Myotis brandtii | reverse complement strand
CTCTTTCCTCCTAGTTGTAGAACTTCCACTCAGCCAGCCTTCCTGTGGTTCTGGATGATGTCCATTCCATCTTTTAGTTGTATTTTTGAAGTGGTTGTTCGAGGCAGCAAACTCTGGCGTTAACCTATGCCGCCATCTTGGTTCTCTCCCTCCACCTCTTTCATTTCTGATTTTTTTTTTATTTGGGTACTCTGTCTTTGCTTCTTGTTGAGCCTGACTAGAGGTTCATCAATCTTGTTTATTCTTTCAAAGAACCAGCTCTTGGTTCTATTGATCTTTTGTATTGTTTTTTTGTGGGTTTTGGGGGTCTCTTTGTCATTTATTTCCACTCTGATCTTTATTATTTCCTTCCTTCTATATACTTTGGGCTTTTCCTGTTGCTCTCTTTCTAATTTTTTAGTTGTAGGGTTAGATAACTTACTACCAGTTTTTCTTGTTTTTTGAAGTAAGCCTGTAGTGCTATGAACTTCCCTTTCAGGATTGCTTTCACTGTGTCCCATAGATTTTGGATTGTTGTGTTTTCATTGTCATTTGTTTCTAGGATGTTTCATATTTCTTCTTTGATCTCTTTGGTAACCCAATCATTGTTTAATAGCATGCTATTTAACTTCCACATGTTTGATTGTTTTTTATTGTTTTTATTGTAGTTGATTTCTAATTTTATGTCATTGTGACCTGAGAAGATGCTTGATATTATTTCAATCTTCTTGAATTTAAAGTGATCTAGCCTGTGTTCTAATATGTGGTATATCTTTGAAAATGTCCCATGTGCACTTTAGAAGAATGCATATTCTATAGCTTTGGGTAGAAATGTTCTGAAGATGTCAGTTAGTTCCATCTGATCTAGTGGGTCATATAGGATTGCTGTTTCTTTGTTGATTTTTGTCCAGAAGATTTATCCAATGATGTCAATGGAGTATTAAAGTCCCCTACTATGGTTGTATTGCTGTCGGTCTTTCTCTTGATATCTTTCAGAAGTTTTTTTTTTTTTTAATGTATTTGGGTGCTCCTGTATTGGGTGCATATACGTTTACCAGAGTTATATCCTCTTGTTGAATTGATCCTTTTAATATTATGAAGTGGCTTTCCTTATGTGTTGTTATGGCCTTCACTTTCAGGTCAATTTTGTCAGATATAAGTATTGTTATCCCAGCCTTTTTCCCTTTCCATTTGCCTGAAATTTTTTTTCCAGCCCTTCACTTTCAATCTGTGTGAGCCCTTTTTTCTGAGGTCTTGTAGACAACATATATATGGGTCATGTTTTCCTATCCATTCAGTCACCCTATGTCTTTTGATTGGGACATTTAATCCATTTACATTTAAGGTTATTATTGGTAGGTACTTGTTTATTGCCATTTTTATCCTTTATGTCTGTGTTTCTCTTTCTGTTTCTATTTCTACTCCTTACACCAGTCCCTTTAGGATTTCTTGCATTGCTGGTTTGGTGGTAATAAACTACTGTAGCCTGTTTTTGACTCCGAAGCTCCTAATTTCACCTTCAATATTGAATGGTAGCCTTGCTGGACAGAGTATTCTTGGATTCAGTCCCTTGCTTTTCATTATTTTGTATATTTCATTCCATTCCCTACTGTCCTGATGTGTTTCTGTTGAGAAATAATCTGATAGTCTAATGGGAGATCTTTTGCAGGTAACTTTCTGTCTCTCTCTTGCACCCCTTAAGATTCTTTCTTTGTCATTAATTTTTTAAAAATTTTATTGTTTAAAGTATTAAAGATAGTAGTACATATGTCTCCTTTCCCCCCACCATTGACCTTCCCCAGGCCTCCCCTACTCCCCGGCACATGCCCTCTCCCTCCCCTCCCCCAGTGTCTTGTGTCCATTGGTTATGCTTATATGCATGCATACAAGTCCTTT
>NW_005365763.1:957178-967950 GCF_000412655.1 Myotis brandtii | reverse complement strand
GACACTTTAAAAATGGTAAAATGGTAGCGGTAATAATACTAGTTAAAAATAAAAATGTAGTAGTTGAAAGGGTAAAATCAGGTGATGGGAAAAAAAAAAGAAAAACAATGTTTTCTTAGTTAAAAGGTGAAAAAGTAATTAATTAAAAAAAAATAAAATAAAAATGTGCAGTAATGCAGGTGCTTCAGATCTTCTACTCTTCTTTTTGGCACGCCCGGAATTCAGGAGAATGTTGAATTTCCCTCTGATACACTGTTCCTCCGTGTTGTAAGCCACAGTCCTGATTTTAAGGCAGGCCGTATTGGTTCCCCTTACTGCTGTATTTGTATGTACAGAAGAGTCAGTTCGTGGCTCTGCCTCTGGGTGGCAGTGTGTCTGGATTGACCTCCAAGGCTTTAAGTCCTCTCTGACCAGGAGTTCTCTATTGTACCTGAACCAGCTCCGCCCAGATCTGGTTCACCAGTCGCCACTCCCAGCTCTGTTTTCCAGGCTCTCCAAAAACAATCTTCCCCTACAAGCTCCGCTAGCGACCCCAATTGGGCAATCACATGCACCGGGATCAACAATCAAACTCCCAAATTCATTTTTTTTAGATCTAATAGTTTTTTGATGGAGTCTTTGGGGTTTTCTATGTATAATATCATATCGTCTGCAAATAGGGACAGTTTTACTTCTTCTTTTCAAATTTGGATGCCTTTTATTTTTTCTTCTTGTCTGATTGCGTACTTCTATACTTCTAGTACTATGTTGAACAGGAGTGGTGAAAGTGGGCATCTTTGTCTTGTTCCTGTTCTTAGGGGATAGTTTTTGCTTTCTTCTTGTCTGATTGCTATGGCTAGTACTTCTAGTACTATGTTGAACAGGAGTGGTGAAAGTGGGCATCTTTGTCTTGTTCCTGTTCTTAGGGGAAATGGATTTAGTTTTTGCCCATTGAGTATGATGTTGGCTGTAGGCTTGTCATATAGGGCTTTTATTATGTTGAGGTATGATCCCTCTATTCCCACTTTGCTGAGTGTTTTTATCAAGAAAGGGTGTTGGATTTTGTCAAATGCTTTTTCTGCAATTGATGATATGATTATGTGATTTTTGTCTCTGAGTTTGTTTATGTGATGTATCACATTTATTCATTTGTGGATATTGAACCGTCGCATCCCTAGTGGAATAAATCCCACTTGGTCATGGTGTATAATCTTTCTAATGTAATGCTGGATCCAATTTGCTAGAATTTTGTTGAGGATTTTAGCATCTATGTTCATCAAGGATATTGGCCTGTAGTTCTCTTTTTTTGTGGTATCTTTATCTGGTTTTGGGATTAGGGTATTTGTCATTAATGTTTGATATTGTAATTATGATGTGTCTTGGTGTGGGTCTTTTTGGGTTCATCTTGTTTGGGACTCTTTGTGCTTGTGTGACTGCCTCCCAAGTCAGGGAAGTTTTCTGTCATTATTTCTTCAAATAGTTCAACTTCTACTCCTTCTGGCACCCCTATTATGCAGATGTTGCTTCTTTTTATATTATCCCAAAACTCCTTTAAACTCTCCTCCTGATTTTTAATTTTTTTCTAATTGCTGTTCAGATTGGGTGTTTTTACTACCCTGTCTTCTAACTTGCTGATTTGGTCCTCAGCTTCTTCTAGTCTACTATTGAAACCTTCCGTTGTGTTCTTTATTGCAGCTATGTCATTCTTCATTTACTCTTGATTCTTACACATGTTGGTGAATTTCTTATCCAGACACAAGCATTCTTATAACCATTAATCTGAATTCTTTCTGTGACAAATTGCTTGTCTCCATTTCATTTAGTTCCTTTTCTTAAGATGCCTTCTTTTCTTTCCTTGGGGATTTTACTTTGTCTCCCCATTTTTGCTGTCCCTTTGTATTTGTTTCTATGTAATGTGAGTTACTGTCAGTATCTGGCCCTGGGCAACCTGCTAGAGGTCCAAGAAGTTGAAACCCCTAGCAGTCCAATGGTCCAGGAATCTTTAGCCCAGAGGCTGATCTGCCTTGTGTTTCACACCTTCATTGTCTCTGCTGAGTTGTATTTCTTTCCCCCATGGATCTGTTCCTTCAATTATCTGCTGAAGGAGCTCAGGGTCGGCAGGGGCATGTGCACACTTCCTCTGGTTTTCAACTCCCTGTGAGGTCCCAGAGCCCTCTGGCATGCAATTGACTGTGTGCCCCAGTGTCCGCAACAGGGTGGTTCCCTCCGACCCTCTCGCTTTCCCCATCAGCCTGGTCCTGGGGACTGAGCAGGTCACCGCCCCAGGTTTTCCTGGCTTGCACCTATTGGTGCGTTCCTGCATCCTGGAAAGGAAGGGGCTTGGGGTCCTTCTGGCTTGCACTCAAAGCACTGGATCCTGGAGTGAGTGGTCCTGAAGCACGGGATCCAGGATCATGGGGTCCAGGAGCCCGGGTGGGGAGGCAGGATGCGGGAGGTCTCTCTGGCCTGTGGTCATTGAAGATATCTGGGAGCCAGCAGTGAGGTAGGGTACCACTCACTGCAGGGGGATGTGGTGGTCCCTCACCAGTTATGGCTGGTGAGCAGCTCACTGAATGAGTTTGGGGTGGTGTCTGAGGGCAGTCTGGGTATTGGTGTGGCTGTGCTCCTGGCCTCCACTTCTCCCCGCTTCAAGATGGCATGGGCTCTGTACCTGAGCCACGCTGGCCTGGGAGTGCCTGTGGCAGTAGCAGGGGCTCCCCTTCCATGAGAGTCCGATCTGCCAGTCCCTGAGACTCCTGCGAGATCTAACTGTCACACACACACACACACACACACACACACACACACACACAGCACATGTCTACACATTCCCTTCTCACTCCTTTACTCCCTCACACTCTCCCTCATTGCCATTCTGCTGGCCACCATGTTGGGATCTCGCTTAATTTTTTTCTTAATGAATCATACCATGCAGATCATGAAGGTTCTTACAAGTGAGGATCTTTTCTCTGATACACTTTAATATGCCACTTAATATTAGGAGTAATAATCAAAGTTGGGAATATTGTTGATGTAGAATAATAATGTGTCATATTTTATTTTATTTACTTTTTTAATCCTCACCCAAAGCTATTTTTTTCCATTGATTATTTTAGAGAGAGTAGAAGGCAGAGAAGAAGGGAGAGAGAGAGAGAGAGAGAGAGAGAGAGAGAGAGAGAGAGAGAGATACATTAATATAAGAGAGATACATCAATTGATTGCCTCCCATGTGTGCCCCAACTGGGGCTGAGATTGAACCTGCAACTGAGGTACATGCCCTTGACCTGTAATTGAACCCATGATCCTTCAGTTCACAGGCCGACATTCTAACCACTGAGCAAAGCTGGCCAGGGTAAAAATGTATTATATTTTAATCAGTTCCTTTTCTTAAGGGTCTTATTATACTGTGGTAGGTTATAAGAAGCCCCAAAGAAAGATGAGTATTAATACTATCCCCAACTGAGTGACCTTTGACAAAACTTTGAGTTTTCTTACTTATAGATTTACCGTAATAGTTTCATTTACTCTGTACCTGAAATAACTCTCCTCAGTGCTCCTTCCCACCCCAGGTTACTGCCTATTAGTTTCTATCTAGGAATAATGTAATCTCTTCCTACTAGTAACCATTCTGTGTCCTATGGGTAAGTAAAATTAACCAAATTTGCTTTGATTGCTCTGCAAATCTATTTGCTCAGTGGCAGTTTGTTTGTATTTACCAGTGACTTAAACTAGAGAAGGTAACAGATAAACTACCTGCCACTGAGTGCATGTGATAGGTTTGAAAGAGTTCTTTTTTTTTCTTGTTTTCAAAAAAAGCTGGATGCATAAAGAACCCAAGAAGTTTTTAAAACCCTCAGGTTGATTCAGAAACAAAAGTCTTACATCCTGTTTGCCTCTTTTCTTAATAATTGATAGAGTAGGTAGGACAATTTTTCTTACAATGATAAACTCTTGGCCTTATCTTTCTGACTGGCCATATGGAAAGATTTTTAAAGTTTAATTAGCAGGAGAATTGTTTAAAAGCTCAGCGTTTGCAAATACCGGAATTAAGAGGTCTCACTTACCTGCTGGGAACCTCTAGGATGGAGAATAGGATTCTAGGGGAAAAACAGCAGTGAGGACAGTGGTTCTCTGCAGCATAGAGACCACCCCAAGCTCTCTCTTCCCAACTTTCTTTGGCCCAAATCACAACTTTTTCAGAATGTGCCTACAAGATGATTATTTTTCACTAGATCTAAAATTGATGGTGAGCCAGAGACAAAGAGAACTCATGTAATATACTGGGATTTGGGATACACATTTTTAAGTTCCTCCTTGAGGGGATAAGAGAGAAGGGAGGACTGGGGGGGTCTGATACCTATGCAGTCTTTTGGTTCTAGAGATGACAAGAAGCTGAAGAGTCTAGAGCAATATGCTTACTATTTAATAATGTTGGCTATTAGGAGACCATCAACGATTCATGTTCTGCTAAGAAGTGCCAACTTTCCTTTTGTTGAGCATTAGAGAGACTAGCAACAATGCTGGCTCGGGCTGATGGCCTTTTGGCAAAGGTGGGAGTATTGATCACCCTTGAAGGGAGGGAAATGCTGCTCCATCCCTGATTAAAAGTTTCTTACAAAGGAGAACAAAGGCCTAAAGTGGTGGGCATGGTTAACAGCCTACATTAAAGAAATCTTTACATTAAGGATTGCACATTGTGATTGTCACCACAGTGGAACTTCAATGGATCCACTATTGTTCTTCTTTTCCTTCTTTAGGCCGACTAAATTATCATTCATCTTCTCTTGGCCATTTTCTTTATAAACTTTTCTTTGCTAAGATCTGTGGTTTTTCCTTTGAAAATTGAACCATCAGCTGGAAAAACACACCCCATGAATACTAGGATTTTTAGGAACACACATGTTAAGTCCCATTTTGGTGAAACTGAAAGTGAGATTGCAGCACCTTACAAAGTGACTCATCCACATGCTGCAGGACTATTAGTAAGTGTTTAAAAAACAATTGGAGTCCTTACCATGGTTGGGTGGCTCAGTTGGTTAGCGTGTCATCCTATGCACCAACCAGAAGGGTTGTGGGTTTGATACCAGGTCAGGAGCATACCTAGTCAGGGCAGGTATGGGAGACAGCCAATTGATGTTTCTCTCTCACATTGATGTTTCTCTCTCTCTCCTTCTCCCTTCCTCTCTCTGTAAAATCAATGAGTATATCCTCAGGTGAGGACTAAGAAAAAAAAATAACTGGAGCACTTCAATACCATTAGTGCACCCTGAATCCCTGATCTCAGGCTAGCCCTATGGCACAATTCTGGTGCTTAATATGCATATTAATCCTTTCACCAGTGTCAGAACAGCCAGAGCTGTTGCTCTGAGTCCATATATTCTTCTGAATTCTGCTTGACTACGCCAACTGTCAGAGCAGGTTCCTTCTCAAATCCTGCCCATTGCACTGTCAGGGCCAACCCCTCTGCCAGCGACTGGACCTTCTTAGATGCCAGGTGGTAGATGGAGAAGCCATGAGAAGTTGTGGGTGTATATAAGAAAGCCTTTATTGTAGAAGCTAGTGGCCAGATAGCTATCAGACAAAACAGTCTTCACAGCAAAGTCCCATATAGGAAGCCGCACACCGGCTAATAAACTAATACATCTTTCCCATAAGCAGTGGTAGTCTTTGTACCGATAGCTATTATCTGAGCAGCCACAGGCTGCCCCTAGACTCCCTGCCTCACATAGTAGTGGCACCTGAGCTCTCCACTCTTGCCTCTCTGGCCTCTCCCCTCTCCAGCTTTTCCTGCAATCCTGAACTCCTCTCACAGCAGCAGCCGTACACTGGCTGGTCAGTAATGTATTATACCCCTTAGACAAAAGAGGGCAATTGCCAACAGTGACATTAATCATTTGGGCCATAGAAGGGCACAGTATACCATGAGATTGCTGTGGCCTTGCATCTGCTTATGGTATCTTAGCCTTGAACATTCTGATTAAGATTCCCATGTTCAGAGTGGCGTTGGCCATCTAGCATATTAAGAACAAGGCCCTGACTATCCAGCATTTCTGGCGTGGTTCCCACAACCAGTTAACCTCAAGGATTTGTTTAATCCCAGTATTTTGATTTAGGCTTATATCTGCCTTTGGTTTTACTTCTACCCTAAACAAGTCTTTCTTTGGTTACTTTATGCTCCACTACAATTTGGTTTGACCAAAGATCTCAGCTTTCTCTTTCCAAATGTACTCCAAGTTTGGATCACACTCTGCTGTCCCCAGAGATACTACACTTATTACTTCTGATAGGTTAACTTTGTGAAAATAGTTGACCATGAAATTAAACTGGCTCCTCCTGTTTGTTTCTTTTCTCATAGTAGGCACCATTAAATGTTTGTTGAGTGAATGTTTTGTGTGAAACTTTATTTAAAGGAATTAAACTTTTTTGCTGTATTTTCTTTCTAATTTTCTTTTTTTTCTTCCTTTTTATTGAATTTATTGAGCTGACACAGGTTAACAAAATTATTCAGGTTTCAGGTGCACAATTCTACAACACATAATCTGTACACACTATTATGTGCCCACCATCCCAAGTCAAGTTTCTGTCCATCACCATTTATCCCCCATGCCCTCCTCCACCTCCCCCAATCCCGCATCACCACACTGTTGTCTGTGTCCCTGAGTTTTTTCTTTTCTTTTTTGCTCAATCCCTCCATCCTGACCCCAACAGCTGTTTGCCTGCTCTCTATCTGGAATCTGTCTCTATTTTGCTTGTTGGTTTACTTTGTTCATTAGATTTCACATATGAGTGAAATCATATTCTACTTGAATTTTCTATAAACAATGAGGGGGGGTACAGGAGGGGTAAAAGAGATGTTAATGTGAGTTTGAAGTAGAAAAACTTTAAAAAGACAAATACTTGTAGATGATTTTATTTGGGAATTATCCCTAATGAAATTCAACATGTTTTAATAATATTGGTTTGATGAAATCTTGACCCCCTCCCTCTTGGGTTTGATTTTGAGACCCCTTTGTTAATCCAGAAATGTTGGTGTTCCTCTGGGATCTGTCCTGGCCCATCTTCTCTTCTCTCTGTCCCCTTTCTGCACAGTTTTTTTCCACTGCCATCTACATGTTAAAGACTTCCATCCCCAATGTCTCTGGCACCCTCAATTTTCTCTTGGTCTTTGGTCTGGCCTGTCTTGCTCCTCTTTATGGGCCAAGGAGCCACCATCTCTGCTACTGCTGCCTTCTGTGCCAAAGCCTTGATTCTCTAGAACCCTAAGGGCCTCACTGGAGCTCATTGTGTCCCTCCCATTGCCCGATGTTCTGGGTAGTATTGTTCTCAGCCTTGCTTATGACACAATTTAGTATGGTGTCAAGGAGCATGGGTTTAAGTCAGATGACCTTAGTTTGAATCCCAGCTTTGCCACCTCCTCACTGGGTAATCTTGGATTTTAACTCCTCCAAGCCTCAGTAACCTCATCTGTGAAATGGAGACCATAATCATATCTATCTCATAGAGTTAAGATAATTAATTGATAAAGCAACTGTTTGATTCCATGCTTAGAACAAAATAAGTACCCTGAAAATGTTAGTTGTTTTTCTTCCTTACAGATTCCTTTATAAAAGCATCTCCTTAAGTTCTTTTAGCATTCGGCTCAGAAGGGAGTTGATAGAAATGTTCAGAAAAACTAGATTCTAAACAGTCACTGTGCTCTTCATCTCCACCCATTGGCCCTGCTTTCTCATTCCCTTTTCTCCAGCAGAAGCCTTTTATGTAAATTGACTGTTCAGCGCTTTGGCCTCTAATTCATCACATACTCAGAGCTCCTGCACCCAGCTGGGATGCTATAACCAACTATCTTTCCGGTATTGTGGATTTCACTCTTTCTCCATGAGCAGAGACCACCCTTGCTCCCAGAAGAGCCTCTCACTTTGCCAGCCTGTGGATGACTGCTAGCACCATTGCTCCTTGAGGACCAGGGGAACATGGTTAGGATCTTTACTCATTTTTAGTTTTGTTGTTTCTGAGGGAATTTCCCAGCATATTTATATGGTAGTTGCTTAAGTCACTTCAAAATCATAATTTATTTTTGAAGCATATTATTCTCTTTAAGTTTCATAAATTATGAAAATTATCTGGCTTCTTGGGAAGAAGTTGTGTTTTAGAGTAATTTAATTCCAACTTGTGGGGAACAATTGGGAATGGTCTGGGGGGACACACTAAAAAAACCCTATTAATTCATTCTTTAATTTTCCCGATTCTGCAGTTCAATGAGGCTATGGATCCAGGTATGAGAAAATTGGTCCATTACCAGCTTGCACAGATGTTATAGGAATTCCCAAATGACTCCTTACTTTTGTTTTTATTTTGTTTCTTTTGCAACAAGAAGGGCCCCCTCCATGAAAACAGCATGTAGAAGCAATGCCAAACTATGCGTGAGGAGTGTTCAGTGCAGGTGACACATAAGGACTGAGGAACACAGCCACACTGACTCTGAACAATCCCTGGTGGTCAGAACCCGGCTGTCCAGTGCTGTCTGCACTGGATTTTCCAGTTTGGGCTGTTTCATGAAGCAAGACCAACCTGCCTTAGAGCCAACATTCTCAAGTCATTCTGCAGCTCAAGAGTCTCTCAGGTCTTGGTGATCTATGGCAAAATGTACGACTTCCTTTGCTTGGCTTTGAGGCTCTCCATGACCCAGACTACTTTCCAGCCTTTTCTTTGTCATGTCCCATCTCTAAACTTCTAGAAAATCATATCCTGCATTCCTGTCTGATTCTTGGGTCCATAACATTACTCTGGGCTGAAAGGTTTCTCTCTCCATTCTTCTCACCCTCAGCCTGAAGCCCATTCACCCTTTGAAGTCTGACTCAATTTCTATCTCCCTCCTGTAGAGCTCTCCTGGGCCACTCCAATGTTGTGACTTCTCTCCACGCAGAGCTCTTCCATTATATATTCTATCCATCGAGAACTCTCCTACTTGGTTTTTCATTATTGGAAATGTTTTCGTGTGCTCACATCTTATTGGTGCCATTGGTCTGTCAGCTGCCTAGTGGAGAAAATTGTACTTTGTGTCTCTTCATATCTCCATGGTGCTTCCCTCATGGTGGCTTCTCTGAAGTGTCCTTTACTCATTGGTTAATTGAAAACAAGTCCAGACTCTTTGGGAACCAGTCAGCTTGTCAATCCTGTAATTTCCTGCTAACAGCAGTGCAGAAAGACATGATAAAAATCAATTTCATTCTGATTAAGGGATAAGAACTAGTTTAAATCCATTCAGTAAGTATTGAGCAGGTACTACAGGCTGAACACTAGGCCAGATGTTTAAAAAAAGAAAATATCTCAGGCACAGTTTCTACCTTAAAACAACTAACTGTTTAGGAGATGTTATTTTCAACATGAAAGAGTTAGGAAACAATTAAGCCCAAATAAAAGGCCATACCCATTAAAGTGCTAAATTGGTTGAACTCCAACATCAAGATGTGTGGAACAGATAAGAAGTGAGTGGGTTCCAAGATGAGGGGGAGGTCAGGAAGGGGGTTACAAGCCCAAAATGGCTTTAGGGAAGAGACAGGATGGCAATGCTTTCTGTCAGAGAAACAACTAATACCTCAAACATGAGTAAGGAAAATGAAATGATTAAGTGTCAGTTATTGATCAGGCATTATATTTCCAACTCATTTATTCTTTGCAGTCCCTGCAAAGCGAACTTTATCTTCCTAACACAGAGGAAGGCTCAATAAGGAGGTTAAGCAATTTGCTCAACACACAGGTTCCAAACCCAGCCTGTGCGCTGCCCATCACTGGGCCCTGTGAGGGCCAAACTGAGAGAGAATGCTTATACTGGAACAGCCCCAGGTAGCAGGACTCACTCTTCTCTTCTCCTAAGATGCAGTTTAAGAAGAAGTGTTCAACTTAGAAATGAGACCTGTTTTAGTTGCTTCTACAATGGCCTGCCATGACCCTCCTAGTATTCACTCCCCATGTGGTCCCCTCCTCTTGTCTGCAGATTGCATCTAGTGACCTGTTTCTGATGGATAAATGTGAAGGATATTTCTTCCACTATCTACTTATATAAAAACCATGGGTGGTGTTCATCATGACCACAACCACCACGACCAAGCGGAAGGAAGTCAGTCCTGCAGGGGTTGTCTTGGCAACAGCTGTGCCCTCCCCTGAGCTGTTTCCCGGAGCTGTTTCCTGTAAGGGCGGGGTTTGAGGCAGGAACCCGCCCTGGGAGCGTGGAGGCATATCTTTCTAAAGGGTGCCATGCCAGCACAGCCAGGGGTGAACCTGAGTGGGGGCGGCTGAAAGGCTTAGAAAAGACAGACAAGAGAATGAAAGCTGGGTGTCAGTGGGACACTGCTTCTCTGAGAGACAGCGACCACGCCCACAGCCGTGCCTTTATTTTATAGAAGATGCTACGAGGCAAAGTAAGGGTGTGACCAAGATGTTTACAACATTCTCCTGGGTTTCAATCCTACTCAACTACATGCACCTACATCACTCAGGCATGTGGGGCCACGTGTTCGGACCATAGGTTCAAGCTTACAACTACAGCTGTTGGCTGTAATTGTGCTGGGAGGGCCCTGCCCTCCACACTGGGACTTGCACGTGGCAATGAGAGGACTGTGCCCTCTCCTCAGTCCAAGGCTTGAACCTGTCCAAAACACTGTAGCGGCTCCCCATAATAAAGTTTTAATTCTGTTTCTTTGTTACTAATGTTGTGGCCCCACCCCATAACAAAGAAACAATTTCTGGAGGATGAGGCTCAGGAATCAGGATTTTAAAAAGATTCCCAGGTGATT
>NW_005365763.1:950368-954493 GCF_000412655.1 Myotis brandtii | reverse complement strand
GGGGAAATGAGGGTCCCCTGCCCAGGCCTGACACCTCTGGCAGAGGCATCAGGCCTGGGCAAGGGGCCGATCCTGCGATTGGAGGGTGATGGGGGTCAACGCCTGAGGGCTCCCAGTATGTGAGAGGGGGCAGGCTGGGCTGAGGGACACTCCCTCCCCACCCAGTGCACGAATTTCGTGCACCGGGCCCCTAGTCTATAATAATAAAAGCATAATATGCTAATGAGACCGGACAGCCAAATGACCTTCCAGATGAAGGTCATTTGGACATCCTTCCGGATGAAGTCATGGCGGTGGGGGCCAAGGCAGAGGTGGTTAGGGGCGATCAGGCAGGCAGGCAAGCAGTTAGGGGCAATCAGGCAGGCAGGCAAGTGGTTAGGGGCAATCAGGCAGGCAGGCGAGTGGTTAGGGGTGATCAGACAGGCAGGCAGAGGCGGTTAGGAGAAATCAGGCAGGCAGGCAAGTGGTTAGGAGCCAGTGGTCCTGGTTTGCAAGAGGGATGTCTGACTGTCGATTTAGGCCCGAACAGGATCGGGCCTAAACCAGCAGTCGGACATCCCCCAAGGCATCCAGAATTGCGAAAGGGTGCAGGCCAGGCTAAGGGACTGCCCCTCTGTGCACAAATTTTGTGCACCAGGCCTTTAGTCCTATATAATAAAAGCCCAGTGACCAAATGGTGGAATGACCAGAACGACTAGTCAACCAGTCACTATGACGTGCACTGACCACAGGGGGCAGATGCTCAATGCAGGAGCTGCCCCCTGGTGGTCAGTGCGCTACCACAGTGGGAGTGCCACTTGCCTGATCAGGATGAGTGGCTGCTCCTGCTGTGAACCCTGGGCCGACAGGCAGGAACCCGGCTGTGATCATCACTTCCTTGCCCCAGGCTCTTCCTCCTTGCTCCCTGCCACCTCCTCTGGTTGCCTGCAGGCTGTGCAGTGCCACTGGGCTCTCAGAGCTGACCCTGGAGGCTGGGAGGTGGGTTCATGATTGCCACGGGACTGAGGCCTACTCCGTCGCCTCTCAGTGCTATTGTCCCTGGGCCCGGCCCTGACCAGGTTCCCTGGAGAGGCAAGTGCTCTGGCTCCACAGAAGATGCCAGACCAGGGAGCAACCGCTCAGAGGGCAGGCCCACAGCTGCTCAGCTGACCGGGATGAGCGGCACTGCCAAAGCGGGCCTATCCCTGCAGGCCATACCCCCCACCAGTGCAGAAATCCTGTGCACTGGGCCTCTAGTGAGGTTATAATAGTGACTTCCACTTGCTGGCACTCTCTCTCTCTGGCTCACTTTCCACATTTGCTCTGATATGATAAGCTTCCATATAGAGAGGCCCACATAGCAAGTAATGGAGGGCCTCCTCAGTCCAGCATCTGAGGAGCTGTACACTGCTGGCAGTGTGTGAGGGAGCAGGTCCTGCCCCAGGTTTGCTCTCAGCTGCTAGCACAGCTTCTGCTGACATCACCAGGGCAGCCTCGTGAGACCCTGAAATAGAGAACCCAGCTAAGTCTTACTTAGATTCCTAACCTACAGGAATGGAGGTAATAAATATTGTTCGGGAGGAATTTGTTATGGAGTAATCCTATATAATAAAAGGGTAATATGCAAATTGACCCTAAAGGTGGAATAACCAGGAATGACTCGTCGCTATGATGCACGCTGACCACCAGGGGACAGACACTCAACGCAGGAGCTGCCCCTGGTGGTCAGTGTGTACCCACAGGGTAAGCTCCGTTCAGTCACAAGCCGGGCTGATGTTTGTGAGTGCAGCAGCGGTGGCGGGAGCCTCTCCCACCTCCTCAGCAGCACTAAGGATGTCCCACGGGGAGTGGGCCTAAGCTGTAAATCAGACATTCCCTGAGGGCTCCCGGGCTGCCAGAAGGATGTCTGACTGCCAGCTTACGCCTGATCCCCTAGGGAGTGGGCCTAAGCCGGTTGGTGGACATCCCCCAAAGGCTCCCAGACTGTGAGAGGGCGCAGGCCTGGCTGAGGGACCCCTCCGAGTGCATGAATTTTCATGCACTGGGCCTCTAGTATTTAAATACTTTTCTACATGTACATTATCCTATATAATAAAAGCCTAATATGCTAAGTGTATGGTCATGTGGTCGGCTATTCAACCAATCAAAGCGTAATATGCTAATGATATGCTAAGGCCGTTCAACCACTCACTATGACATGCACTGACCACCAGGGGGCAGACACTCTGACTGGTAAGTTAGCTTGCTGCTGGGGTCTGGCAGATCAGGACTGAATGAGATGGGCTGGACACACCCTGGAGCCCTCCCACAGTTCCTCCCTGGCTGGCCAACCTCCCATGTCCCTCCCTGGCCCCAATCATGCACTGGTGGGGTCCCTTGGCCTGGCCTGTGCCCTCTTGCAATCTGGACTGAGGGACACCCCTGAAGTGCACAAATTTGTGCACTGGGCCTCTAGTATAGCAATAAAAAGCTTACTTTAAAAGGTGTTGCCAGAAAAAAAATTTTTGTCAGTTGATGTTACAGTACACTATGGTAAGATTCATCAGTCTGTATAATTATCATTTAAAAGGTGTAGATAATAATAATAGCTAATATTCACTATTACATTGTTCTAAGTGCTTTATGTACATTAATGCACAACAACCCTGTGAGGTAGATGTTACAGATGTGAAAACCAAGCACGCAGAGGTTTGTTATTTTGTCCAAGGACACAGCTAGAAAATGGTAGGGCCAGGATTCAGATGTAGGCAGTGTGGCTCCATAGAGTTGGTGCTCTGAACTATGACAAAATTAGGTACTAAACCAGGACAGTCTGAAAACTAGTTGAGTGGCTCGCAAGGTCTAATCACTGGCTCTGGTTGCTAAAATTCCCTCTCCTGGGCTGTCCCACTATGCACCTCTCTCCCCTTTCAGCCATTTCAGCCTTGGATGCAGGTCAGAACAATTGCTAAAGAGTTGCACAACTGAAGCAGGAGGGCCCAAAGAAACCTTTCGCAAAGGGCCTTGCTTCTACCTAGTTCTACCTGCTGCCTCAATGCAGCTCTCTGTACAGCCATTGTGGAGGCAGTGTCACAGCTTTCACAAGCCTGTGCCCAATGGCAGTGCACACAACACCTATCCTCTGCTTTGATAGGAGGGCTGGATAAGACACCTATACCCGGTTTTATGTTCCTTGTCTGGGACTGGCTGGAGACACCAGTACTCTGCCCATTCCCTCCACAGTACCTGTCCCTTGGTGTCTTTTTCTCCTCAGCCATGGGTCTCAGGCTTGTTAACAGCTCCCCCTCTTTTGCAGGCTCATGAAGCTTAAGTTCAAGGGCCCCTCCCTTGCAACACTCCTTCTAATACTTTCTGCCCAGTGGGATATTCATAATTGTCTATTATTTTCATAGAGAGCTCCCCTAATTGTATGAGTTTCACATGCTGTAAGACCTAGATTTGCCCAAGAAATCCTTCTAGATGTTGCCTCCAATAATGAAACCTCTAGTCCACTTCCTCATTAGCATTGTACTGAGGGGCTCTGTGATGGGTTATCTCTCTGCCCTAGTTCTCTCCTCTTCACCAGGACTGTGTGCTCTGGACTGTATTCCCAAGCCACTTTTCCTGGGTTGAGAATGAGACCCAGGTGTCAAATTTCCTTTACTTGTGGCCTAGAACAACAGGTACAGCCTGCCTGGCTCTGGTTCCTAGAACTCAGCCAGGTTCATTTGCTGGAACAAGGAGGCCAGACACCCAGATTCCACCTCCCTCTCCCTGCCACTCTCTCCACCCCATACCCCTACCCATACCCAGCCTTCTAGGGACCATGTGCTAAGTTCTTAAGACACATCCATGCATTATTAGAATGTATAATTGCTCTGCAGCTGATTTAAGGATCCAGGTTGCACACAAACTATAAGTCCCTATGGAGGAAGAAACTACTATGGCATGATCTAGGACACAGATGGTGCTGAATTCTGTCTTAAAGATATTTAAAAATAATATTTTCTGCCCTGGACTTTGGCTAGGAGAAGTATAGAGAAATTGTTTTGTGAATAATCATTCACAAATTTTCAACAATTGTTCACTTTTTTGTTTGTTTTGTTAATCCTTACCTAAAGATATTTTTTCCATTGATTTTTTTAGAGAGAGTGGAAGGGGACAAGG
>NW_005365763.1:941091-950332 GCF_000412655.1 Myotis brandtii | reverse complement strand
AGAGAGAGAGAGAGAGAGGGAGAGGGAGAGAGAGAGAAACATTGATGTGAGAGAGACACATCCATTGTTTGCCTCCTGTAACGGGGATGGAACCTGCAACTGAGGTACGTGCCCTTGACTGGGAATCAAACCTGAGACCTTCTGGTGCCTGGGCCATCACTAACCACTAAGCAGCACACTGACCAGGGCCAACTGTTCACTCTTAGCTCTAAAAGTTTCATTGCATGATTGATTTTTTCATCTTTATGCAGAATTTTCCCACATTTTTGTTGACTAAAATATTACTAACGTAATTTCCTATTAAAAAACTAATTTCCAGCATTGCAGAGCAGAAAGGTGTTACCAACCATTTAGTCTTCAACTTACACACAACAAATCCTGTAATCTGATGGGTTTTTTACACAAGGGTGGCTGCAAGCAATTATATGGGCAAAGAAATATTTTAGTCCAGAGCTGTGTGTTTTGTTAATTTCATCTGTTGAACTCCCATTGAGATTCCTGTTTGTTAAATTGCCTATTGATATGGATTTAGAGAGGAAACTCGACAAAATATCATAATTCAATGTTATAATGCTGTTTGTGCTCTAATATTTTCCTTTTAATTATAATTTGGGAAACTGGGGTTTATTAGAAAGAAAAGAAGGCATCAGACTGGAATAATTTATCCCACTTTTCCCCATTCAGCACCATAACAAAATAGAATATTCTCCAAGTCAATTATTGATTTGGAAAGGCATGGAAAGTCACCATGGGGGCAAGGTCTCACCCTACAATTGATTGTCTGTTGCTAGGAACCTGGGTGGGACTTTCCAACCTGGTGGTCTTTTGTATCTGGTGCATCATTCTTGCTCTGCTCATGTCTGTTTGACTGCCTACAACAGACATGTCCATCACCCCCAGAAGTTTTCTCATGCCCCTTTGTAATCTCTCCTTGTTACAGTTCTTGCCATCCTGAGGCAATGATATACTTTCTGTCATTATAGATTAGTATGCATTTTCTAGAATCTATACTAATAATAGCCCAGGTGGCGTCACACCCTCACGTCATCACAAGATGGCCGTCACAAGATGGCTGCATGCACAGTGGAGGCGGGGCCCGGCAGCCGCTCCCTGTGGTGAGGTCTGGGGGTCCCGCGGCTCTGTGCAACGCAGAGGAGGCAGGTCCCGGCATCTTGGCTGCCTCACATGGAGGAGGTGGGTCCCGGTGGAGGAAGTGGGTCGTGGCAGGGGAGGGCAGTTGGGGGGCCATCAGGCCGGCAGGGGGGCAGTTAGGCATCAATCAGGCCAGCAGGGGAGCAGTTAGGGGCAATCAGGCAGGCAGGTGAGCGGTTAGGAGCCAGTGGTCCTGGATTGTGAGGAGAGGGTGCAGGCTGGGCTAAGGGACTTCCCCCCCCATGCACGAATTTCGTGCACCGGGCCTCTAGTTTTATATAAATGAAATTATATAGTATGGATTCTTTTTCTAGTCTGGCTTCTTTCACTTAGTATAATTATTTTGTGATTCTTACATGTTGTATGTATCAATAGTTCGTTCTTTTTTGGCTGACTACTACTACATTGCATGAATATTCCATTACTTGCTTCCTTAGTTGTTAATGGACAATTGAGAAATTTCCAGGTTTGGGCTATTATAAATAAAGCTGCTATGAACATTCATGTACAAATCTTTGCATGGAAGTAGCTTTCTTTTCTCTTGAGTAACAATCTGGAAGTGAAATGACTGTATTTTATAGTAGGTGTGTGTTTAACTTTTTAAGAAACTGCTAAATTGTTTCCGAAATGGCGGTTGTTAGGTCTGATCGAAGAATTGAATTGATACCCCCTCCCCTGGGAACTGACCTTGACCTTTAGTCCATTTCACAATGGACATTCCACTTGCTTAGATTACATTCCACTTGCTAAGACCATTATCTCTCCCCTCTGGAGTTTCCCAGAATCCGGACCTGCACAGAGAATCCTCTGCCCAGAAAAAGCCCACCTAGGGTTCTTTAAAAAAAACTGATTCTCCGTCTTTGGAGGCTGGTGCCATTTTAGGGTTCAGCCCATCTGGGTATCCAGATGACCTAATAAATTCATAATTCTTCACCCTTTTTGGCCTCATGCATTCCTCCTTTGGTGACCCTAACAGCTGTCTAATTTTACATCCTACCAGCAATGTAGGGGAGTTACAGTTCTACATCCTTGTAAAGGGCATATATTTTCTGTCTGCCACTTGACGTGAGGGAACCCAAGATCCCAAGAGCAGAGTCACTGGAGCAGTCAGTCATTGAAGGCTCTGCCCGGCCACCAGGCCACCTGGCTTCCTCTCAGTTCAGCTGGGTGGCCGCAGAATAAGAGCAGCCTTGAGAGCTAGTGCTGACAGCCTCACTGAGTTCACTGGCGGCCATGCAGTCACAGTGTAGAGCCCAGGCTGGTAATCTTGTTAAACAGCCCTTCCTAGAAAAGAAGAACTATAGACACTGCCCCTTTATCATTTTTCCTCGGGAGAGGTTTCAATTCCATCTACCTTGCAGGACTCAAATCCTTCCCAAATGTATGCGACTATTATTGTGGAGGATTACAGAAAATAGCTCACAAGTCCCAAAGCCTGCCTTGCATACATTTTCCTCTTTAAGCTGGCCAGCCACCCACCTTTCTTTGTCCTGGATCCAATTGTATAATCACACTTCAGTGGTCTCGCAGAGCAGACAGGCAAATAAAGGACTCCTGCTGTTTCTCTTTGACCAGCCTTCACTTCAGAAACCTTTTTAACCTAATTCTTCCTGTCATTTCCTACCAGATTTAAAAATGTAGTGATTGAGAGAACAAATGTGTGCTCTACAATATACCTCCAAAAAAGTAGATTATTATATCTAATCCCCACTCTTAGACCCAACTTTAAAGGAGGGAGCAGCTAACACCAAAGAAGATTAAAAAGAAAACACAGCAATGCCGGATGTGTCTGTCCAGAAAATGCTGTGGTCGGATTTGCCAACTAACTGGGCACAAGTTTTCCAAGCATTGACCCAGGAGCAGTGTTCTATTTTCTCTTTTCACAACTGCCCAGAGCAACCCATATCACTTTCTTGGTATTCTATCCACAGTTTCCTGGCTTCCTTCTGGAGAATTTTGGTTCAATTTGTGCTTTTGTCTTTGTATCCATGGATCTCCAGGGATTACACTTAGGGGAAATGTGCTAACAGAGGAAATCAGAAAATTAAAAGTGATGTTTGCCTGGTGCAGTATCCCTTTGAAATTTGGTATGTTGGTCTCACAGCCCACATGGAAATGCTGGGGAAAGTAACTTCACCATCCTTGCCCAGAAAAGAGCCAGGGACACTAGAGAAGGGCGGCCTGCAATGCAGGGTCAAGAGCAGAGCTGGGGTGGGGCAGGGAGACCAAGGGACAAAATCGGCTTATATTGCCATGGGGAGTAGACGCCATCTCTAAATTGTATGTTTTTCATCAAGTTTTCCAAGAGCTGTCTCTTAAGAGGTCTCATCCTCCTGGAAAGTGTTCCTGTATTTCTTCATGTCTGAACGCAATGAGGAAGAAAAGGCACATGTGAAAATCATGGTGACAGAATGTTAGCACTTGAAAAGACCTCAGTGAGGTCTTTTCAAATCCGGGATCTACAGATCTGAAAACAACCCCAGTGACAGGTTCATCCATTTTCTTTAGGTGGTTGATTCACAAACTATGTTCATAAGATTTGGCCACAAATAACTCTGAGGTAAGAGCAAATCTACCATCAAAGCAAAATGTGACACATTTGGGCCAACAGACCACACTGCCCAAAAGGAAAGCTCTGACAATTTCCCCATGGTCTGAGCAGCGGCCGCAGCATTTTCGTGAGCCCAGCATGGTGAGCTGACTTTGGAGTGGAGCTGCCTTGTTGTCCACTTGCTCTGTACATTTTAGTTCCCACTTCTTCAGAACTTGGCTTGCTATGAGCCCAACTCTACCTCCCTGTTCCCTTCATCCTTTCAATAAACATGTTGACACTTTTCCTCCCTGGGCACAGTATCCCGAGTCCCCGCCTCACTCTGGGCCGTAGTCCATTTTCCCTAGATTGCACGCTCTAAGAGGGCAAGGACACACTTTGAAAAGTGGCGGTGGAGGGAGGGAAGCAAGGACTCCTCAGCAGCCTTCCCCTCCATGCAGAGCCCACCCAGAGCTTCCACGGGTCCTCGTGCAGTATCCCAGTCTAAGTCCCTCCACCCAGACAGAGTCATTCCCAAATTCAACACCAGATCCCCAGGACAGGGACTCAAGCTGTGGAAAGAGCAGAATTCGGAGGACACCATGTTATACCCACTAAAGTGGTGTCTAGAAGCATAAGTGGGAGGTGGCTCCAGAATCAGAGAAAGTACAAAAAGGCCAGAACTTGGGTCAGGGAGTCTGGGCCCTCAGGTTGCTCTGTGCCAATGACAGTGCTGCAGGTCCTTCTGGAGCAATGCCTTCTGGACTCCCTACACCACCTTGCCTTAGGCTCTCTTCCAGCATTGGTGGTGGTGCTACTCCTAGCACCCACCCCTGTGTGATGCTGGCCATTCAGTGGCCAGGAGGAGAGCCTATCATGGGCAGAGCATGTCAAGGGCAGAGCATGTATCTGGAGGGAAGACCTGATTCAGAACTTGGATCTGGGTTTTCTGCTAATCTAATGTTTTTTCTCTGGCTGCACAATCATATTGTTTTGGTTGCTAAGAAACCCTCTTTTATTGAACATTGGGTTGAGTGGCTATACTACAGTAATTCACATGCAGATGTCAGGAGAATAGCACAGTGCCCAGTGACAATCAGGACCTTTCTCATAATGAGCTTGTCATAATATACAAGTATATTTCCATATTTCCCTCACAGGGTGATGAGGCATTGATATTTAATTGCAAATGCAAGATTTCCTCCCCAGGTCTGTGACATGGCCCTGCACTGTGCTTTCTGTGCCTATAACAAAACTCAGCTTTGTTTTAGAGGCTGATATTTTGTGGGTTATTAGTTTGAATGAACCACTATCCTAATGATCAGATCATTATAATGTGCATTAGTTTGATGCAGGGTAATAAAATATTGTTACTTCAATAGGGCTGGCTGTCGATTATGGACCTGATCTCATAATCCCTTCTTAACAGAGGCACCCTTGGTTTCTTCTGTAATAAAGAGCAAGCATCTGATTGAAGACCTCTTTGGAAAAAGGACTTTAGTGTCATTTAGAAAGCTAAGATTAAAGTTTAATATTCCTAATAGTAATTGCTTTCCATTTTGTTTTTCACAATTGAGAGACATTGTTTCCCTATATCTCTAGAGGGAGGTGAGACAAGCAGGCAAATAACCCCAGCTCTGAATGCCTTGATAAAATTAATGTGCTCCTTTACTTAGACACAGAAGGAGGCTTATACATTGCTTGCCAGGCAATTTTCTAGCACACTAATGTAGTGGGCTGCAAGATGGGGTACATATCTGTTTGCTAAGAAGTCGGCTACAGGCCCAGGTTGAGTTGAGGGTGTCCATTAGTGCAAGACTTTAAGTAGCTATTTATTTTTCACCCTGATGGGCTTATTTTAGTGTTTAAAATGTGGCCTGAATAACATGAAAGTAATTCAAAAGTTGGCATTTAAAAATATTTTAGTGGATAGAAATAGATCTGTTTTTGTGTGTTTTTTTAAAAAATGAGAGTTATATCTTCTCTCTGTTCCCCTGCAAACAGGTGGTATTCCATCTGTGGCAGAATTCTTTGATTGCAAGCAATAGAAGCTCTGCTGATCTTCATCTAAAAAGGAGTTTATTGAAATTATATTGAGGGGCTCATATCTAAAAAACAACCAAAGTATTTGAACAACCAGGGATCCAGAAGAACATGGACTAAAGTACCTTATGGGACACCTAAATCTGAATCCAGTAGCTTCAACCACTTCCTGTATTTTTATTACTTCATTTAAGCTTCAAATTTCAGGTGAGAGCATGTTTAGTTGCTCTAAGAGATGCTCTAGAATTTATATGTAGGAGGAACTTATGGGGTGATATGGTCAGAATGTTCTAGGGCAGCACATAGCTTGCAGTGATTTTGTGGAGGGGTGATGTGAGGGGACTGATGAGTTTTTGAGTGACTTGTAATGCCCAAAGTTACTTCTCAGTGCCAGGACTATATGCCCACATGGTAATTCAGTGAACCTTGACCGATGATTCCTTCAAGTTTGGAAAAGGGGGAACAACAGATTCTTTCTGTGCCACCTTTGTTAAGCATTTTGGTAAATTCTCATCATTCAAGTCTCTAGACAGTTTCTGGGGCCTCAAATTATAGCTATTCCTTTAATCTAAAGCAGTGCCTGCTGTCTCAATGGCAATACCATTGGTTGTACTTCAATATCCATTTCCAACCCCTTCTCTGCTGGCAGAAGCCACTCCTCACAAAAGACTTAAAAAAAAAAGCTGAATATTTATTTCAGCATTCTCTCCTGCAGCCAAGTTATATGATCTAACTTTGGCCAAGTAAACACAAGGAAGTTTGAGAAAGGCTTCAGTATACTATAGGTATGATGCTGTAAACTGTGTGGCACTTTTGGGGTCGTGGGGATAAGGCTGAACTGGAGAATCAGTGAGCTGAGCATGGAAGATTTAAGTCCTTGGTGACTTATCGTCCTGCTGAATTTACTAAACCGGAAACAAACTATCTCTAGGCCTTTTGCTAAGTGGAATAATAAATACCCTTCACATTTAAGTCATTTTAATATGGTATAGCTTTTTGTGCAGCTGAAGCATCTTAATATAAATGTTGCAAAAATGTTCAGCTACCCTCAGGGGGACTGGTCCTCATGAGAGTCAAGTACAAGAGGAAGACAAGGTTCACAGATGGAGGTTCCTCCATGGGTCTCCCAAGAGCAAGGGCCAGGAACAGTCAGCAGTCTCCTCTTCCTCCAGGACGCTCTCTCTGACTCTATCCCTGAGCAGTTGGAAGCTTCTTGTTGCATCCCTCCTCTGTTCTAACCCTCTTTGAGGGAAGGGTCCAGTTGGGAATGGGGGTTGAAGGAGTTTCTCATGGGAGGAGATATTGTGAGTTGGCCCCTTTGTGCAGAACTAGTTTCTCATTGTCCCAGAGGATGGGGTGGGCGAAATACAACTCTTTGGCTTGGCCTATCCTTCAGTCTCAGGTCCTTCATAACCTTTCACTACAGCTAAAGCCACTCCTCATCTGCCTTCACGCTGGCCCTCAACCTGGGCCAGTCCTGACCTCAGGCAGGATGGATTTAAGGACTTGGCATCAACTCCCTTTTGCTATCCATGCAGTTTTGACCTTGGGACACATCTGGTCCTGATAACTGTGCATTTATTGTTCTTGAGACTCAGTTCTGGTTGTGTATTTCTCAAAACTAGACCAAGTTCCATCTGGGCAACATGATTGGCAGCCCAGTTCCCTGGGAGCCTGACTGGGAGTCCTATGCTGCATTCAGGGTGATGGCTAAAACCAGCTTCTTACTTACCTTCTTACTTCCTCTGACAGTTGCACATGCTCCTCTGCTTGGGCTTCTCAATTTCACTTGTCCCTCTGCTCCTTCTGGTCCATGGTGTGTGTGAGGATTGTTGGGCAGACAGACCTAAATAAATGACATTAAAAGATTAAGAGTTTGTTCACTCACATAAAGAAATGCTTGGAGATAAGCAGTCCAGGACTCCTATGGTGTTTTCCGAGTCATGGAGGATTCATGTTCCATCTATCTGTCTGTTTGGCTTTAGGATGATTCTGAGGTCTTCAGCTTTCTCAGATGGCTGCAGGAACTCTAGCCATTATGTCCATATTCTAGCCAAGAAGAAGAAAGGAAAGGACAAGCAGCTGTAGAAGGACTCCCAGAAATCCCATTCAATGGTTTTCATTTATAGCTCCTCTGCCAACTCCTAACTCCTAACTGAATAGGGTTAGAGTGCTGTTACCAGGGAAGAGGGGAGATTGGATGTTGAGTAAGCACACAGCAGTCTCTGTGGCATCTTACTCTTCTCACCTGTTGAGACTGATGCCGACCCGCTGGCAGGAGGCCCACCTGTGCTCTCTAGTTGTACCCTGGGGGCCCTGTGCCAGCTGCTTTCTTTCCTCTTCCACCTTTCCAATTGGTAATGTGACCTCCTGCAGTGGGAAGACCTAGTTCCAGGGTCCAGTCCCCTCCTAAACCACCTCTCCAACAGCAGCTCATTGGGCTAGCCACTGGCTGTTTGACCAAGACAGCTCTTAGTATCTCTGTCCTTTATCTGTCACCAAGAATCCTGATTGAGATTGTTTTCAATGTGCAGTACATTGGGCTGGGAAATTGGATCTAGTTTAAAAAGAATTAGTTCATTTTCTAACTACTTCTAGTAAACATTTTGTTTCTCACTATCTAGACTCCCAACCTCCAAATCCTGAGAGGCTGGGTGGGAGGTAGGGCTTCATTTCTGACTAAGAATGTTTCAGGGCCATTTATTCCCTTTCCCCCACTTCCTGGAAAATGCATGCAGTTACAGGACCCAGGCCTGGATATCAGGCACTCTTGCTTCAAACTTTGAGGAATCAAGTCAAACACAGGGAAAGAACTGAAAAAGTATCTATGCTGGTAGGAGTCCAGTGGCACTGGCCTCACAACAGAGCCAGAAATGGTGCTGTGTCTCTTCTGGTGGTGCTGCAGGGGTGATGGGAGAGGCCCTGTGGTGTACTTGCCTCTGTTCCCTTACAGTCCATTTGCCAAACCTTATTTTCTAGTTTTGTTTACAGTGTCCATGAACTTTTTGATAGCCTTATATCAAATCCCTTTAGAGCTTAAATGAGCTAAAGTTGATATGTTCTTTGCAACTAAAAACTGTCATTAGGGTTTTTATATTGGGACTATTTTTTCCCTCAGCTGCTCTTCACCATGGACTGTGTTCCTCTCTCACCATGAGCTAGTTTCTAACACTTCTTTAGAGGAAGTGAAAGTTGCTCATGGTCTTGGGGGAGACAGAGGAAAGGTGTCAGGAAAAAAAAGCAGTGTGAACAAAGCCATGATGGCAGGAACCAGCAAGGTGAGTGACAGGTGATGGGGGTATGAAAAAGAGGGATGGGTGTGTAAGTGACCAGGAGAGAAATAGCAGCAGAAACTGAGGAGCCCAAGAAGATTTCTAAATGGGAAAATAACCCGAGGGAAGCAAAACTAATAAATAAGTTAGGCAGTAAGTTATTTTTCATTTTTTAATTACAGTTTACATGTAATATTATTTTGTACTAGAGGCCCAGTACACGAAATTCATGCGGGGGGGGGGG
>NW_005365763.1:939630-940882 GCF_000412655.1 Myotis brandtii | reverse complement strand
GGGGGGTCCTGCTGGGGTGCCTGGCCAGACTGGGTGAAGGGCTGAGGGCTGTTTTCAGGCTGGCCACACCCCCTTCAGGGTGGGGGGGCCTACTGGGGTGCCTGGCCAGCCTGGGTAAGGGGCTGAGGGCCGTGTTCAGGCTTCCCACAGCCCCTTCAGGGTGGGGGGGCCCTACTGGGGTGCCTGGCCAGCCTGGGTAAGGGGCTGAGGGCCGTGTTCAGGCTTCCCACAGCCCCTTCAGGGTGGGGGGGCCCTACTGGGGTGCCTGGCCAGCCTGGGTAAGGGGCTGAGGGCCGTGTTCAGGCTTCCCACAGCCCCTTCAGGGTGGGGGGGCCCTACTGGGGTGCCTGGCCAGCCTGGGTAAGGGGCTGAGGGCCGTGTTCAGGCTTCCCACAGCCCCTTCAGGGTGGGGGGGCCCTACTGGGGTGCCTGGCCAGCCTGGGTAAGGGGCTGAGGGCCGTGTTCAGGCTTCCCACAGCCCCTTCAGGGTGGGGGGGCCCTACTGGGGTGCCTGGCCAGCCTGGGTAAGGGGCTGAGGGCCGTGTTCAGGCTTCCCACAGCCCCTTCAGGGTGGGGGGGCCCTACTGGGGTGCCTGGCCAGCCTGGGTAAGGGGCTGAGGGCCGTGTTCAGGCTTCCCACAGCCCCTTCAGGGTGGGGGGGCCCTACTGGGGTGCCTGGCCAGCCTGGGTGAGGGGCTGATGGCCGTTTTCAGGCTGGCCACGCCTGTGGGCTAGAAGCAGGTATCTGGGATTTATTTATCTTCTGTAATTGAAACTTTGTAGCCTTGAGCAGAGCTCAGGGCTGGCCAGGGCAGGTGGGAAGCTTGGCTTCCCCCATCGCCAGGGCAACCCAAGCCTCCTGCTCGCTCCAGCTCCGTGGCCACAGCCATCTTTGTGACGGAGTGAGGGAGTGACAGTTAATTTGCATATTACTCTTTTATTCGATAGGATTTGTTGCCTAGGATAGAAAACCCCTATGATAGCTAACAAAGTACAATATTTCTAAAATAATAATGATGATGATGATGTTAAAAATTGCAAGTGCCTGCTTTGTGACAGCCAGAGTTGTTGTAAACTTTGTATAAATAGCAACTCATTTTAGTGAATAGTATTACTGAACACTGGGCACTTGGCTTCCTTTCCCTAATCCACTTGACCCTGGTGACACTAATGGGAGGTAGGCCATGTCTATCCTATACAATAAAAGTGTAATATGCAAATCGACCAAACGGTGGAACAACCAGTCGGCATG
>NW_005365763.1:935938-939606 GCF_000412655.1 Myotis brandtii | reverse complement strand
CATGCCAGCGGGCAGAGGGAGGGGACGGCGATGGGGGATGGGGGGGAGGCGGCAGCGACCAGCAGGTGGCGGAGGGGTGATGAGGGTGGTGCCTTCCCCTGATCAGCCCAGTCACCTCCCACAGAAGGAGGCTGGCAGCAGCAGCAGCAGCAGCAGGGTGATGGGGGTGGCGCCGTCCCCTGATCTGCCTGCCTGGTCACCTCCCACAGAGGGAGGTCAGACTGCGGGCCTAAGCTGTCAATAGGACATCTCCTGAGGGCTCCCAGACTGTGAGAGGGTGCAGGCCAGGCTAAGGGACTCCCCCCTCCCCACGAGTGCATGAATTTTTGTGCACTGGGCCTCTAGTAAAGAAATAATTTACTTTGATGATGGTGGTTAAAGGTTCTAAACCATGAGCTACCCTCATCAATGAATGGTAATGGTAACCCAACAAAAAAAGGTACCGTTATTTACATATTATCTTCTGCTATCTTAATGTGCAATGATAAAGAGTTTTGTTTTCATTTTACTTAGGTGAAGAAGTTGAAAGACAGGCTAGGCAGCCATCTTAGACTTATCCTTTCCCCTCATCCCCCAACCCCACCCCCAACCTCTCATATAATAATTAACATAGGACAAATGGGTTTTTCAGATTTAAGTCTTTCTTTCCTATTTTTGCTTGTAAGATTGTTGCTTTTTCTCTTCCCTTCAGAATGTTGCCATTTTAGTCAATGCATTCCCCAAGCCTCCTTCTCTCAGCTCAAATCTCATATTGGAGAAGAGTTAAAGCTGCTTAAGACCATGCCACATGGCCAGTAAGAGGCGGTGGCTTAAGAAAGGGGTTCCCCTAAATCAGCTGCCAAGAGTGCGAGGGCCAGTCCTGCTGCCTTTCCCCTCTGCTGGGAGTGCCCACCACCCTAGGCCTTGGAAAGCTACATTTCCAAAACTACACACTCCCATTCCACCACAACAAAGCTTTCTTGGAACACACAACACAGCACCCTCTTCCCAAGTCCCTAGAAAGACAGCACTACCAGGCCGGTGGCTACTCCCTGAATGTGCCTCCTGCAACCCTGGGCCAGGATGCCTAACACCCCCTGGTCCCCTCTGGGTACCCAAGCACTCTGGAGAGTCCAGACTGCTGGTAAGCTGAACCTTGCCCACTCACCAGCCATGTCCTGTAACATCACAGACAGGCCGGCCTCTTGAAGGGGTTGCAAGTTTCAATGCTCCCTGCAAGAGTCGATATTCCCTGCATCCTGGCAGCTGGGAACAAAAGGCAACCCCCATCCCTTGGGTAATTCTGTTCCTTCTGAATTAGACATACACACCCTGGGATTTCTGTTTCCTATGTGGAGAGAGAGAGAAATGGAGGATGGCGAGGGGGGGACTGCAAGGGAGTAGGTTGTGGCGATTCGTGGAGGGAATGGGTAAGGGCTGGTTAAAGTCACCTTTCTGCCCGAGACAGAGCCGGGTTTAGGGGCAGCAGGCCTGCCTGTCCTTTTGTTGTCAGCGTCCCAGTCACTGTCGTGCATGTTGCGGACAAACACACCCTTCAAAATCATTGCAACCGACCAAAAGACCCCTAACAGCCCCCTAACAGCCCCAATCCCTTGGCAGAAGAAAGAAACTTGTACACAGGCACCCCAGCGCCAAGTGCTGCGGTTTGCCTCTGGGGACCATTTTAAAAGCCAGAATAATGATGATCATTAAATAAAAGAATTAATAGTATTTTGTTTTCTTCCAAATGTTTGGGAAAATGAAATTCAGGTTTTCAAGTGATCCACTAACATTTATAGTTGCCTGTGGCAAAGCGTGGTATGTGGGGGGCTGGGGGGGAGATTGGTGCTCAAGGTGGACAGTGTAAGGAAGGTGCAGAGGCACGCTGCGGGGAGGGGCAGTCTGGGGACCCAGGTCCCTGATGCCATTTGTGGGGCTGTGGCACCCACCTGGTTGCCTCACCTGTGGATGCAGTTTCCATGACAACGGGCGATGGCCAGGCGGGGTCCAAGCCCAGTACCCAGGGCCCTGCTTCCGCGGCCCCTGCTCCCAGTCCCCAGCCAGACTCCTCTGCCTGCAGCACTGGCCTCGCCCCTTTTGGCGTCACCACTTCATCCTCCCCTTCCTCCTGGTCCCCAAACCACTGGGACCTGGGGCCGGCCAGTGGCAGCAGCTCTTCTTGGGGATTGGGCGGCACAGCCATGGCTGGCAGTTCCCCGGCCACAGCGATGGTGGCTGGGGTATGGAGGTGCAGTGGCTGGACCGGCTGGCACTCCCTGCTGCTCCCAGCCTCCCCCCCCCCCCCCCCCCACACACACACCAGACTCAGGGCTTGGGAAGCTGTGGTGTATGCGCCACTGCTGCCACTGCTGTCACCACCGCTACAACTTTGGCCAAGCTACTGCCTGCCATGCTTCCCGCTTCAGCTCCTCCTCCTGTTGGGGTCTGATTGGGCCAGGCTGGCTGGGGATGGGGGCCGCTCTGTTAAAGTGAGCGCACGCAGAGTCTGTTGTTGAAATAATTTCAGGGTCTTATACACTCTGCTAAATCTTTACTCACTCAGGGCTATCTGAATTAGGGACGAAAGCTGCCTCCATTTTGCCTCTAAGTTATTTTTATTTCAAAAAAATCTTTCAACCAGCATTTACCTTGAGTTTCTGGTGAAAGGTGTTATTGGCGTATAGATTATTCTTGCCTCTATTCCAAAGTGCCTGCAAATTCTGTAAGGCTTTGCGAGTGATGATAATAAAGCCAATTTAGGAAAAAGTGTGACCCTGAATTTATGGCGGCGCCCTGACAATCGCGTGGACTCTGCTCTGATCCCGCAGCACAGCCGACTGCTCGTTCCCGACGGCGGTGATGGCAGTGGAAGGTCCTTTTAAAGTTTAAGTTGCTCAGGCTGCGCCTCTGCCGGCCCGTGATGGACCTTCTAGGCCAGTGATGGCGAACCTTTTGAGCTCAGCGTGTCAGCATTTTGAAAACCCTAACTTAACTCTGGTGCCGTGTCACATATAGAAATTTTTTGATATTTGCAACCATAGTAAAACAAAGATTTATATTTTTGATATTTATTTTATATATTTAAATGTCATTTAACAAAGAAAAATTAACCAAAAAAAATGAGTTCTCGTGTCACCTCTGACACGCGTGTCATAGGTTCGCCATCACTGGATTATTGACTATATTCCTTATGCTTTACTTTACATCCCCAGGACTGCTTTATAACTACCAATTTGTACTTCTTAATCCCTTTACCTTTTTCACCTATTTCCCCAAACCTCTTCCCTATGACAACCTCCAGTCTGTTCTCTGCATTTATGAGCCTATTTATGTTTTATTTATGTTGTTTTTTGATTCCACATATAAGTGGAAGTCATATGGTATTTCTTTCTTTCTGACTGACTTCTGACTTACTTTACTTAGCATAATACCCTCTAGATCCATTTATGCTATCTCAAATGGTAACATTTTATTCCTTTTTATGGCCAAGTTTTATATATATATAAAACTATCTACACTAATAAAAGAGAAACATGGTAATTAGCGTACGACCGCTACCCTTCCCATTGGCTAATCAGGGTGATATGCAAATTAACTGACAGCCAAGATGGCGGCCGGCAGCCAGGCAGCTTAAAGCGAATAGGAGGCTTGCTTCCTTCAGTGAAGGAGGACTCCAACGTTCCCCGCCT
>NW_005365763.1:930612-934632 GCF_000412655.1 Myotis brandtii | reverse complement strand
TAAAAGCCTAATATGCTAAGTGTCAGGTTGTCTGGTCATCCATTCAACCAATCAAAGTGTAATATGCTAATGATATGCTAAGGCCGCTCAACCGCTCACTGTGACGTGCACTGACCACCAGGGGGTAGACGCTCCAACTGGTAGCTTAGCTTGCTGCTGGGGTCCGGCCAATCAGGACTGAGAGAGATGGGCTGGACATGCCCTGGAGCCCTCCCACGGTCCCTCCCCAGCTGGCCAACCTCCCACATCCTTCCCCGGCCCCGATCATGCACTGGTGGGGTCCCTTGGCCTGGCCTGTGCCCTCTTTCAATCCAGGACCCCTCAGGGGGGCACATGGACTGTCAGGTAGTTCCAACTATATAATAAATGCCTAAGCGACCATTACGGTGGAACAAACAGAATGACTGGTCACTATGATGCGCACTGACAACCAGGGGACAGACGATCAATGCAGGAGCTGCCCCGTCATGGTCAGTGCACTCCCACAGCGGGAGCGCCACTCAGCCAGAAGCTGGGCTCACAGCTAGCAAGCGCACTGGTGGTGGTGAGAGCCTCTCTCACCTCTGTGGCAGCGCTAAGGAACAGCAAGCTGAGTGGTAAGGAGTGAGCAGGCAGATGGTAAGGAGCAAGTGGTCCTGGACTGCAACGGGGCACAGGCTGGGCTGAGGGACCCCTCCCCGCCCCCAGTGCATGAATTTCATGCATTGGGTCTCTAGTATATATATAACTATATATATAGTATATATATATATATAGTGTGTGTGTGTATATATATATATATTTCACGCATTCATACACTGGTGGGGTCTCTCAGCCTGGCCTGTGCCCTCTCACAATCTGGGACCCCTCAGGGGATGTAATAGTGCGTGAAGTGGCAGGCGCCACGCCGGTCCCACTCATCCTGGCCCCACGGTGCCTGCCTCCACTGCCACTTGGTAGCGCTGCTGTGGAGGCTCGCACTGCCGCCACTGCACTTGCCAGCCGTGAGCCTGGTGTCTGGTGTCTATTGGTCAGCTAGCAGCGCTCCTGCTGTGGGAGAGCATTGACCACCAGGGGGCAGCTCCTGCATTGAGTGTCTGCCCCCTGATGGTCAGTGCATGTCATAGCGACCGGTCAACTGGTTGAGCTGTTACTTAGGGTAATATATATATATCACTGCTTTTTTATCCACTTGTCTATTTGTGGGCACTTGAGTTGCTTCCATATTTTGGCTATCTATATATTTAAAAGGCTAATATGCTAAGTGTCTGACCATCTGACCAATCGCTATGACACTCACTGACCACCAGGGGGCAGATACTCAACACAGGAGCTGCTGAGCTGCAGTGACTTGTCAGTGGTGGTTCTCGGGTGATGCATCCTGAAACTAGAGAGCAAGGAGCCCGATTCCTTGTGGTGCTGCGTGATTCCACCATCAGCCCTGGGTTATGTTATTGCTGGGACACTGTTGGCCCTGAATCTGGTTTACTGCACACTTGTGTTTACGTTCCACACCCTATATAACAGCAACATTGCAGAGTGCCCTCTCGCACTTCGGGATCCCTCAGGGGATGTTGGTTTCAGCCCGATCCCCACAAGCCAGGCTGAGGGACCCCACCTGCTTGGAGGGACCTTGTTCACTCCGCAGACTCCAGGGAGGGACCACGGGAGGTTGGCTCCAGGGTGTGTTCGGTCCATCTTGCCCAGTCCCGCTCTGCCGGCCACCTTCTAAGTAATATCCTTTCAATGTGCACGAATCCATGCACTGGGTCACTAGTGGTAAATAATGCTGCAATGAACATAAGGGTGCATATATTCTTTCAAATTAGTGTTTTGGATTTCAGATATATTCCCAGAAGTGGAATTGCTGGACTACAAAAGGCAGTTCCATTTATAATTCCCTGAGAGACCTCTATACTACTTTCCACAGTGGCTGCACCAATCTGCATTCCCAACAACAAGGTATGAAGCTTCCCTTTTCTTCACATTCTCACCAAACACTGTTGTTTGTTGATTTATTGATTCTGACAGGTGTGAGGTGATATCTCATGTGGTTTTAATTTGCATTTCTCTGACAGTATTACTGAGGGTCTTTTCATGTCTATTGGCCATCTGTATATCTTCTTTGGAAAAGTGTCTATTCAGGTCTTCTGCCCATTTTTTAATTGGATTGTTTGTTTTCCTGGCTGTTGAATAGAATGGGTTCTTCAACCAAAGAACTTGTATACATATGTGCATAACTCATGGACACAGACAATAGGGTGAAGGCCTGGGGTGGAGGGCAGGGATGAGTTATAAGGGGTCATGGGAGAACTAAGGGGACATATGTAATACTTTCAACAATAAAGATAAAAATAAATAAATTTTGGATTTTAACCCCTTATGATATGTATTATTGGTGAATATGTTCTTCCATTTAGTAGGTTGCCTTTTTGTTTTGTTGATGATTTCCTTTGCTGTGCAAAAACTTTCTAGTTTGATCCCACTTGTTTATTTTGT
The DNA here is from genome assembly GCF_000412655.1 of Myotis brandtii. NCBI lineage: Eukaryota > Metazoa > Chordata > Mammalia > Chiroptera > Vespertilionidae > Myotis > Myotis brandtii. The sequence continues at coordinate 932,154 of NW_005365763.1, read as the reverse complement.
CTTTTGTTTTCTTTGCCCAAGGAGATATATCAGAGAAAATATTGCTAAGAAAAATGTCAGAGATTTTAAAAGCAGTAGGTCATAAAAACCCAATTCCTAAGTCTCAGCCTGGGAAACTGGATGGCAGAACCATCCCTAATAAGACATCCACTGTGTCAGAGTGCTGCCATGAGTCCTGGTGCAGAGTTAATAAGATGGATGGCATAGAAGGTGGCATGTTAGCTCAGGAGAATGAAAAGTCCTCTTATAGATTTGACCTACACCATGGCCTTGGTCCCTTTACAAGACTGAGATTCTCATTACTCAGAGTGTGCAGCCAGCCTTGTCTGTCACATGGATGATGTAAGGGCAAAGCCAGCCTGGAAGGATGGATTTAACATCAAAAGTCAATTTAACTACATGAATCTATGAGTTTATTAAACAGGAGTATTCATATTTTTAAAACATATAATACAACACTATTTGCATGTAATAAAAATACTCGTGCATAAAATAATATGCATTTATGAAACTCTATTTTGTAAGATTACATACACATTAAATGCAGTTGAATGACTTAGGAACTAGGAATAGTATATGAGAATAAAGAGAAATAACTATATTAATTAGTTGAGCCAGAGGAAAGAAAAAGATGAGATTCAAATACATGCATTTTTGGTATCCTATATAATAAAGGGGTAATATGCAAATAGACTGAATGGCAGAACAACTGAACAACCAATCAAGCATAATATGCTAATGATATGGTAAGGCTGCTCAACTGCTCGCTATGACATGCACTGACCACCAGAAGGCAGAGAGTCAACTGGTCGACCAGTTGCTATGATGTGGACTGACCACGAGGGGGCAGATGCTCTGACCAGTAGGTTAGCTTGCTGCTGGGGTCCGGCCAATCGGAACTGAGCAAGATGGGCCAGACATGCCTTGGAGCCCTCCTGCGGTCCCTCCCCAGCCTGATTGTGCACAAGTGGGGTCCATCAGCCTGGCCTGTGCCCTCTTGCAATCTGGGACCCCTCGGGGGATGTCAGAGAAACGGTTTCAGCCCGATCCTGCAGGCCACTCCCCTTGGGAGGGCGCCAGATGCAGGATTCATGGCTGGCAAGCACTGCTGAGGCAGCGTGAGCCTCTCCTGATTGGGACTGATTGGGTGCGAGCCCATGGCAGGCACAGTGGGGCTAGGATGAGTGGGAGAGGCAGGTAGGAGCTGCAGGCAGCGTTGGACTGCAGGTTTTGGCCCGATACCTGCAGGCCATCGGAGGGACCCCACCCATGCACGAGTTCTTTTTTTAAAAAATTTTATTGCTTAAGTTATTACATATGTGTCCTTATCCCCACATTACCCCCTATCTCCCACTCATGCCCTCACCCCCCTGTTGTCCGTGTCCATTGGTTTGGCCTATATGCTTGCATATAAGTCCTTTGGTTGATCTCTCCTCCTTACCCCCACCCTTCCCTACCTTCCCTCCAAGGCCCGACAGTCCGATCGATGCCTCTCAGTCTCTGGATCTGTCCTTGTTCATCAGTTTATGTTGTTCATTATAT
>NW_005365763.1:891569-927554 GCF_000412655.1 Myotis brandtii | reverse complement strand
CCTCTTTCATTTCTGATTTTGTTTATTTGGGTCCTCTCTCTTTGTTTCTTGGTGAGCCTGGCTAGAGGTTCATCAATCTTGTTTATCCTTTCAAAGAACCAGCTCTTGGTTTTATTGATCTTTTGTATTGTTTTTTTTATCTCTATGTATTTTATTTCTGCTCTGATCTTTATTATCTCCTTCCTTCTGGATACTGTGGGCTTTTATTGTTGCTCTCTTTCGAATTCTTTAAGTTGTAGGGTCAGGTAGTTTATTATCATTTTTTCTTGTTTTTTGAGGTACGCTTGTAGAGTTATGAACTTCCCTCTCAGGACTGCTTTCATTGTTTCCCATAGATTTTGGATTGTTCTGTTTTCATTGTCATTTGTTTCCAGGATGCTTTTTTATTTCTTCTTTGATCTCTTTGGTAACCCAATCATTGTTTAATAGCCTGCTATATAGCCTCCAAGTGCTTGATTTTTTCCATTGTTTTTATCGTAGTTGATTTCTAGTTTAATGTCACTGTGATCTGAGAAGATGCTTGTTATGATTTCTATCCTCTTGAATTTGAAGAGACTTTGCCTATGTCCTAACATGTGGTCTATTTTTGAAAATGTCCAGTGTGCACTGGAGAAGAATGTATATTCTGTTGCTTTGGGGTGAAATATTCTGAAGATGTCAAATAATTCCTTCTGATCTAGTGAGTCATTTAGGATTGCTGTTTCCTTGCTGATTTTTTGTGTAGAGGATTTATCTAGTGATGTCAGTGGGGTATTAAAGTCCCCTACTAATACTGTATTGCTATGGATCTCTCCCTTGATATCTTCTAGAAGTTGTTTTATGCATTTGGGTGCTCCTGTATTGAGTGCATATATGTTTACCAGAGTTATATCTTCTTGTTGGGTTGCTCCCTTTAGTATTATGTAGTGGCCTTCCTTATCTCTTGTTGAGGCCTTTACTTTAAGGTCTATTTTGTCAGATATAAGTATTGCAACCCCAGCTTTTTTCTCATTTCCATTTGCCTGAAAATTTTTTTTCCCATCCCTTCACTATCGGTCTGTGTGAATCCTTTGTTCTCAGGTGGGTCTCTTGTAGACAGCAGATATATGGGTCGTGTTTTCTTATCCATTCACCTACCCTATGTCTTTTGATTGGTGCATTTAATCCATTTACGTTTAATGTTATTATTGATAACTACTTGTTTGTCGTCATTTTTATTCTTAATATTTATGTTTCTTCTTGCTTTTCTGTTTCTTTTTTTTTTACAGCAGTCCCTTTAGCATTTCTTGCATTGCTGGCTTGGTGGTAATAAACTCTCTTAGTCCTTTTTTGTCTGTGAAGCTCCTGATTCCACCTTCAATTTTGAATGATAGCCTTGCTGGATATAGTATTCTAGGATTCAGTCCCTTGGTTTGCATCACTTTGTATATTTCATTCCATTCCCTTCTAGCCTGGTGTGTTTCTGTTGAGAAATCCGTCCATATTCTAATGGGAGATCCCTTGTATGTAACTTTCTGTCTCTCTCTGGCAGCTTTTAAGATTCATACTTTTTTGTTGATGTTTGCCAATTTAATTATGATGTGTCTTGGTGTTGGTCTTTTTGGGTTCATCTCATTTGGGACTCTATGTGCTTCTTGGATTTGCGTAGTTTTTTTCTTGCCAATATAGGAGAAGTTTTCTGTCATTATTTCTCCAAACTGGTTTTCTATTCCTTGCTTCTCTTCCTCTCCTCCTGGTACCCCTATTATGTGGATGTTATTTCGTTTTGTGTTGTCCCAAAGCTCCCTTAGGCTCTCCTCTTGCTTTTTAATTTTTCTTTTCAGTTGCTGCTGTGTTTGTGTGTTTTTTCCTACCTTATCTTCTAGCTCGCTGATGCAGTCCTCAGCCTCTTCTAGTCTACTGTTTAAGCCTTCCATTGTGTTCTTTATTGCAGCTATGTCATTCTTCATTTCCTCTTGGTTCCTTTTCATGTTTTTGACATTCTCATTCAGCTCCTTATAATTCTCATTGAGTTGTGTGCATTTGTCATTGAGTTGCGTGTATTTGTCATCCAGCCATTTGAGCATTATAACCATTACTCTGAATTCTTTCGCTGAGAAGTTACTTGCCTCGGTTTCATTTAACTCCTTCTCTGGTGATCCTCTTTTTCTTTCCTTTGGGGATTACTTTTTTGTCTCCCCATGTTTTGCTCTAACGTTTTAATTGTTTCTGGAAGCCAAGCAATCGAGGCATCTGTGAGCAGGTATCCAGGGCGAGGGTATTCAGAATTTCTACTGCTGGGGCAGTGCACCCTTGTTAGGATAAGAACACGCCTGTGGAGCAGTGGGCTCAGGGGGCCTGAGCGCTGTAAAAGCACAACTGTAGTGTCCAGAGTTCTGCAGCTGTGGAGTAGAGTGGGAAGACTCAGTTTTTGCTGCTGTGCCTGTGGATGGATACACATGTTCCCAGTGGCAGCTCACAGGGGTACCCATGGTTCATTTGCCGCCGGAGCTCCGAGGTACTCTGAGGGGCCCTGGGGCTGAAGTTGTGCAACAGTATCTATTGGCAGTTATTCAGGAAAGTGAATTCAGAATTTCTGCTGCGGGGCAGTGCACCCCCGTTTGCACAATATCACACTCAGCGAGGCTCGCAGTGGCTCCCCAGATCTGCCTGTGGGGTGGTTGGGTTCCAGATGCCTGCCTGCTGGAAACGCGTGACTCTGGCAGAGCGTTTGCTGCATGTGCGCAGAGCTCTCTAATGCACCTTAAGGGGCCCTGGCATTGAAATTGTGTGACAGTGTCTGTGGGCAGTTATTCGGGAAGAGTGAATTCAGAATTTTTACTGTGGGGTAGTGCACCCCCGTTTGCACAATATCACACTCAGCGGGCACTTGCAGTGGCTCCCAGGGGCTGCCTGTGGGGTGGTGGGCTCCAGAGGCTTGCACGCTGGAAACGCGTGAATGTGGTGCCCGGAGTTCTGCCACTGGGGAGGGGGGAGATGCACTTACTGCTGCAGCAGTGGTGCTCCTTTGGAGATGGAGGTCCTAGGGTCTGTGAGTCTGCAGAGTCTGCGGGTGTGGCTGCAGGATTTTGGCTGGAGTGGCTGCTGGAGGGCAGTGTCCAAGGGCTGTCTCGGTGGTGGTGTTGATGAGTTCCTAGACGGCCGCTCTCCCCTTCAAGATGGCGTGGGCTCCGTGCCCGAGTCCCCTGCACTAGGTCTTATATAAAAGACAGGAGATAGTGGAATGCCAGTTTCTGAATGAGCTGGTAGTCAGCAGTAGGAATCTTATTTTTAAACTCTCATTATTTTGAAGACTACTAATACTAAACTATTTTAAACTCATTATTTTTGAAGAATACTAATACTAAATAATAAATGTTTCTTTTATATGGAGACATTATTATTTATTAAAGCAATAAAATCAGAAGCATTGCTTCTGATTCTACCATGTCCCAAGTGGATCTCTACCTGAGAACTCCATAAGTTACATCACTATATAGCCACAGTTTGTTTTAGCTTGCTCTTCATTGTAGTATAAGAGAAAATATAGTTGATTTTTAAATTTGTCTTAGTTGGTTTTTCTGGAACAATTTTCTCAAATGTTTTTTTCACAATTACCTATATCATCAGGGAAATGTAATAATCCTTAAAAGACTGTGCATCATTACACAATATATTTGATTTTTTAAAACAGGAGAAAAATTCTCTTTTTGTAATGAGATTCACTCTCTCCTGCCCCATAGGAAAAGCTGTATTGCAAAACTTCCTTAATGAGTCACATCAGCTAATTTAGCTTCACTTAATTTAAAAGGAGATGCGAAATTGTTCCCATGTAAAATTTGACATTCAGATTCCTTACTAGTGTGTCTTCAACAACATCAATAACTTTCTTGGCTCTTTATTCTTTCTTGCATCTCAGACAATCCATATGGGATTACTTTTCTTCTGCCTAAAGTGCATTCTTTAAAGCCGTGCTACTATAAGTGTGGTCCACAGAATTGTTGCCAGTCTATAAACTGTTAGTTATCAGTCCACCACAAAATAGGTACTGAAAGTGAGTATCTAAACTTTGTACAGCAATTTGACATTGCTGTAATATCCAAGTGTATGATCAGAGTACTGAACTTGATGAACAAGTTGTAAACCAAAGGTCCAGGACATGACAGATTGGAAATTTTTAAAAATACAGAATAAAAATTCTGGTCCTTTAGCACAGAAGTTCTTGTTTGAGAAGTACTGCTTTAGAATAACTTTAATGAAAGTATGCTGTGGACAATCTCTTTCTTTTAATTTTACTTGCATATTTTGAATATTGATGCACACTATAGAATTCTACATTGATGATAATTTTCTTCAGTACATGAAAAATATTTTCCATTGATGTTTAGCTTTTAGTGTTACTTTTGAAAAGTCAACTGTCAGTCTAACTGTACCCTTTTTCTTTTCTGATTGTTTTTAGATTTTCTTTTTACCTTTAGTTTTCTACAGTTTCACACATGATGTATGGCGTTGTGAGTCCTTTTATTAGCTCTACATGGGATTTGTTGTACTCCTTAAATCTATAATTTGACATCTTTCATTATTTGGGAAACTATTCAGTTATTATTTTTTATAATATTGGTTCTTCCCCTTCTTTCTTCTCCTCCCTTTAAAATTTAATTTTTTAAAATCTTTACTGTTGAAAGTATTACACATGTCTCACCCCTTTTTCCCCCCTTGACCCCACCACCTGGTTCCTACCCTGCTTCAGGCCTTCACCACTCTATTGTCTGTGTTCATGGGTAATGCATATCCTATATCATAAAAGGCTGATATGCAAATTGTCCCCTCAACTGGGGGTTCAACCAGGAGTTTGACCAGGGGCCAGGGCCAGCCTGCCAACCGCCTGCAGCCCCACCCTGCAGCTGGTCCTGCCCCCAATCAGCCCCCCCAACCCCGATCGGGGAGGGCCAGCCGGACCCCACCCATGCATGAATTTGTGCACCCAGCTTCTAGTATGCATATAAATTCTTTGGTTAATCTCTACCCCTTATCTCTGAGATTTGTCAGTCTGTTCTGTGTTTCCATGCCTCTGGTTCTATTTTATTTATTGTGTTCATTAGATTCCACATATAAGTGAGATTGTGTGATATTTGTCTTTCTCTGATCAGCTCATTTTGCTTAGCATAATCATCTCCAGGTCCCTTAATTCTATCTCAAAGGGTAATAGATCTGTCTTTTTTACAGCTGCATAGTATTCCATTGTGCAAATATACCACAGTGTTTTTATCTATTCATCTACTGATGCACACTGTTTCCAAATCTTGGCTTCTGTAAATAACACTGCTATGAACATAGGGGTGCATATATTCTTTCTGATTGGTGTTACAAAGCCACTATAACCCAAACAGCCTGGTATTGGCACAAGAACAGGCACATAGATCTATAGAACAGAACAGAGAACCTAGAAACTGACCCAAGCCATTATGCTCAATTAGTATTTGACAGAGAAGGCAACAGCATGCAGTGGAGTCAAGACAGTCTCTTCAACAAATGGTGCTGGGAAATTGGACAGATACATGCCAAAAAATGAAACTAGACCACCAACTTACATCATACACAACAATAAACTCAAAATGGATAAAAGAATTAAATGTAAGTCATGAAACCATAAAAATCCCAGAAGAAAACATAGGCAGCAAAATCTCAGACATTTCATGTAGCAAAATTTTGACATTGCCTAGGGCAAGAGAAACAAAGGAAAAATAAACAAATGGGACTACATCAAACGAAAAAGATTCTGTACAGCAAAAGAAACTGGCATCAAAATGGAAAGAGAACCCACTGTATGGGAGAACATATTTGCAATGATACATCTGGCAAGGGGTTAATATCCAAAATATATAAAGTACCCATGCAACTTAATAAAAGGAAGACAAATAAACCAATCTTCTCCCCTTTTAAAATATCAAATAAAATGTATATTAGATATTATGTCTGTTCACTATGTCTCTTAACCTTACTTCTGTATTTCCCGTCTTTTTGTTTTCCTGTGCTATATTCTGGATAATGCTTTCTAATTTTTAATATATGAATATACTATGTTGATAATTATTGTCTGATAATTTCAATATCTGAAGTCTCTTGCTGATGTCTCTTGCTCCTCTTATTTCCTGCTCCTGGTATCTTGCTGCCTTATTTGCTTGGTTAACTTTGACTGACTGCTAGTCATGCTTATGAAAATTATTTTTGGGAATCATTTGAGGTCTAGACTGAAGGTACCTTTCTGCACAAAGAGTTTATGTTTGTTCTTCTAAATGCTTGCGTGTATCACCTCTCTCAGACACTTAAAGCAAATGTAAGACTTGAGATAGTATAAACCTGGATGCAAATCTTTACGTTTTGGTTACTTCTGGGTGACTCTTACCCTAAGACAGTGCCTCTTTTGTGCACCAGTTAATTCGGAGGCCACCCACACCTTTTGCAAACTCTGGACTATGATTTGTGTCTTCCTCCATCACAAACTTATCAGAATGAGATTTCATATTTGCCCAGATAGGCAAGTGCTCTCAGGGCAAAAGTGCTTCTGTGTTTGCCTACCTCTCTGTGCTGCAGATTCCTTTCTTTTATTTATTTATTTATTTTTATTTTTTAATTTCTTTATTGATTAAGTTATTACATATGTACCCTTATGCAGATTCCTTTCTAATCACATTTTTATGAAGGTAGGATTTTGTTTTTTTAAAAAAAAACTTAGTTAGTGAATTTTCGCTGCTTTCAGCAGGCTGAATAGTCCAAATACCTGCCCTACCATTCCTCAAAATATTCTTAATTTGTAACATGAAAATCACTGGTGTAAGAAGTGCTTTAGGAATGGTCAGTAGGAGAGAAAGTTCATTGGAGTAAGACCCTAAAGGCAGTGAGGAATTTTACTTACCCATGACTCTTTGGGCCACTTGAGCATCATGCTACAAATGTAATATGAGATAGGGTCAAATTCAATCCATCAGTCCATCTAGGAGAATTTGTAGACATTTTTCAGTTTGTCCTAGAAAACATTTAAAAAACAATGTAGAATTTCCATGGCCATTAAACCAAACCCTCATTTTCTTTAAAAGACTCTATCTAAAAGCGGGGCACCTAGTCTTATTTCCCACACTAGCGACTGTGAGCTGCCATTGCAAGCTATGTGGCCAATTCATTTGCAATTCCAGCTTTGGTTCCTTGAGCAAATAAACGGGAGTTGCCAAAATGTTATATTACATAAACACAAGCACCCTACAGCTGTGTTTCTTAAAGGTTAATATGCACTTATGAATCCCATGGAGACCTTGCTAAAATGCAGATTATGATTCCATAGGTGAGGGGTGGGGCAGGAGATTCTGCTTTTTTAACAAGCTCCTAGATGGTCCTGGGGCTTCTGGTTCTGAAAAGGCTAAAAGGCTAATTCCAATGTAACCCTGATGTTTGGGGGGGCTAGCAATCTGAATCTGTGCCAGTAACCTAATGTACATTCTTGATAACCTATAATTAAGTCACTGCCCCTTTCTCCACAATCTGGTCTTGCAAGACCTGTTAACTAAATGCTCACATTTTACAGAGTCCATAAACCATGAACAATACACAATCCCCGGAGGGGGTTATCAGCGCTGGTACCACGCCAGGCCCTTAGATATGGCCTCAAGGTCCCCATGCCAACACATGGGGCTTTTTGCAAAGCCCATGAAAGGTCCAGAAGTGTCATCCATATTTGGGGGACAAAGAAACCAAAGGGGATAAAAGAAGAGCTTCCACCATATTGGTTTGCTCAGACTTTGGAGGCAACTCCTTTGAGATCACTGGCGTAATAAAGCTGTGTAACTCCATTTCTCTAAGTGTCACTTGGGTTTCTTTGGTCTTCTACAACATCTGTTCCCTGACTGAGAAGCCCAACCGCGCTGGTCGTTTTGGCCTCCAGTGAGTGGACTGGATTTGGGGCCTGGGGACGTGGGATAGGCCTCTGGAAGGTGCGCCCTGCTGATTTTAGCAGAATTGAACCAGGGGACTCCAGGCGCTCCTGGACCTCAGCCTAGGACCCGACTAGCATCTGGAGAAAGTGGACAGACACATCTGGACCTGTCAACAGAAATGGTAAGGTAGGGGCCCCATGCAGTTAGGCCCACTCCAAGAGAGTGGAAGGGGAGCTTGATCACCTCCCGGGAAGTCATATGACTTTGTCAGGTAAATTAGTCAGGCATCAGGTGGACTTTTTAAGCTCTGAGTGAATGTCTGGTGAAAGTGTGTGTGTGTGTGGAAGGAGAGGGCTTGTGCTCTCCTATCCATTGTGTGGCTCCACGACCCTTGTTATGGAGTCCGAGTGGGCCCTCACCAGTGGTTCCATGATTCGTCATAAGGCATAATGGTGACTCACTCGGAGGTGACCAGGCCCAGGGTTTATACGGGTGCACCTTAGCTAAGATGAATCAAGACTCCCACAAGGGACATGGCCAGGAGGGCATCTGAGTGGATCTGTGAAAACAGGTCACCTCATCCCTTGTCTGTTTCTCACCACCGATCATCATGAGGTTGGGACAAAGTAAACCCACTGTCCTCAATTGCATGTTAAAAAATTTTAAAAAGGGTTTCAATAGGGATTATGGTATTAAAATGGATCCCAAAACACTGAGGAAATTCCGTGAATTAGAATGGCCAACCTTTGGGGTTGGCTGGCCCTCAGAAGGCTCTTTGGATGAAGGACTGGTCAGGGTGGACTGGAATGTAGTCACAGGAGACCCCGGACACCCAGATCAGTTTCCCTACATAGACAGCTGTTAGAAATTGCTCAAACCTTGCTGCCTTGGGTCTGGTTCTACATCCATAAAAAGGGAAAGTGTAAGGTTTTAGTAATAGGAAGAAGGGAGCAGACGCCAGAGAAGAAAGGAACCCAACCTGCTGTTCTGCAAGAACCTCCTGAGGAAGCCCTTCCAGTTTTACCACCTCCATATGTGCCACAGGTGGCACCTAGTGCTCCCCCTGATGGTCTCGAAGGTCTGGAAAGTCTAGAAACACTGCCCCCTCAATCTCTCCTCAACGGGGGTCTCCAGAGTCAGTTGGGCGGCACTTGCATTCAGCTGACCAAGGGCCCAAACCACAACCGGCACGTCAGATGCCCCTCAGGGAGATTCGGGGTACCCAAGTACTTGGCGAAGATGGGACCTTGCAGAAGGGAGGGCCTGTCTATTATTATCAGCCCTTTACCACAAGTGATATCCTGAATTGAAAACATCACACCCCAGCTTATTCTGAGAAACCTCAGGCCATGATAGACCTCCTAGAAACGATCTTCCAAACACACAAGCCCACCTGGGGAGACTGTAAGCAGCTCCTTATCTTGCTCTTCAACACTGAGGAGAACATGAGAATAGTAATAAAAGCTCGGAAATGGCTCCAGACCCAGGCCCTGGCCGGAATTTTAGACACAGACAGATGGGCCAGGGAGGCCCTCCCAGAAGAAGAACTCAATTGGGCCCTGAACTCAGAAGATGGGAGGGTCAGGCTGGGAAGATATAGGCTAGCCTTCCTCCAGGGACTCAAGGCTGGAGCCAAGAAGCCCACCAATATGGCTAAAATCTCCGAGGTCTTCCAGAAGCCTTATGAAAGTCCAGCGGCTTTCTTTGAGAGACTATGTGAGGCATACTGGGTCTATACCCCCTTTAACCCTGAGGCCCCAGAAAATCAAACCATGGTAAATGCAGCCCTAGTAGGCCAAGCCCAGCCTGACATCAGGAGAAAATTACAGAAGCTGGAAGGATTTGCAGGAAAAAATGAGAGCTAGTAGAAATTGCAAACAAGGTTTTCATCAACCAAGACAGGGCGGCAAGGAAGGAGGAAGAAAAGAGAACACAAAGAAGGGCCAATATAATAGTAGTGACTTTTAGAGGTTCGGGCTCCTAGACAGATCAGAAAGGGAAGCAAAAATACAGATCAGGGGGAAAAGGAAGAGCGAGCCTGAGACAAGACCAGTGTGCCTATTGTAAAGAAACAAGACACTGGAAAAATGAATGTCCCAAATGGCAAAGTAAGAAAACAGAGTCCCCTTTTCCACCTAGTTGCTATCAACCAGAGCCACCTGAAGCAGATATCATTGGGCTAGCAATGGCTGATTCCGACTAGGACAGACCGGGCTCTTTTCAGCTGGGCCCCCATGAGTTCATGGTCAGTTCAATGAAAATTGGGGGCCAGACTGTGGACTTTATGGTTGATACGGGAGCTGAGCACTCAGTAGTCACACAGAAAGTAGCACCTCTCTCAGGAAAGGAGGTCACCATTATTGGAGCTACTGGGGATCAGAACCATAGACCATTCTGCAGGCCTTGCTGATGCCAGCTTGGCAGCCACCAAGTAATTCATGAATTCCTGTACTTGCCAGACTGTCCAGTGCCTCTAATGGGTAGAGGCCTTTTAGCTAAAATGGGGGAAGAAATCAATTTTGCTCCAGATGGCTCAGCACAGCTTCACCTCGGTGAGGAGACCTCCCCAATGATCCTGTCCTTAGCTGTGCTGAGGGAGGAAGAATTGAGACTTTATATCCCCCAGTCAAAGGCCTCACCATTAGAAGCTGAATTAGAGGAAGAATTCCTGCTTGTCTGGGCCAAAGGGAATCCTCCAGGCCTGGCTAAGGACCACGCCCCAGTGCTAATCGACTTAAAGCCTGGGGCACAACCTGTTAAAATCCGCCAATATCCAATTCCAAGGGAAGCACGCCAGGGAATCCAGGTCCACTTAGAACAGATGCTCAAGTGGGGACTTCTTAAACGATGCCAGTCACCATAGAACACTCCTTTCTCGCCTGTCAAAAAGCCTGGGACTAATGATTATCGCCCCATTCAAGACCTAAGGCAGTGATGGCGAACCTATGATACGCGTGTCAGAGGTGACACGCGAACTCATTTTTGGGGTTGATTTTTCTTTGTTAAATGGCATTTAAATATATCTACACTAATAAAAGAGAAACATGCAAATTGGTGTCACTCCGCTATCCTTCCCATTGGCTAATCAGGGCGATATGCAAATTAACTGCCAGCCAAGATGGCGGCCGGCAGCCAGGCACTGAAGCAAACAGGAGGCTTGCTTGCTTCAGTGACAGAGGACTCCAACAGGCCGGCCTCTGAGCTTGCAGTTTGAAACATTGTTACAAATATAGAAGCTAAACAAAACCCCAGAAACCTGCTTTCAGCCAGCCAGGATCTCAGAGCTGGAGTTGAAACAGTGTTTCGATTATAGAACACAAACAAACCAGATACCTGCTTTCAGCAGCCGAGGCCTCAGAGCTGGAGCCAAGCCTCAGAGCTAAAGCTGGCCCAGAATAAAAAAAAAAAGAAAAAGGAGCAGTTGGGAGCTTCAGTCACCTGCCAGCCTGAAAACGGCCCTCAGCCCCTCACCCAGACTGGCCAGGCACCCCAGTGGGGACCCCAACCCTGAAGGGGGTGTGACCAGCTGCAAACAGCCATCATCCCCTCATCCAGGCTGGCCAGGCACCCCAGTGGGGACCCCCACCCTGAAGGGTGTGTGACCAGCTGCAAACAGCCATCATCCCCTCATCCAGGCTGGCCAGGCACCCCAGTGGGGACCCCCACCCTGAAGGGTGTGTGACCAGCTGCAAACAGCCATCATCCCCTCATCCAGGCTGGCCAGGCACCCCAGTGGGGACCCCCACCCTGAAGGGGGTGTGACCAGCTGCAAACAGCCATCATCCCCTCATCCAGGCTGGCCAGGCACCCCAGTGGGGACCCCCACCCTGAAGGGGGTGTGACCAGCTGCAAACAGCCATCATCCCCTCATCCAGGCTGGCCAGGCACCCCAGTGGGGACCCCCACCCTGAAGGGGGTGTGACCAGCTGCAAACAGCCATCATCCCCTCATCCAGGCTGGCCAGGCACCCCAGTGGGGACCCCCACCCTGAAGGGGGTGTGACCAGCTGCAAACAGCCATCATCCCCTCATCCAGGCTGGCCAGGCACCCCAGTGGGGACCCCCACCCTGAAGGGGGTGTGACCAGCTGCAAACAGCCATCATCCCCTCATCCAGGCTGGCCAGGCACCCCAGTGGGGACCCCCACCCTGAAGGGGGTGTGACCAGCTGCAAACAGCCATCATCCCCTCATCCAGGCTGGCCAGGCACCCCAGTGGGGACCCCCACCCTGAAGGGGGTGTGACCAGCTGCAAACAGCCATCATCCCCTCATCCAGGCTGGCCAGGCACCCCAGTGGGGACCCCCACCCTGAAGGGGGTGTGACCAGCTGCAAACAGCCATCATCCCCTCATCCAGGCTGGCCAGGCACCCCAGTGGGGACCCCCACCCTGAAGGGGGTGTGACCAGCTGCAAACAGCCATCATCCCCTCATCCAGGCTGGCCAGGCACCCCAGTGGGGACCCCCACCCTGAAGGGGGTGTGACCAGCTGCAAACAGCCATCATCCCCTCATCCAGGCTGGCCAGGCACCCCAGTGGGGACCCCCACCCTGAAGGGGGTGTGACCAGCTGCAAACAGCCATCATCCCCTCATCCAGGCTGGCCAGGCACCCCAGTGGGGACCCCCACCCTGAAGGGGGTGTGACCAGCTGCAAACAGCCATCATCCCCTCATCCAGGCTGGCCAGGCACCCCAGTGGGGACCCCCACCCTGAAGGGGGTGTGACCAGCTGCAAACAGCCATCATCCCCTCATCCAGGCTGGCCAGGCACCCCAGTGGGGACCCCCACCCTGAAGGGGGTGTGACCAGCTGCAAACAGCCATCATCCCCTCATCCAGGCTGGCCAGGCACCCCAGTGGGGACCCCCACCCTGAAGGGGGTGTGACCAGCTGCAAACAGCCATCATCCCCTCATCCAGGCTGGCCAGGCACCCCAGTGGGGACCCCCACCCTGAAGGGGGTGTGACCAGCTGCACGGCACCAGAGTTAAGTTAGGGTTTTTCAAAATGCTGACACGCCGAGCTCAAAAGGTTCGCCATCACTGACTATGGGCTGTTAATGAGGCTGTTATAACCCTGCATTCGGCGCTACCAAACCCCTACACTCTTCTGAGACTCATTCTATCAGAGGCGGAATGGTTTAAATGTCTAGATCTGAAAGATGTCTTTTCTGCCTTCAGCTGGCACCCTCCAGTCAGCCCCTGTTCACCTTTGAGTGGGAAAACCCAACTAGGGGACCCAGGAGAAGTTCACCTGGACCAGACTGCCACAAGGATTAAAGAACTCCCCTACTCTTTTTAGTGGAGCACTAGCATATGATCTAAGTTCCCAGGACAGGACTTGGGGTGCATTCTACTTCAATATGTAGACAACCTCCTACTGCAGTGATGGGGAACCTTTTGAGCTCAGCGTGTCAGCATTTTGAAAAACCCTAACTTAACTCTGGTGCCGTGTCACATATAGAAATTTTTTGATATTTGCAACCATAATAAAACAAAGATTTATATTTTTGATATTTATTTTATATATTTAAATGCCATTTAACAAAGAATCAACCAAACTTAACTCTGGTGCCGTGTCACATATAGAAATTTTTTGATATTTGCAACCATAGTAAAACAAAGATTTATATTTTTGATATTTATTTTATATATTTAAATGCCATTTAACAAAGAAAAATCAACCAAAAAAATGAGTTCGTGTGTCACCTCTGACACGCGTGTCATAGGTTCTCCATCACTGTCCTACTGGCTAGCTCCACACGAGCTCAGTGCTGGGAAGGAACATGAGCCCTTCTGAGACTCTTAACTAAAACAGGTTACTGGGTGTCCAAGAAAAAGGCACAAATCTGTCAGAAAGAAGTCCAGTATCTAGGCTTCCAAATCACCCAAGGGAAACGAAGGCTAGGGACTGAAAGAAAGCAGGTGGTATGTGCCATCCCAGTCCCTAGCACCCGGTGGCAGATTCGGGAATTCCTGGGAGCAGCAGGGTTCTGTTGAATTTGGATCCCAGGGTTTTCAGACCTGGCTAAATCTCTCTATTAAGCTTTAAAAGGGGAAAAGAAGGCACCCATCGACTGGGGTCCCAAGCAGGAGAAAGCCTTCTTCACCATAAAGGCAAAGCTCAATGAGGCCCCAGCACCAGGGCTACCAGATGTGACATGGGACTTTAACCTCTTCATTCACGAGACCAGCGGGGTAGCCCTAAGAGTTCTAACCCAGGAGTTTGGACCCTGGCAAAGACCAGTAGCCTAGCTCTCCAAGCAGATTGACCCGGTTGCCTCCAGGTGGCCCCTGTGTCTCAGGGCCCTTACACCCATGGCATTATTTGTCAAAGAAGCGGATAAGCTTACCCTGGGACAAAACTTAAATGTAAAAGTGCCTCATTCTGTTGTTACCCTAATGGAAGCTAGGTGTAGCACTGGCTGACTCATGCTCAGATGACCCAGTATCAGGGGCTCCTATGTGAAAATCCACGGGTACGACTAGAAGCACTGAGAACTCTTAATCCTGACACCTTTTTTACCCATTGCTGAGGGAGCCCCTGAACATGATTGCCTAGAAGTCCTAAAAGAGGTTTACTCCAGACGACCAGGTCTAACAGATAGGCCTCTACAGAATCCGGACTTGGTATTGTTCACGGAAGCAGTAGTTACTTAGATGAAGGAAAAAGACAAGCCGGGTATGCAGTGATATCAAACTTTGAGACAATCGAGGCACAGGCCCTGCCTGAAGGATGGTCAGTGCAGAGGGCAGAACTTTGGGCCCTAGTCAGAGCCCTAGAACTCAGTAAAGATAAGTGTGCCAACATCTACACTGACTCGCGCTATGCCTTCACTACCCTGCATATCCATGGGACTATATACAAGGAAAGAGGGCTCCTGACAGCTGGAGAAAAGGAATAAAAAATCAGAATGAGATCTTAAAGTTACTAGAAGCAGTCTGGGAGCCCAAGAAAATAGTCGTCATCCATTGTACAGGTCACCAGAAGGGGAAAGACTCAGTGTCAGAAGGAAATCGATGTACTGACGCCGCAGCCAAGCTGGCTACTAAAGAACAAGCAGCACCGGCATGGATCATGTTGGCCCCCAAATTACCTGAACCTCCAAAATACACTCCTCAGGAAGAGGAATGGGCCCAGCAAGAAGGGGGCAAGAGAATGAAGGAAGGCTGGTGGATACTCCCAGATCATTGGGTATATGTCCCAGAACAGTTAGCCCATAAGGTAGTCCTCCAGCAGCATGAACTTACTCATTTAGGGAAGACTGCCCTAGAAGCTCTGTTAGGCAGATACTACCTAATTGTTCATCTTCCCTCCTTGTGTGCCTCAGTCTCTCAGCGTTGCCTTCTCTGTGCACAGAACAATGCCAAACAGGGTCCTATAGGACCGATAGAAGTTCAGTACTGTGGGAAAGCTCCCTTTGAGGACTTAGAAATAGATTTTACAGAAATAGGGCCTGGCAGAGGAAATAAATACCTACTAGTCTTTGTATGCACCTTTTCAGGCTGGATCAATTCATATCCCACTCTCACGGAAAAGGCAAGAGAAGTCACTAAGGCATTGCTGAAGGACATAATTCTGTGGTATGGAATGCCTCTGTCCATAGGGTCCGATAATGGTCTTTGTAGCAAAAATAATACAATAGGTAGCTAAGGCTTTAGGAATTAAATGGAACCTACATACAACTTACAGGCCTCAGAGTTCAGGGAAAGTAGAACGCATGAACCGGACTCTTAAGCAGCCTATGGCTAAGCTATGCCAAGAGACAACCTTACCCTGGACAGATATCTGTCCTCTTGTACTCCTGTGGGTATGCTGTGACCCAAAGGCCAAGGTAGGTTTCTCTCCCTTTGAAATTCTATATGGCAGACCTCCTCCCTTAATTTGGCCAAAGGGAGATTTAGGGGAAATAGGGAACTTAGAAATCCAGAAGCAACTACAAGGACTTGGAAAAACTGTCTTTGAGGTCCACAGGTGGGTTATTGATCGACTACCCATCTCTCTAGGAACAGCCATACATCCTTATAAACCTGGAGACCAGGTTTGGGTAAAGGATTGGAAAAAGGAACCCCTCAAACCTACCTGGAAGGGACCCTATCCAGTCATATTAACCACACCCACAGCTCTCAAGGTTGCAGGATTGAGCACCTGGATCCACCACTCGCGTGTGAAGGCAGCTCATCAGCCAAGCAGCGATCAGTCCGAGTGGAAGTATCCAGGGCCAACATCCAACAGGTCATCTCCCAGATGAACTATGCAACTCTACCCTCAAGGCTGAAAACACCTACCCCTGGTGCCCCCTTGCAGGAACATTTTACGTGTGTGGGACCACTGCTTAAAATGGTCTGCCTGTCTGCAAACTGGACGGGAGTGTGCACTGCTGCCTACTTAAACCCAGATATGTCTATTGTACCCAACAACCAATCCCTTGAGACCCCTCTTAAAGCAGTAACTAGATATAAGAGGGCTCTGCAAGTAATCCCCCTTCTAATAGCGCTCAGAATTGCCGGTAGCATAGGAGCCGGGATAGGGGGAATAGCTAACTCTGTCTCCTCTTATCAAGTGACCCAAGAAGAATTTTCAGAAGACATAGAGAGAGTAGCTGAGACTCTAATTGCCTTACAGGATCAAGTTGATTCCTTAGCCACAGTAGTACTACAGAATAGAAGGAGATTAGATTTACTAACAGCAGAGAAAGGTGGAATCTGCCTCTTCTTAGGAGAAGAGTGCTGCTTTTATGCCAACCAGTCAGGCATTGTCAGGGATAAGGCTAAGGATCTAATCGAATGAGCAACAAAAAGAAGACAGGAGCTATCCGAGTCTTGAGCTGCCTGAGGGGGGGAGGGGGAAGGGAGTTTGGAAATGGCTTCACCCATTGGCAGGACCACTGTTAATGCTACTCATAGCTGTAACATTAGGACCATGTCTTCTAAATTTCTTAACTTGCTTTAACTCATCTTGCCTAGATGCCTTTAAACTTCAGATGGTCCTACAAACCAGAAGAATTCCCTACAAACCCCTCTGAGAGGAAGAAACGGGATGCTAACCCCTTGGTCATTGTCCCTTATTAGCAGGAAGCAGTTAAGAGTGGTTTCAGTCCCAGTTCATTGTAACATCCTGTAGTCGTTGTACCACAAGGCTAAGAAAATCTTGCGGACAAGAGGGGGAAATGAGAAGGCTAAAAGGCTAATTCCAATGTAACCTTGATGTTTGGGGGGCTAGCAATCTAAATCTGTGCCAGAAGGGGCAGTGACTTGATAACCTATAATTAAGTCACTGTCCCTTTCTATACAATCTGGTCTTGCAAGACCTATTAACTAAATGCTCACATTTTACAGAGGCCATAAACCATGAACAATACACAATCCCCGGAGGGGATTATCAGCGCTGGTACCACGCCAGGCCCTTAGATATGGCCTCAAGGTCCCACTCCCAACACATGGGGCTTTTTGCAAAGCTCATGAAATGTCCAGAAGTGTCATCCATATTTGGGGGACAAAGAAACCAAAGGGGATAAAAGAAGAGCTTCCACCATATTGGTTTGCTTAGACTTTGGAGGCAACTCCTCTGAGACCATTGGAGTAATAAAGCTGTGTAACTCCATTTCTCTAAGTGTCACTTGGATTTCTTTGGTCTTCTACAACAGTTCCCAAAACACAGTTTGAGTAGCAGGTCTATATCTCAGAACATTCCTCAGTGAACCTGGATCTCTGTTCATTCCCCATATCGGGCTTTCCTATGCACAGAAAATTCTTTGAATTTAATAAGAATTTAAATGTCAAGAGAGGAGCCATCTCAACTGGCAATTAAGTGTTTATAGCTGCACAGCAGGCCTTTCTCCTCACAGGATTATCTCCTTGAGGCCTGGATGTGGATAAAGCAGAATGCAGCATGATCCTCTATGGAAGCACAATCTCAAACCAAAATTAGTCAGTAGTTTTCACATTTTACTTTCATTGAACATACTAGTGAATGGTTATTTTTATTTGTTTTTCTTTTCTTGTTTTCATTTTAATCAACCCTCTCCATTTCAATCCTTGCTTCCTTAAGAAAAGATGTTCATTTGAAAAGCTTTATCTTGTAGTTAAGAAAAGAGTTAGAAGGAGAAACTGATTCAGGAAAGTGGAGCTAGTGTGAGAAGAGGAACTGACACCATTCAATAGACTCACATGAAACAACTGTGTTTGCTTGGTTACTAGGTCTGGGCATTAGACTGTGCAGATGTTTGTGGTTTTAGTTCTCAAACCATAGCCACATCTGAAGAGTTGGACTTGGGTCTAAAACGATACTTCATTTTTATTCTAGGTTGTTTCTGCATCTTAATAAGCAAGAAAGCATTTTGCTTAGTGGTTTAGTATCTTTTCACTTCTGTTATTTAAATCCCTGGGCAAGAGCATGCTAGGTATATCTTGCAGAGCATGTGGACCCTGAGAAAAAAGAAAAGAATGAGCAGCTTTAAATTAGCTAGTAGTAAACATTTTATAACTCTTCCCCCTAAGAATTAGATGGCGAGGAGAGTGTGGGGTAGGGTTGAAGAGGGGTTCCTTCCTATATAAAATTAGATCTACATTTGCAGGTCTGACCAATCAATCAGTGACGTACAAGTCAATAACATATGGAGAACAGGAAAGATACTGGAAATCTCAGAACCATAACTCCAGCAGCCCCAAGTCTTAGGTGAAGACTCTTCCTAACAGGCTCTGCTACACTGGTGACACATAGGCACACTTCCTCAAATTGTACCAGTGAAGAAAATCCAAAGTGAGATTCTAAATAGTACATCGAAGCCATACATGGGATTCTCCATCCTATAGCAGCCTACGATTTGGGTGGGCATGGAGAAAAGATGTTGAAAATGGTGCTTCTGGGGATTAGGTGGCATGTTGTTGAGGGACATCTCTCATGAAAGTCTGGAAGAAGCCAGAGGTAGGCTAAGTGCTGCAGGAACCAGAGTACATTCCTTTTCCTGACTGCTGAACTTTATCACTCTGCTCTCCAGAACTGCACCCTCCCTCTAACCTGTTTGGGAGCCACTTCTGAGTGAGGCAGTGCCAAGTTGTCACACTCATAGAGAACCTTGCCACTCTAAGTGTGGTCTGCGAGCATCAGCATCAGCATCAGCATCATCTGGGGCTTCTTAGGAATGAAGGTTTTCAGGCCTCACCCCAGACCTCCTGAATCAAGATCTGAATTTTAACAAGATCCCCTGGTGCTTCATATGCACATTTATGTTTGAGAAATGCCAACTTACAAAGCAGATAAGTAATTCTAATTGAAGATTTCCTTTCTCAACCAAGTTTTGGATAACACCCTGTGCCCTGGCCAGGAAAGCAGACAAGGGCTCTTGGTAAGCTCTTTCCTAAGACAGAAGAACGTCTCAAAAAATCCAAAGCTCTGGACCAACAGTGTTTCTATGGACTCATTCTCATCCTCAGAGTTGCCTGAGTTTTACACTTTGATATAATGAGATAAATATATGGTGTTGGAGTCTCTTACTCCCTCTTTACTAGACAGTTCCAGAAATAGTCATTCATAAGCCACAGGCAGTTGAGATGAAAACTTTTGGAACATGAAATTTTGGTCCAAATGGGGTTTTTGCTGGTGTTACTAATTAAGATTCTCTTCAAAACTAGGCCAGCCCCACGCTATCCAGTTGGCAGTGTTTTGAGAATCCCTCTGTAAACACGCAGTGGCTTGTACAAATAGAGAGGCTTTACTTTCCCATCATAAAGAGGGCCTGAAATAAATCCCAGACAACTCTAGAAGTTTGTCTTTGCCATAAATATAGTAGAATTCATTGAGAGCTGCCTCACTGCAGCGAGACAGGATACAGGCTGGCCTGTTAATTGGCCATGGGAACCACTGGGTGGTGTGTTTCCCTCTGCTCAAACTGCAGGAGGGAGGCCAATCTTAGCTTCACTTTTAGGACATTTAAAGCTTTACATTTAGGTCATGCTAGTCTTCATCTAGAGTAAAGGAGACAGACCAATTTCCATTAATGAACCTGAACAACTCCTCTGTAGTTGCCCTTTGTGAAAAAGCTTTCCAGAGATTTACATGGCTAGAGCCCAATATTACTGTGCTTCTCTCTGCAATGGAAACCCTGATGATTAGTTCTTCTGTATTGTTGGGGAAGAGGAAGAAAGATGGGAGGCTCACACTGTTTTCTTTTCATACACTGGAGGGGGTGAGTGGGTGGCCCACACAGCCTGAAAAGTGATGGAGCTGGATAGAGCTGGGGCTTTGAGCAAACTACATCAGCTTAGTGCTTGGAATATTCTATGAGCAAATAACCATGTGTTGAATGAATGACTGAGCAATTGATTCTCCACAAGGACAGAGATTTATTTGTCATGCTTATCTCTGTATACTCAAAGGCAAGACCGGTGCCTGATATGTAGCAGATTCTCAATAAACATTGGAGCTCTGGGAGGTAACTGTTGAAACGAGTCCATTTTGCTTACTTAACCTTTTGCATTTCTGCTCATTTTAAAATATATTTTTTATTGATTTCAGAGAGAAAGGGAGAGGGAGAGAGAGATAGAAACATCAAGTATGATAGAGAATCATTGATCAGCTGCCTCCTGCATCCCCCCCACTGGGGATCGAGCCCAAAACCCAAGCATGTGCCCTTGACCGAATCAAACTGATGCTCTGTCCACTGTGATGGGGAACATAAAAATACATTTGGAGGGGAGGGAGGGGCTAGCAGCCTGACTCTGTACCTAGTTAATCAGTATCCCTAATGCACATTCTTGTTAGCCTATAATCAAGTCACTGCCCCTTCCTTAATTATCTGGTCTTGCAAGACCTATTTACCTAAATACTCCCATTTTACAAAGGCCATAAACCATGAACCATACACACCCCCCAGAGGGGGTTATCAGTGCTGGCACCAGGCCAGACCTTTAGGTGTGGTCTCATGTCCCCCATTCCGACACACGGGGCTTTTTGCAAAGCCTGCGAAAGGTCCAGAAGTTTGATCCATATTTTGGGGACAAAGAAACCAAAGGGTATAAAGGAAAACTTGTGCTATATCCATGGGCTCAGGATTTGGAAATAGGCTCTCCTGAGTCACTGTACTAGTACATGTGAAACATCTGAAAATAAATAGGTTTATCCTGAATCTCTGAGTACTCCTGTGTATTTTTCGGTTGCCTGGTAAATTCTGTATCAACTGAGCAAAACCAGCTAGGGCTTTACTAATTTTAAACTGCTTACAAGTCCCTATTCTTCTTTACTCCGCTTACTTGATGGGGTCGTTCCAATACCTGAGCTGATCCAAAACTAATGCTTGTGTTAAGGGTCATTGCTTGTCTTTCAAATCAGGACACAAAAATAGAAACTGAAATTCAGTTATAAGCAGTTTACAGACTTCTTTTAAACAATAGCTATTAGGCATTTTATTTTGGAAATTTGCTAAGACTTAATGTAAGTATAAGTACATCTCACGAAATTGCACACAATTTAACCTAGCTTTTCAGCACTGCTTATGTGCTATATAAAGACTTATGTGATGAGGTTTTAGAATTGCTTGGATAAGGAAGACATAAGAAGGCAAGTGCCTCAAATTCTGCTCAGTCACACTTACTCTGGAACAGAGACAGTAGCTGGAACTGTTTGCAGGAGTTAGAGAGAAGGTAGAGTGCATCCAGTATGGCCAGTGGGAACAAGTGTGTCTCTTTCTGATGCACACAGGCTAGGAAGCAGGCAGGACTCAGAGTGATGGTGTGATTCCATTAGCCGGGAAGTGGAGAGATACACCCTCATCTACTTCCTAGGTTGGGATAGTAACGATGTGTCTTGACACCAAAGGGACTATGCTCAATTTAGTGCTCTGATGGGAGAAAGAATTTCTTTTTGACCCTTGGGACACTGAAAACTCCTCTATATTTTTTCTCTAGGACTTTCCAACTAAGGGAGTGGGGCTTGTCTAACTGAGTAAAGGGTCCCTGGGAGGGATGCAGATCTGGCCTCCATCCAGGGATAGGAAGAAAAAGCACTAAGGACGTTTCTGGCTGTGTGAACTTGAGCAAGAACCTCAGCTTCTCTGAGTCACAGGTGGACAGATATTATCACTTACGGGGTAATTATATTTTCCTTGATATGCACCTTACTGTGTTATTGTGAATATTCGGGACAGCAACTTCAGGCATACAGTAATGACAATTATAGTCATTTATTGAGCATCTTATGATTCTGACCTAAACTTTGGGAATTAACCATATAGGTTACAAGGAGAGTTAACATCATTATGTACTTATCTTGGCATCATATCAATTGAAGGAGATACAAAACATACTTCTTTGCACTAACCCAACTTTCTTGTGAACACTTCAGTTGTGTTTAATAATAGGCACATATAACCACAGGCCAGTTCTGTGGTTCAGCATCAATGCCTCCTTTCTAGAGCCCACTTAGGTAGTATTGGTGGCTAAATCTGGGATGATTCTCTGTGTGTATGTGAATGTATGTGCATGTATGTATGCATATGTATGTGTGTGTTTTCAAAAATTCCCTAGGTAGTTCTGTTACTTGTTGGCTTAGAATCACTATTCAGAAAGACCCATTGCTGTATTAATTTATGCAATGTTTTTGTAGAATTTACCTTCCCTACATGATGTAAACAATTTTTTGAAAGAATCTTAAACTTAAAGAAAAGTGGCAAATACTTTTATTTTTCTGGAGCTTTTTGAGATAAAGTTGCCAACTTAAGATGCAATCATTTGTGAATACTTTAGTGTGTATTTCCTGTAAACAAGGACATTCTCCTGTATAACCACAATGCAACCATCTAAAGTAGGATATCAACAATGGTACATGTGTGTAATTTAATCCTGTAATCTCATTCCGTTTAACCAATTGTCCCAATAGTGGCCTGTATAGCAAAAAGATCCACTCCAAAATGATGCATCCCATTTGGTTGTCAGGCCACACGTCTGAAACATTTCCTCAGTCTTTGCTTCCTGCTCTAGATCTTGACATTTTTGAAGATTGAAGTCTTATAGACTGTTTCTCATTTGGGTTTATTGGATGGGTTTTCATAAGATTTTAGTCATGTACTTTTGACAGAAATATTGAGGTAATGCTGTGTTTTTCTCAATTTATCCTACTAAGTGGAACACAACTTTAATTTCTTCCACTGATGATATTCACTTAGACACTTGATTATGGTGTCTGCCAGCCTTCTCCATACTAAATTTATTCCTCTACTCTTTGTAATTCATATGCATTTTAAGGGGGGGTGTAATTTGAAACTATGTAAATATCTGGTTACTCTATAAACTTTCAATTTATGTATATGTATATCAATATGAACTCGTGTTTTTCTTTGTAATTTATTGGGTTATGATCTATTGCTAACATTATTTACTTTGATTATCCAATTGTCCTAGATTTGGTCAGCAGAAGCTCCTTCAACTTGTTTCTTTGACACTTTGACATCTATTCAATCCTTACTTGAGCACTTCCTTCTTTTCTGGAATAACTAGATGTTCTAGCCTGACTATTGCTTTTCCTGCCCTAGACGTGGAATCATTCATGTGTCCAGGAAGCCCAGGTTCCTTTCAGTGGATAAGGGTATATAGAAGCCAATATCTGGCTTCTAGGTGTATGTATTGCTTCTAGAAAGTTGCCTTCCCAGTGGACAGAGATAGGGTATAAATATGTGTAGGCAATAAATGTATATCCATATACTAATGCATACATATATAGAAATACATACATAGTATACACACACATTTACCTCTCTATCAATATTTATGTCTATTTTAGCTAGCCATCTGTTTTGAAAACCCCAAAGAATCATATTGGTACCTCCAATTGCAATATAATACCATGGGGTTCATTCTAGTTTCTTTCTCTTTCCCTACTGAAATTTCTTCTCAGGCAGTGAAAAACCTAAACTCTATTGCCTTTGCCTGTTTGCTTATTCACTCAATTCTTTTGTATGTATCTAGTCCCCAGTGAAGCAATCCCCACATGACACCCTTTCACCCTACTTGGGCTCCAATCCCCTGGGCTGGACCACTGCTGCGCCCCCACCCTCACCCCATGTAGATGATTTCCTTGCCCTGCTTGAACTCTGGCACCATAGGCAAGCAACCCTCCTTTGGGGATATCCCCTTCATCTTTCCTGGCTTCTTCATCTGACTTGGAGATACTGTGGCCCCTTCCTTCTATCCCTTATTCTGCTCACCCAGTAGCTCTAGGACTGAAGAGTTCAGGAAAGGAAAGAAATAGGAAGGACCATACCAGGTTATTATGATTTGGAATAAAAGCTTTTCTTTGTCTGAAAGATTAGTTTGAATCAGTCCAAAGTTGAGCTGGCTCCAGCCCCATCCCCAGGATAAGGTGGTACCCAGTGTTGCTCTGGGATTGTCTTGTTGTGGTACTAGTGGACAGCATGCTCTGCATTTCCACTGAGTTGACCATTGGGAGCAAAGGTTTCCTTCCCCATCTTCATATTTTTCATCAATTGCATTTCTACTGCTCTTGTCACTGTTCTCTGTTCTTTGCTTATGCTTCTAAATCCAACAGACAAAATTTTCACAATCTTTAAAGCCTTCTGCTGATGCAGTGGGAAAGGATTATAACCCTATGGTATTAGGTAAAAAAACAACAACCCACCAAAGTCCTTTTTCAATTGGAGTGTTACCCAAAAGACTACCATTTCACTGAACTTCACCTTCATCTCTGGTGTTTTCTACGTATTACTACAACCAGCCCATCCTTAGGGAAACATCCGGCCGCTGTTGCTATTTAAGAGGTTTGCACCCCTTTGGTTGGGTAACATTAGCTTCCAGCTGGGCCCACATCACATACTATGTGAGTGTGAGGATGACCTCTGACAGAAGGCACTCTCCTAGGTCACCTTTGTGCTTTTCTGCTCACCAGCTTCTTGTTTCATGGCAACATCACTCATTTATTTCAGGACAGGGCTTCCACTAGAAAGTATGGTCATGGCTACTGTGTTCAGAAGTGTGAAATCAAAGTAGATGTTTGGTAAAAGGTTCCTGAAATATTAAGAACTTTTATTTTTTGAATAATTTCTTTCAAAAGCATTACTGATGCATGGTAAATGTTGATGTAGGCAATACTGCGTGCAGTGGGAGGAATGGTATTTGCAAAATCCTTAGTTGTGAATGTTAGTTTCCTGTGTTTTTTTTTCTTTTAAACAAATGACACGACAAAATACTCTGGAAGCCTCTGAAACACGAGAGCCACCTACACATGCTTCTAGATTAGCATCCTGGCATGTCTGAATGCTCACGCCCTGCTCTACACTCAGGGGCTCAGCTTGCCTTCCCTACACACTCCCCTCTGTCTCCTTTATGTAATCAGGCAAGGCCAAGCAAGTGCCCTCCCAGCTGTTCCGAACCCCTGGAACTTCTCTCAAATGAGTTTGGCTTTTGAATAGTGCCTAGAGGGAAGAATTTCCCAGCACTAGATTTACATTATGTTCCTGCTGTGCTTTAGATATCATTTTAAAATTCCATTCACACTATGAGAGGAAACAGTTTCAAGAAAATAAGGGTTTAAAAAATCTATCTTCTCTGCACACCTGTAATTCCCACTCTGCCCCACTGTCACAGAATGAAAGAATCTGGCCAGCAGACCTGAGAGGAAATGACCTTCTCTGCAACTGTCAAAGATGATATTTTAAAAACATGGTAGGAGAGGGATGTGGTTCCTTCAAAATGCTTCATTCTTCTGTCTATGTAGGTAGGAAAGTCGCTTTTCCCAGTTGGGTGGGATGTTTGTGTTGGGGTGTGGTCTTAGGAGTCAGTCTATAAGCCACTGTTTGTCAGAGAGAGAGATCTGGGAGGCAAGATGTCATAGCTGATATTGTGAGGAAAGTGACAGTAATGCCAGGTTTACCTGGAAACAAGGGGCAGACTTACCCAAATCCTTCCTCAAGTTGGGAGATGCAAGACATCAAGAACATCAGTGCTCAGACCTCCTCAGGGAAGCTGGGTTCTTAACATCATAATTTTCACAAAGCTAAACTGATAGAATCTATGTATAGTAAAGTGCTTAAATTAAATCCAGCTCAGTCAAGTGTGTCTAGAGAACCCTTTGAAGAGGTGCTTAGAGAAGTGATCAATATCTGATGATGACTCTTAACAGGGGATTTTCAGACTGGTGTGGAGAGCAAACTCCTATAGCTTATGATTAAGTGGTCATTCTCCTGCTCCCTGTAGTTGGACAGGGCCAGTGGACCAAGCTGCCCTAGTGAATTGGTTCAGTAGGAAGAATTTATCCTTGGCCATGTGACATATACACATTTCCAGACTGACTCAAAGGTCTGGGAACATTTTTTTAAAAATCCCTATTGCCTACTTAGTTGATTCACCTCCTAGAGCTTTATCATTCCTATTTGTGATGGGAAAATAATGTAATGGGAAGACTTGTGGAAAATCAGTTTAATATTCCCCATTCTATTGCTTCAGAATAAACACAAGAACTCACCAAGCAGTTGATAGTCATCTACCATCATTATTTTGTGTTCTCAAATGTTCCTTGCATTGGCTAGCTGTCAATACCTTACATTTCTATCATTAGGTAACATTTTTAATGTTAAGATATTGATGTTAAAATGAAACCTGAGTCATGTAACAAATATTGATACTTTAGTAACCCTGTAAAGCCAGCCTAAGCGGGCCCCAACAAAATGGTTCAGGGGACAGGCACTTTCAGGGTGGAAAAGGAAGAGAAAGCCTATAACTGGGTCATGGAAGGCCAACCCTCAGAGGCAGATGCTTTGAAGTATTGTCATCGGAACAGGTAGTTTCTTGCTTGCACTGCAACTAGAACCCTCCCCCAGCCCTCCACCCAGGTCACATTTCTGCAGACAAGACAAAGTTTCATGACGTTTGCCTTCTTCCCCCCTGCCTGATTCTCAGCCTCCCCCCTCCCTGCCCCACCCATCTCTCTGAATACTGCTTGGTTTGGCATATGGACTGCATGGAAGTGATAGAGTGCATCATGAGAGAGCTTAGAAATACACATGAACTTGGGGCTTCTAGTCCTGAGCAGGAAATGAAAGCTGAGTAGAGGGATGAATGCTCTTTTGGAAGGGTAAAATGTTACCGAAGCTGTCATATACCTGCCAAGCCCAATGCCGTTCTCTGATGTGTATGACAGGACTCAATAATCATGTGTGACTTTCTGTGCTCAGGCTAGCTGCCAGCAGGAACGTCTGTTGTGGATCTATGAGTAAGAGTTTGATAACATCTTGCCCTTGGGGCTTCATGTGAAGGGAAAACCATGCAGTCTTTTTTAACTTTGAACTCTGTGATTCTGTGGCAACAAGGCAGCAGTGCTGAGAATCCAGTGAAAGAACAGGGGAAGACAGTGCAGCTTTGAGGTGGGGAAGGAGAGCAGGAGGAGGCAGAACGGGGTTTATTTGGGATTATACTTGGCTCTTCACTTTCATGTCTGTGATCTGAAGGAGGAACTTTTCAACAGGCTGTAGATTTGGATCTGGGTGAGAGCATTATTGGTCATGTTTAGAGAACAACTTTGGATAAGAGAAGGAAAGGATGCTTGGATATCCTATTGTCTGGGCATTTTCAACCTTATCTTGTTAATAACACTTTGGCCTTTTCTGGATCATTTTAGAACAATGAAACAGTAACACAATGTTTTATTTGACTTGTGCTCTCTATTTATTATAATAGTGATGGGAAAACCTCTAAAGCTCAGAATTCAGCTCTGGGAATGTATAAATGCTTGAGATGCCCAGTGCTTGCATGTCTCCATCTGCCACACTGACTGTGCAGTGGAGGCCTTGCACATAGACTGTGTGGCAGATGGCCAGACTGCTCTAAAGTTTGGGCTCACATGTGGATATTTACATACCCAAACATGCCCTGGGCAGCTGTCTGTTCTTGTCCCTGGCAACATGGGAGACAGGGCCCCCTAGGTCAGCAGCCCCGGTCATTGTCACACCCATTACCGCCCCTCCTCCCCCAACATATCCATACTTCCTTCTGACAGCAAGGTGCAAAGTAGAAGCTCAGAACACCTTACTCTTAGGTCTGGGAAGCTATCCTTCACTCTGTGGGCACACTAAGCGTGCAGTGGGGGAGACAGATTGGAGGGCTAGTGAGAAAGTGTAGTTATTGATCTCAGAGAATTTGAGACTCCAAAGAGTGTAAGCAGATGCTCCATCCACTGCCTGGGTTGAATTCCGGAAGACCAACTGCAGTTAGCCTCTTTCCCTTACACTCATCTGCTTTCTTCCACATCTGTGTCATTTAATGTGAAATTACCTGATTAAAAAATAATATGTGACAGGAAACTATGGAGGAAAGGGACCGTTATCTAAAATTGAATATAAATGAGATAAATTGACAAGGCCTTTACTTACAAATTTAATATAATCTACATAGATTTTTATGATCTTTAACAAGTACTTGTTCATCAATGTCCTCATCAGAAAGCATGTCAGAGCTGGGTGACTGGACATGCATGCTTAGCAGCCAGGGTCTCTGCTAGGAATTCCCCCCTGTGAAATGATGACATTGATACTGGCATGCACATACGTATCGGCATAACGAAATCTGTGATTGAACAATGAACACCTGTGAAAATGGCAGGACCTTTTTGGCCAGCTGGCACCAATGTGATAGATACTCTTCTGTTTCTCCAAGTTGCCCAGCACAGCTGCTTCTATACTCAGAATAAAGTAGTTGTCCCCCAGAAGAGTGGTCCCACACTGTCTGATGGATGCTTCTCCTCTGCTGGGGGGACTCCCAGCCTGGACTCCCTGGTTATGTCTCAATGAAGTATCATGGTCACATCCCCAAGCATTTGTGCTGAATGCTGCACTGCACTGGCTTTGTGGGTCTGGAGGGGCCTTGAGCAGTAGGCCCTTGTTTTGCTGGGACAAGTCTTCTCCCATGACCCTAAGGCCCTTGGCTGAGCTCTGGTGACCAGCACAAACCCCATCCCCTCTTGTAAACTTACTGTTGGAGTCCTTGGCTTCTTTCCTGGCCACAAAGCACAGAGTCCCCTATCCTACATTGATCTGCTTCTCTGATTTCCAGAATTGGGGATCAAGGGTCCAGGCTTCCCTGAAATTGGCATGCCCCCTCTACAGAACTACACCAAGGGAATCCTGGGGCTGCCTTCCTTCAGTCTGAAAAGTGTCTCTCCTGGATTTTCTTCATGCCAGTGGACACCTACTGGCTCTACAATTGTTTAACTAAGAAAAGCAGCCAAAGGTATTCCTCATAATAGTAAAAATCAGCTCTAAATTTACTTGTTGGTTATACCTAGGGGAAGAGAAGGGGCTGAGCATTGGTTCTCAGTACCCTGCATTGGCTATAAAGAATAAAGCAGCACTCTGCTGAATGAGGAATGGCGTTTGCATTTTGAGGCAAGTAGCTATAAGCATGTCTACTGTGTCCCTAAGTGCCACAATGGCAGACTGCTTGCCCTTGTCTAAGCAGGCCCCAGATGTTCCCACTTCTTCCTCATCCCTTTACCATCTGTCACGGCCCTAGGCATCTCCAGGGCCTGTGTAAATCACAGCTCTCTTTAGGGACCCCTACTGAAGCTTTCATCTGCCTGTGAACTGGTGTAGTGGCCTTGCTTTGCCCCTCTTATGGCTCTCCACTTACTCTACACCATAAGTGTCATTATTGTTCTTGTCTAGACACACTAAAATATAATTTCCTTGTGGAAGGGGCATTGTTTGGCTCACCCAGTGCCTCCCTCCCCTAGCCCAGCTGGAGTCACCCCCCACACATCATGCAGCTGGTGTCATGCAAATGTTGGCACAATGAACTGAGGTCTGTCCAGGCAGCAGTTGTGGGGAACGGCCAGAAAAACTGACAGAAAGTGACATGCATAGGAGCCCCAGGGTAATCCTGAAATGGTGACAGGTTTGGTGAACTGAAGAGGCATCATATAGAGACATGGGAAATAGTCCTCTTCCTGACAGTAACATTCTATATGGGCTTGGGAAATTAATTTTTTGTTATTAATAACAACAGTCATAGTTACCATGCTAGGGTCTTACTTCCATAATCTGATTTTATCCACATAAGAAAGCTATTCAGTAACAAATGTTATGATTTCTAATTTTAAAATGAAATGGAAGCTCAGAATATATAGCGGGTCATTGTGGAGCGAGGAATCAAATGCCTGTGCGTCTGCTATTGTCCTATTACATCAAACTGTCTCTCACTGCTGGCCTCTTTGGGACTCTTGTTAAACAGCTTCTAAGTTCCAGGGTCCCGTGGCATCCTTGGTGGTGTGGTCAGATGGGAGCTGGGAAAGGGACTGGGCTCTGCTGTCCTGTTGGTGACCCTTATAGAAAAGGGTCTGACAGTGCTCTTTCATTCTCTTGTCAGCAGGGTTGGCCTTGACTGCTACAGTGGGTAGGGTTATATCCTCCATAGATCTCTATACTCTACTATAAATCTATATAGAATTTGTTGACCTAAAATTTTATGAAGATACTAAAAGTGGGAGTTAATGAGTAATACTGAATCTATACTGAGAAATGAGAGCTGCAGTTTTCTGTTTAGCTAACTTAAGCATAACCATATACAATAAACATTTCTATGATTGATAGATTAGTTCCCTGCTGCCACTGTAACAAATCACCACAAACTTAGTGACTTAAAACACACAAGTTTAGTCTTTTATAGCTCCAGAGACTAACATCAAGGTGTGAGCAGGCTGGTTCCTTCCGGAGGATCCAGGGGAGACTCTGTTCCTTGTCGCTTCCAGCTTCTAGAGCAGCCGTGGGCAAACTATGGCCCACGGGCCGGATCCGGCCCGTTTGAAATGAATAAAACTAAAAAAAGAAAAGACCGTACCCTTTTATGTAATGATGTTTACTTTGAATTTATATTAGTTCACACAAACACTCCATCCATGCTTTTGTTCCGGCCCTCCGGTCCAGTTTAAGAACCCATTGTGGCCCTCGAGTCAAAAAGTTTGCCCACCCCTGTTCTAGAGCCTTGGTCTGTGGCCACATCATTCCAATCTCTACTTCCATTGTCACATGACCTGCTCTTTCTTTTGATCCTCTAGCCTCTGTCTTACAAGGACCCTTGTGATTACACTTAGGGCCTACCCTCCCATATCATGATCCTTATTTTATCACATCTTCAAAGTCTCTTTTGCCATATAGAGTAATAATCACAGATCCTGAGATTAGGATTTGGCTACCTTCAGGGGTAATCGTTCAGCTTGCCACAGTTACTTTCTGATATTCACTTCTAATTTTCTCCTTACCAAGGAGGTGGACAATTCTGTCAACACAATGCAGCTAAGAGAAGTTATACTCAGGTCCAGCATCTCTTTTAGGTTTTGTGTCGCATCTTGATTCTTGCTTCTGTCCTTCAGTGGGGTATTCTCAGCCTCCCCGCTCCCTGACCCAATCTCTTCAATGAGACTCTACACTGAGGGGTTGGTTTCTGGGTGTTACACACATAATCAGAGTGCATTTAACTGAAATGACATTTATCATGGTATTGCTAATGAGGCTTGACTTAGCTCCAATAAGCTCTACAAAATTCCAGCTGCCTGCTTTACTTAATATCCCAGAATGTCTACTGGATGCAGCATCTCAAGTTTCATTTTGATTGTGATGGCTCTGGACCTGTCATCCCTAAGATCTCTAAAGTGCTGTGAGTGCAGGGAGGTTGGGACCCTCAGTGGCAGATGCAAAAGACATGACACTTCCTAGAACATTGTTAAATCTCCTCTCTGGCCATTCAAGGATGGTCCTATCATGCAAAGGATTTTGGTAGATAATCCAGCACTAAGAATTTACTAGACAACCGTGGTTAGAGGAGAAAGAATTTCAGTGATGAGCAGGTTTAGTGGTAAGTAAAAGATATTTGTTCTTGAGGGTTCCCATGGCCAGTCCAGACCAAAGATACCAGTGCGCCCTCTACACACCCACCAGTGCCTTGGACCATCTGCAAGGTTCTGTTTCTCCAGGCCACTAGAACTGTGAGCCATGCTGGAGTTTTTCAGTTAACTGTTAGTTGGAAACCAAGTGATAAGCATACCCATGTAATACAGTGTGGAGAATTATATAGGCTGGAATTTCTTGAAAGAAAATTAGAGTGAGAGCTGAAAACTGTTATTCTAGTTACTTCCACAGCTGGCAAGGGAAACCTGGGAAGTATGGTAGTTTGCTGTGGTCAAGGAGGTGGTGGTCACTTCCAGCTGGGATGTGGGCAGCCTGCAATGGGTATGGACGGTAGAGAGAGAGCAGCAACAAAACACAAGAAAACAGAAGGGGCCTTGTTTCTCCCGCACTTTATTTTGAAAAAGTTAAATCTATAGTAGAGTTAGAACATAACATAATAAATACTTTAGATTGACCAGCTATTATAATTTAGCCACATTTGCTTTCACTCACACACACAGGTGTATGTATACATATACATGTGTGTATTTATATGTATATATGTGTATATGTGTATATAGATACAAATACACATACATTTGCTTTTTTTCCACTGAACCATTTGAAAGTAAGTTGAAGATGTCATGACATGTCACCCCTAAATACTTTATTCATCTCATTCATCTCTATATACATTTAATATATAGCTCATATTTTCATTTCTCCAACTCTCAAAGGTTTCTGATTTCTTTTGTAGTTTGTATGCATAAGGAAAAAATATATATATATATATATATATATATTTTTTCCTTATGCATACAAACTACAAAAGAAATCAGAAACCTTTGAGAGTTGGAGAAATGAAAATATGAGCTATATATTAAATGTATATAGAGATGAATGAGATGAATAAAGTATTTAGGGGTGACATGTCATGACATCTTCAACTTACTTTCAAATGGTTCAGTGGAAAAAAAGCAAATGTATGTGTATTTGTATCTATATACACATATACACATATATACATATAAATACACACATGTATATGTATACATACACCTGTGTGTGTGAGTGAAAGCAAATGTGGCTAAATTATAATAGCTGGTCAATCTAAAGTATTTATTATGTTATGTTCTAACTCTACTATAGATTTAACTTTTTCAAAATAAAGTGCGGGAGAAACAAGGCCCCTTCTGTTTTCTTGTGTTTTGTTGCTGCTCTCTCTCTACCGTCCATACCCATTGCAGGCTGCCCACATCCCAGCTGGAAGTGACCACCACCTCCTTGACCACAGCAAACTACCATACTTCCCAGGTTTCCCTTGCCAGCTGTGGAAGTAACTAGAATAACAGTTTTCAGCTCTCACTCTAATTTTCTTTCAAGAAATTCCAGCCTATATAATTCTCCACACTGTATTACATGGGTATGCTTATCACTTGGTTTCCAACTAACAGTTAACTGAAAAACTCCAGCATGGCTCACAGTTCTAGTGGCCTGGAGAAACAGAACCTTGCAGATGGTCCAAGGCACTGGTGGGTGTGTAGAGGGCGCACTGGTATCTTTGGTCTGGACTGGCCATGGGAACCCTCAAGAACAAATATCTTTTACTTACCACTAAACCTGCTCATCACTGAAATTCTTTCTCCTCTAACCACGGTTGTCTAGTAAATTCTTAGTGCTGGATTATCTACCAAAATCCTTTGCATGATAGGACCATCCTTGAATGGCCAGAGAGGAGATTTAACAATGTTCTAGGAAGTGTCATGTCTTTTGCATCTGCCACTGAGGGTCCCAACCTCCCTGCACTCACAGCACTTTAGAGATCTTAGGGATGACAGGTCCAGAGCCATCACAATCAAAATGAAACTTGAGATGCTGCATCCAGTAGACATTCTGGGATATTAAGTAAAGCAGGCAGCTGGAATTTTGTAGAGCTTATTGGAGCTAAGTCAAGCCTCATTAGCAATACCATGATAAATGTCATTTCAGTTAAATGCACTCTGATTATGTGTGTAACACCCAGAAACCAACCCCTCAGTGTAGAGTCTCATTGAAGAGATTGGGTCAGGGAGCGGGGAGGCTGAGAATACCCCACTGAAGGACAGAAGCAAGAATCAAGATGCGACACAAAACCTAAAAGAGATGCTGGACCTGAGTATAACTTCTCTTAGCTGCATTGTGTTGACAGAATTGTCCACCTCCTTGGTAAGGAGAAAATTAGAAGTGAATATCAGAAAGTAACTGTGGCAAGCTGAACGATTACCCCTGAAGGTAGCCAAATCCTAATCTCAGGATCTGTGATTATTACTCTATATGGCAAAAGAGACTTTGAAGATGTGATAAAATAAGGATCATGATATGGGAGGGTAGGCCCTAAGTGTAATCACAAGGGTCCTTGTAAGACAGAGGCTAGAGGATCAAAAGAAAGAGCAGGTCATGTGACAATGGAAGTAGAGATTGGAATGATGTGGCCACAGACCAAGGCTCTAGAACAGGGGTGGGCAAACTTTTTGACTCGAGGGCCACAATGGGTTCTTAAACTGGACCGGAGGGCCGGAACAAAAGCATGGATGGAGTGTTTGTGTGAACTAATATAAATTCAAAGTAAACATCATTAAAAAAAAGGGTACGGTTTTTTTTTTTTTAGTTTTATTCATTCCAACCAGGCCGGATCCGGCCCGCGGGCCGTAGTTTGCCCACGGCTGACCTAGGGCCAGGGGGAAGGGAACAATGGGGACATTATTGTTTAATAGGTATGGAATTTGAGTTTGAGATGATGAAACATTCTGGAGAATGGACAGTGTTCATGGTTGCACAGCAGTGTGAATGTATTTGATGCTGCTGAACTATACGCTTAAAAATGGTTAATAGGGAAAATTTTATGCTAGGTATATTTTACCAGGATTTAAAAAAGTAAAGTAAACCAGTGAGATGCACCTATGAAAAAACAGTGGTACAATCTGGATGTACAAGGCAGGATGATGTCTTTTTGCTGTTATTTTCTTTTCATTTTTACCTATTTATTTACTAGCTACTTATTTAAAATTTACTAGATAAATTGTATCTAATATAGTCATTCTTAAGTCTTAGAGTTATTTCTTAGAGTTACTGTAGATATTTATATGTTATAGATTACTACCATAGGCCAATTTGGAACAGAAGATTCTAAGTACACTTCCCTGTAGATTCTGTCTTAAGGAGGGGCATTCTTTATTAATTAATGTTTTTGGCCTTTTGTCTTACTTTAACCTTTGACATCTCCAATTCGTGCAGCAAATATTTATTGTGTGCCTACTATAATGTTGGGGGCATTGGGACTGTAGCAGTGAACAAAACACAAATAATCCTGTCTTAATGGAGCTTACATTCTAATGTTCTTCATTTCCTTATTGTAAAGAAGTTTTTGTTTCATGAAAATCATTTGAGAATTTTTCAGCAACTTTGATTAAACCATAGGCATGTAGTACCACACTCCCTAAATCAGGAGCTGATGTCCATACTCATTAGTCCTAATGTGTCTTTCTTCTTACAATTTCCATAGGTTAATATCATTCTCTACAGAACAGATTATTATCATTATTATTATTAAATGCCCAACAGACATTTTAAGTTAAAGTTCAGACTTACAATATAGAGCTTATTCGACTGATAGATTATACGTATTTATTTTTTTAAATGGTTAAGTTACCATGCTGTTTTAACTTCTTAGAGACTGTCCATGTTACACCGATATTTGATGCTGTTATTTCTGACTTTAATGAATCTTTTCTTTGCCATTTATGTAATAGAATATGATTTTGGAAAGTTATTTAAATTGTATATAAAATAGAGTGGTACTACTTCCTGTAAAACAACGAGTGCTTTTCCTTATACTAGCGTTAGTTCCCCTTTTCTTTTCTTTTCTTTTCTTTTCTTTTCTATCACATTCTAGTTGTTTCTTTATAAAAGAGGACCTTATGTTCTTTTGAATCCACAATAATATCCAACAGCTTGTTATAGTATTAGTACCATCTATTCCAGTGATGGCGAACCTATGACACGCGTGTCAGAGGTGACACGCGAACTCATTTTTTTGGTTGATTTTTCTTTGTTAAATGGCATTTAAATATATAAAATAAATATCAAAAATATAAGTCTTTGTTTTACTATGGTTGCAAATATCAAAAAATTTCTATATGTGACACGGCACCAGAGTTAAGTTAGGGTTTTCCAAAATGCTGACA
>NW_005365763.1:884695-885541 GCF_000412655.1 Myotis brandtii | reverse complement strand
ATATATATATTTCTGAGTAGCAAAATTGAAGGAGTGGTAGAGATAGATGCCTGAAGAAGATTATTAGGAACACTTATGGTGTAAATTATTCTGAGAGTCATTATGATGATATCTGTTGTAAATTATTTTTATGGATTCTAGCATCAGACTGTTTCTTTGAAAGCAAGTCCACATAAAGACTCGAGAAATCCCAGCATCTTATTTTTTTGGTGGGGAGATTACATAGGCTAGGATAATAGTAGCAATTCTTTATATTTAATTTAGTGGTTCTCAGACTTTAGGGTTCTTAAGAATCACTTAAAGCAGTGGTTCTCAACCTTCCTAATGCCGAGACCCTTTAATACAGTTCCTCATGTTGTGGTGACTCCCAACCATAAAATTATTTTCATTGTTACTTCATAACTGTAACTGTTATGAATCGTAATGTAAATATCTGATATGCAGGATGTATTTTCATTGTTACAAATTGAACATAATTAAAGCATAGTGATTAATCACAAAAACAATATGTAATTATATATGTGTTTTCCGATGGTCTCAGACGACCCCTCTGAAAGGGTCGTTCGACCACCAAAGGGGTCGCGACCCACAGGTTGAGAACCACTAACTTAAAGTGTTCGTTAAAAGCGCAGATCCTTGGCCTCTCCCACCAAGTGATTCTGATTTCACTGGCCTGCTTCAGAAGGGCCCAGAAAGATGCACTTTTAAATATCCTATCTAATAAAAGAGAAACATGGTAATTAGCTGTACCTCCGCTACCCTTCCCATTGGCTAATCAGGGCGATATGCAAATTAACTGCCAGCCAAGATGGCGGCCGGCAGCCAGGCAGCTTGAAGCGAACAGGA
>NW_005365763.1:881203-883429 GCF_000412655.1 Myotis brandtii | reverse complement strand
GCCCCAACTCCCCAATCGGCCCTGCTCTGATCCCGACCAGGGGCTGCACCTAGGGATTGGGCCTGCCCTCTGCCACCCGGGAGCAGGCCTACGCCCCTCATTGGGAATTGAGCCTGCAACCCAGGCATGTGCCCTTGTCCTGAATCAAACCTGGGACCTTTCAGTCTGCAGGCAGATGTTCTATCCACTGAGCCAAATCAGCTAGGGCGTACTTTTGTTTTTTTTAATATAATTTTTAAAGTATATATATTTATTTATTTCAGAGAGAGAGGAAGAGAGAGAGAGAGAGAGAGAGAGAGAGAGAGAGAGAAAGAGAGAGACAAGGAAGGAAGAGAGAGAGAGAGAGAGAGAGAGAGAGAGAGAGAGAGAAAGAGAGAGACATCAATGATGAGAGGGAATCCTTGATTGGCTGCCTCCTGTTTACCTCCTACTGGGGATTGATCTGGAAACCAGAACATGTACCCTGACTTGGAATCTAAACTGACCTCCTAGTTCATAGGTCAATGCTCAATCACTGAAGCACACTGGTCAGGCTCAGAAAGCTGCAGTTTTAAAGAACATTCCAGGGGATTTTGAAACTTAAGAAAGAATGACCTAATCAGGCTTGTTAGAGATATACTTAAAAAATAATTCCTTCACAGTCAAGAATGTACATTTTTAAATTCCAAGTGACTGATTCACTAGTGATGGGCTTTTAGGCAAAAAAAAATTGCTCTCTCTCGCTCTCTCTCTCTCTCTCTCTCACACACACACACACACACACACACACACACACACACATACACAGGCACTTGCTCACTTCTGCAGAGATAATGTTTTAAAGTGATTAAGGGCTTTCCTACCTGTACCATACTATGTGAATAACTGCTCCACTTAAATATACTTTTGGAAATTATACTGTGAGATGAAAATCAAGCATACATACTGAAAAATAATAAGGAATATGGACTTCTTTAATTTCAGTTAATGAAAAGAGAATGAAAAAAGCCCAAGTTAGGATTGTTTTTCTAAGATCACTCTCTTTTGATTACCAGAAAAAACCTGGACTGGATGATCAGGCAGAGGAAAAGTTTTCAAATATATACTAGAGGCCCGATGCACGAAATACATGTAAGGGGCTCGGCTCTCACAGCTGCGGAGGCTTGCTTAGGCCTTCACAGTAGCCCTGGCTTTGTCCAGAAAGTCGTCTGGAAGGTTGTTTGGCTATCCAGTCTAATTAGCATATTACACTTTTATTATATATACTAGTAGCCCAGTGCATGAAATTCGTGCACTGGGGTGGGGGGCGAGGAAAGGGGCCCCTCAGTCTGGCCTTCACCCTCTCCAATCTGAGACCCCTCAGGGAATGTCCAACTACCTGTTTGTGCCCACACTTTTAACAGATAACAGCTCCATTGTTGTTCCTTTCTTATGCTTAAAACCATTGGAATTAGTAGGTATTCAAAGTGTGTATACATTTTGGGGGGACACCCTGTATATCTCTAGTCAGTGGTGAAAGAAACCAACAGCAGATTTGGAACCCCCAGACAGGGAACCTTGCTCATTCCCTACATGTCTCCCCACTTCACTTTCCACCTTCCTGAGCAGCAGGAGAATCAATGTTTTCTCTCATTAATTCAGAAAAGCATGTCCTGTCACCCGTTGCCCGGCAGGAGTGCGCTAGGCCCCAAGCAAGCAAGGCTCAGTCAGGACAGCCTTCGCTCATGGGTGCTGACACCCAAAGTGCACATTCCTCCTCTACAGTCGCCCCGACTATCCCACTGTTTCATTGAGAGGACGGAATTCCTCTCTGCCTCTGGGTTCCTGATCTTGAATGCCGACTGAAGGCACCTCAGCGAGGGCCGCCCACGCCCACCAGGTGTGTCTGTCTGCATCTGCTCCTGCCTCAGCACCTGTATTAACCCCCTAGAGGTGATCTCGTCACTGCACTGGCCTCCTGAGGGAACAGGGCGTCACCACTCCGCCCTCTCACTGTCATCTTACAGGCGCTCACCCTCAGCACCCAGAACACCCAGACACTCTCCAAAGGACGTGAGCTCATCAGAGGGGATGTGTGCACATCCGGTGGGGGTGTTAGGCATGCTGGGTTGATGGAAGTGCGGCGGAGAGGCGGGGGGAACTTGTGCACGCCTTGGTTTGCAACTGTTGCAGGCGCGGGAGGGTGACAGTGTGCTGGGGAACGTTCGCATGCCAGGGGGGATGTGCACACCGGAGGCCTCTGGCTTT
>NW_005365763.1:879973-880377 GCF_000412655.1 Myotis brandtii | reverse complement strand
AACCTTGGCTTCCTCCATCACTGGAGCAACCAAGCCTCCTGTTCACTTCAGCTGCCTGGCTTCCGGCCGCCATCTTGGTTGGCAGTTAATTTGCATATTGCCCTGATTAGCCAATGGGAAGCATGTCAGAGGTATGGTTAATTACCGTGTTTGTCTATTATTAGATAGGACTAGAGACCCGGTGCACAAAATTTGTGCATTTGGGGGGTCCATCAGCCAGGCCTATGCCCTCTTGCAGTGTTGGACCCCTCAGAGGATGTCCACCCCAGTGGGTACCCTCACCCCATGGAGGTTTGGCCAGCCTGTGTGAGGGGCTGATGGCTGTTTTCAGGCTGACCACACCCCCTTTAGGATGGGGGGTCCCCACTAGGGTGCCTGGCCAGTCTGGGTGAGGGGCTGAGGGC
>NW_005365763.1:867596-879813 GCF_000412655.1 Myotis brandtii | reverse complement strand
TTTACCTTCTATAATTGAAACTTTGTTGCTTTCAGTGGAGCTCAGAGCCGGCTCCTGCTTGCTCCAGCTTCGTGGCCACGGCTGGCTGAAAGCAGGTATCTGGGGTTTATTTACCTTCTATAATTGAAACTTTGTTGCTTTCAGTGGAGCTCAGAGCCGGGCCGCGGAAAGCGGGAAACCTTGGCTTCCTCCATCACTGGAGCAAGCAAGCCTCCTGCTTGCTCCAGCTCTGTGGCTGCCAGCCGCCATCTTGGTCGGGTTAATTTGCATATAGTTGCTCTGATTGGCTGGTGGGTGTAGCGAGAGTACAGTCAATTTGCATGTTTGTCTTTTATTAGTATAGGACTAGATGCCCAGTGCACAAAATTTGTGCACTCGGGGGGTCCCTCAGCCTGGCCTGCACCCTCTTGCAGTCCGGGAGCTTTTGGGAGATGTCCGACTGATGGCTTAGTTGTCAGTCAGACATCCTTAGCGCTGCTGCAGAGGCAGGAGAGGCTCCCACCACTGCTGCTGCACTCGCCAGTCATGAGCCTGGCTTCTGGCTGAGGTGGCGTTCTCCCTGTGGGAGCGCACTGACTACCAGGGGGCAGCACCGGCGTTGAGTATCTGCCCCTGGTGGTCAGTGTGGTCATAACGACTGGTCGTTCTGCCGTTGGGCTGAAACCAGCTCTCCAACATCCCCCAAGGGGTCCCAGATTGCAACAGGGAGCAGGCCAGGCCAAGGGACCCCACCAGTGCACAATAGGTGCTGGGGAGGGATGCGGGAAGTTGGCCAGCTGGGGAGGGGCTGCGAGAGGGCTCCAGGGCATGTCCGGCCCATCTCGCTCAGTCCAGACTGGCCAGACCCCAGCAGCAAGCTAACCTACTGGTCGGATCATTTGCCCCCTGGTGGTCAGTGAATGTCATAGTGAGCGGTTGAGCGGCCTTAGCATATCATTAGCATATTATGCTTTGATTGGCTGAATGGCCAACCAGCCAACCGGACACTTAGCATATTAGGCTTTTATTATATAGGATATCCTAATATATAATAAGCCAGGGACCATCATGACCAAAACAACTGGATGGACGACTGAACAGCAGGCTGTGTGGGGTGACCAGGCCGGCAAGGGGGGTAGTTGGGGGCAACCAGGACGGCAGGGGGGAGAAGTTGGGGCAACCAGGCTGGCAGGGGGGACAGTTGGGGGTGACCAGGCAAGCAGAGGGGGGGCAGTAAGGGATGACCAGGCCAAAGGAGGGGGCATTTAGGGGCGACCAGGATGGTGGGGGGGCAGTTGGGGGTGACCAGGCTGGCAGGGAGGGCAGTTAGGGGCAACAAGGCAGGCAGGCAGGTGAGCAGTTAGGAGCCAGCAGTCCCGGATTGTGAGAGGCATGTCCGACTGCAGGTTTAGGCCTGATCCCCGGGATTGGGCCTAAACAGGCAGTTGGACATCCCCCGAGGAGTCTGGGATTGGAGACGGTGCAGGCTGGGCTGAGGGGACCCCCACCCCATGCACAAATTTTGTGCACCGGGCCTCTAATATTTATATAATTTGAAAGAACATTTAACAGACTACATGAGTGGCTCCCAGTTACTCCTGGAAAAGCTTTTTCTGGACCTAACAAGATTCCAGGGTCTATATAAAAATGCTGCCTAAAGATGGAAACAATGATCTACCCTGCTGTGAGTGTATCTTGAGACAGACAAGCTTTTGTGTCATTGGGTATTCCTGGGTAGATTGTCTTTAGAGTGATCCTGTTCAAACATATTGGACCATGTCATCTCGCAGAACAGAAACAAAACCTTTTAGCACTTTTTCAGGGGTGAAATATGGTGCAAGAACAGTATTATGCATCCCAAGGACTTTTCCAACAAATTCGGCATCTCACGGATATGGTTTCCCAGTGGTGAGGCTCTCAGAGTTGGAAGGAATTTAGGGCAGGATACATAGGGCAGATATTATGCCAGGAGAGACATTTTTCAGAACTGAGGTATTTTTTTGAAAGAAGAGATTAGAAATCTTAAGGAGCCTAAAGAGACTATTTAAAAGAGATATTAATGTACTTAGACTAGATTAGAATTTATAGTTGAGGGATGAAGTGAATTATCTCTGTATCTTGAGTTCTTTTTTTTTTAAAAGAAATGATTTACTAAAATATTTTCTATGTACAATTACTCAGAATAGTGATGTCATTGGGAGGAACTAGCCAGCTGGATGAATGATAGTAATGAGCAATCTGAAGTTTTGTCTGTGTGGAAATATAACTGTATTAATTCAGATTTGTGCATTAAGTAATATCCAGTGGTCCATAAATACCTGTGTTCTGGTGGCTTGAATACATTTAAAAGCCTGTAGGAAAATATTTGATGAATTTCAAGAATTTGATGTAAAGCCCAGTAACACTAAAAGAATCCCTTTGCTTTAGAAAATATATAGGAATAAATTTAAATTCTTTATTGTTTAAAGTATTAC
Source organism: Myotis brandtii (assembly GCF_000412655.1). Lineage (NCBI taxonomy): Eukaryota > Metazoa > Chordata > Mammalia > Chiroptera > Vespertilionidae > Myotis > Myotis brandtii. The sequence goes on along the minus strand of NW_005365763.1, from coordinate 877,360 downwards.
ATAAGTCTCCTTTTTCTCTGATTGACCACTCCCTGGCCACCTCCACCCCCAGCACATGCCCTCACCACCACACACGTCCTCCCCCAGCCAACTGTGTCCATTGGTTATGCTCATATGCATGCATACAAGTCCTTTGGTTGACCTCTTACCCCCTTAACCCCCCGCCTTCCCTCATAGGTTGGACAATCTGTTTGATGTTTCTATGACTCTGGTTCTATTTTTGTCCATCAGTTTATGTTTTTCATTATATTCCACAAATGAGTGAGATCATGTGATATTTATCTTTCTCTGACTGGCTTATTTCGCTTAGCATAATGCTCTCCAGCTCCATCCACGCTGTTGCAAATGGTAAGAATTCCTTCTTTTTTACAGCAACGTGGTATTCCATTATGTAGATGTACCACAGTTTTCTAATCCACTCATTTGCTGATGGGCACTCAGGCTGTTTCCAAATCTTAGCTATTGTAAATTGTGCTGCTATGAACATAGGGGTGCATATATCCTTTCTGATTGGTGTTTTTGGTTTCTTGGGATATATTCCTAGAAGTGGGATTACTGGGTCAAATGGAAGTTCCATTTTTAATTTTTTGAGGAAACTCCCTACTGTTTTCCACAGTGGCTGCACCCGTCTGCATTCCCACCAGCAGTGCAAGAGGGTCCTTTTTCTCCGCATCCTTGCCAGCACTTGTTATTTGTTGATTTGTTGATGATAGCCATTCTGACAGGTGTGAGATGTTAACTTGTTGTTTTCATTTGCATCTCTCAGATGATTAGTGACTTTGAGCATGTTTTCATATGTCTCATGGCCTTCTGTATGTCTTCGTTTGAAAAGTGTCTGTTTAGGTCCTTTGGCCATTTTTTTTTATTGGATTGTTTACTAGTACCTTCTTTTTGCTAACTTCTATGAGTTCCCTATAAATTCTGGAAATTAAACCCTTATCGGAGATAACATTGGTAAATATGTTCTCCCATGCAGTGGGCTTTCTTGTTGTTTTGGTGATGGTTTCTTTTGCTGTGCAGAAGCTTTTTATTTTGATGTAGTCCCATTTGTTTATTTTCTCCTTAGTTTCCATTGCCCAGGATAATAGTTTTTGAGATATGAAACAATGAAGCAATTTCCCCCAGTTTTCCCATTTTTCATTTTGTCCTGTTCCCCATTCAGGTTGTTAGACTATTTTGTGACCATTGGCTCTTGAAGGGGAAATGAGAGTAGAAAGCAGAGAAAACGACACCTCTTTTTGGATTTATTTTTCTTTTAATGGGAAAGAAATGACTCAACTTAAGCAATATTGTGAGAGAACCTCACGACTACGCTCAAGTCTCCTAACCTCATCCTTCCTCTCCCTTGGCCTCTTGCATGAGGACAAATGTCCAAGCTGATAGAAAGGGACACAGTGAGAGGCTGGAGGGCTCACAAGGAGAAGGGACTGAGATTGATGCATACACTGCCCAGCCTCTCCTCGAATGAGGTACAGCCAGCACTACTCCCATAGTACTTAGCTGACGGGGACTAGCTGTGTCTTCCCAGATGTCCACCAATCTGATTAACTCCAGGTGGAGAACTTCCCTTAAAATATCCCTGAAAATATCTAAGAGAGACATGGGGCTCTGAACACCTAACTTAGCCAGCAGCAAAAGGGAACAGGACATTTCTCACACCTGTACTTGTCTGGGCAGGCCATTCATATGGAAAAGCCACAGCTTGGGTGGGGCTGCAAGTTGGGTGGGGTGATGACTCAGGGAATCACCAGGTGAACAGTGTAGGCCAGGTTAATGGAGACTCAGATATGGTGCCTGCCAGTTGGCTCTATCGTGGGGAGGTCTCAGAAAAGGAACAATGACCTCTGTTAGCTCTTTTGTCTGGGATAAAGCTATTCCCCAGTTCTTGCCCTGGTGCTAGACAATTTATTTCCTCCCCGTATGTCCTGGATCTTTTCAAGCTGCTGCCCCAGTGCTGGAGATCAGAGGGAGTGAGTATGAGTAAGTCTGTGCATGGGCACTAAAGAGAAATGCCTGGGAATCTTAGCAGCCCTCTGTCTCCCTCAGCCTCAATCCCCTCTGGGTTTTTACAGTCCAGAGTTATGGGTACTTCTCTTCCCAGTACTGGAACCCTGGGCTGAGGGCTTTGCTCTTCATGAGGGACCTCTGCCATCAAGATATCCCTCCTGATTAAAAATATGGCACATGTGGGTGTCAGACCAGCCCATTCTATGCCTCTGCCTCTCCTACTAGTCTCAATGTGGCTACTACTTTAATTCTCTAGTTGTAAGGCTTCCATTCAGTCAGATTTCAGGTGATTCTAAATGATGGTTGTTCTGTATTTTAGTTGTAATTTTGATGTGGTGTGGGAGGAGTTGAATGCCTTGTTTACCTACATGGCCATCTTGATCCTCTCTCACCATGATGTCATTTTTGTATCAATAGTTTAGTGTTAGAGATGAGATAGTGGATATTCACACTCTTGTAGTTCATTAACAGGTAAAATAAATCTCTCTGCCAGGGTTAGCTTTTCTAAAAAACAGATTTAATCAGTCATTTCCAATTTAAAATCATTTAGGAGTCTCCAGGACATGACTAAAGCATGGAGTGCAATGCCATTTACAGTTGGGCCCACTGTATCATTCTAGTAACTTGTAACCACCTATAAACCCTCCATGAAGGCACATTAAAGTGCTCCCCAAGAGTTCACCCTTCAATGCCTTTCCTCATGATCTTCCTCTGCCAGGAATGCCAGTTCTTCCTTACTCTCATTTGTCCTACTCACACCCACCCAACACCCTCCAATCGCACCACACCTAATCTGATAGTTAGGAAAATCTTAGCCTTCATTTAAAGCCCAAGGAAACAACACTTTCTAATTCAGCTTTGTCCTGCCTCCATCCACCAACCCCACCTCCAGGGAGAATCATGCTAGTGGGTGTTATAGTACGTGGGTCTCCAAACATCTTTATGAATTGTAAATCTATCCTTCTCACAATAGAATTGTGATACCAGAGAGCAGACACTATGTCTTTCTCATTCTGGTCTTGCACCTGTCACAGAGATTTGCATATAGCTATCACTCAATTGGTGTTTATTGAGTTAATTGAAATGATAGGAAAATAAATCTTTGATGGTTGCTAACCTATATGGATATGTATAACATATGAGATACTTATTGTATTCTTTAACAAGATTTCAGAAACTATTCTATAGGGAAGGTATTTCCCTAACAGTCTTTCAGTGATGCTTGAGAATCCATCACAGTTTGTGTTTTTGTGCCAAATATTTCAATAGCCATTTATAGAGCATCATGTTTGCACCAGAAACTGCCCATGATTACCTTTGGTTCTTCTTCCACTGTGCTAAAGAGAGGTTAGGGGGTAGCAAGGAAGTGAAAAACAGAATGTAGGAAGCTCAACTACTCTGAGCCCTTCTTTTTGCCATTCCTATTGAGTTACCAGTGCCCAAAATATTCCAAGGTGAGAGGAAATTTGGGATGTTCTCCAGAAAAAGAGAGAAAGCACCGTGGTGCAGAAATCTGTAACTGTTGGCAAAGCTGAGCCGAAAGTGAGCTAGTGCCTGTGCTTCTGTGAAGAAGGTCATATGAGAGTGGAGAGAAGATTTATATGTTACAGAAAAAGAAGTGGCCAGCGAAGGTAAGAAGTGAGCTTTTACATCCTATGTTTGGTATGAGTCCTCTAGAAGTGACACACATTCCAGGTCTTTTGCTTAAGAGCTGATTGAGTCATTTTTGGCCAGAGAGAAACTCTGCAGCAGGAAAAAATGGCAAATTTTCATGCTCCTTTGGTGCAAATGAAAGTCATACTTGTATAGCTAGAGGACAGTTAGAATGGCGAACTAAGCTCAAAAACAGAGACTCAAAGCCTGGGTGTCTACCTTCAAACTCTCTGTTCCAACATATAGCTGGCACCCTGCTTGACACCATGACTAGAACATGGTCCTTATCCTTAAAGAGTCTATATAACTGATGCAGATAAAAAGGCTAATATGCACCAGCAATTAATAAACTACCACAATGAATCAAGTTAAGTGCCAAAATAAATGGCTGTCCTTTCCTCCTTCTTATCACTTGCTTGGCTTGTGGAATATACGGAAATGCAGGCCTGGGTGAGAAGAGCCCAAGGGAGGCCTACATTCTTAAGCCACAACTAATCTATCTGCCCACTAGCCACGGCTGCCCTCTTGATCAGATCGTCAGGGCCATGTTGCTGGACATAGTCCTGTGGTAACATCTGCTCTGCCCAGGGCAAAGCCCAGAGATTTGGGAGAGCAATATAAGGAGAGGGTGTCCATGAGGAAAATCTGCAGTGCAGCAGCCACACACCTGATGGGTCAGAAGCTCTCTGTGGACACTGCTTGTGCTTGTAGCTACTGATGTAATGGGATGGACAGTAAGAGGAAAATTATTGTGACATATTTGAATAAAGTTTCTGACTGCCATGATGTACTCAAACTCTATGTTTCGTCATCTGTGTCACTTGCTGGTTTATAGGTGAATAGTTTCTTGCAATTATAAGCTCAGCTGGGTGTGTGTTTCTGGTTGTGTAAATCACCAGCTGGTTCTTTCAGGATTAATTCTTGCTTTTCCTCCATATATCGTGATCTTCACCCTTCTTTCATCAAATTGTTTGCTTTTTCTTTGTTACCCCAGTCCTTCCTAACATTATTTTCATTCCCATCCCTTTTTAAAATGATGGCACTATTTTTCAGGACTTGATATTTATACCTGAGAATAAAGAACAACAAAGGGAACAGAGATGGTTTTCACCTGTGTACCCAGGACCCCAAGGCAAGGAAGGCTAAGGTGTTCATTGGAGCAGAGCCTTGTAGTCATTGTTCTTTATTTAAAACCCAATGACACTACCAACGAGCAAGGCTCTGAGGTGATAGTTCATGGGACAGGAGGCATGTTTATAGGTCCAGTAGACAGGGAAGTTTTCCCTTTCTGTTATTTTTTCAGTTTTCTTACCCAGAGGCCAGTGCTGTTCCCAAGGTATAAGCAGCTGCTCCTGGGTTCTATGCTAGGTCCTGGAAATTCCTTCCTAGCAGGAGAACTTGAGAGATGGCACTCACATTCTTATTACCTCCTTTCTCTCCTGCTGATTGGCTTGCAATGGGTGGGCCTCCATAGGTGCATACAGTGACACAGCCCCGCAGTGGGAGAGCGAGCACAGATTGCTTCAACTGACTCATGTCTACCTCAGAGGCCACCATGGTGTTAGAATTGGGTGAATCCCAGGAATTCAGAAGCAAACATGAACTTTCTTCATGGTTATTCTCTTCCTATAGTTTTTATAGGGAGTGTGGATGTGAAGAGATGATGTGTCAAGTGAGTCATACTGTCCTTTCTAACAATCATATTGAGGGACAGAGAATGGAGACTCCTTGGAGAAAGCCACCATGCTTATCAACTCTGTGCATGTCCCACATCAACTGGGACAGGTCTTCACTTAAAGTATTTAGGAAACAATGTATTGGCACCATAATTAATTCATGTGCTCATTCATTCACTGATTCCATAAACACATACTGAGGGCCTACCATGAATAAGGTCATCATGCTTTGGGTGGGATTGAGCACACTCACTTGATGATAGTAAAAAAAAGGTGAAGGAATTAAGAAAAAATATATAACACATAGACACAGACAACAGTATGATGATAGCTAGAGGGAAAAGAGAGTAGAGGAAGATGGAAGAGGGCAAAGGGGGGATAAATGGAGAGGAATAGGGACTTCACTTTGAGCGATGGGCACACAATGCAGGATGCAGACGGTGTTCTGTTAAGTTGTACACTTGAAACCTGTATGGTTTTATTAACCACTGTCACCTCAATAAACTCAAGATAAAAAACAAAACAAAACCCTATTCAGAGAAGAACAGGAAACATACAGTGGTTATTGGTCCACAGCAAGGATCAAATCCCCCCAGGCAGAAATAGCAATAACTCCTATCCTGATGTGCAGTCATTTCCTTGGTAAACACCCTTGGGAGCCCCTGGTGAGAAGGAGACTCAGACCCTGACCAATTCACCGAGCAGAGGGGCAAACCAGCTTTGACATTTCACTTGTGAATAAGAAACTGTTATTTCAGGTCCCTTAGACATTAGAGAAACCTATATCCCAAGAAATACAGTGCTTTTAAAAGTTTTTTCAAATATTCTGAAGCCAAGAGAGATTCATCCATAACATTCTTGTCCATCAGGAATTTTTTTATGCCAAGTGAGAGAAACCCACATCAAGTAAGCTCAGGCACAAGGGGGACATAATGGCTAGTGGACCCAAACTATGGGAAAGGCAAAGTTGGATCTGGGCCTTGGAATGATGGAATTGGAGCTGGGCAGTCACTGGGTTATCTGATTCTCCTGTCTCTGCTGCTCTTGTTGTGTCAGCATCCTATTTTCCTTTTATAAACCTGCTACTTCTACAGGGTGGGAAACATGGCCACTGGTGGTACCCAGATTCCACTTCAGAGCACAGTGACCTATTTTCTCTTAGCTCAAAGTCAGAAATTCCTAGGGTAGGGCTCTGATTGCCAAGCTTGAGTCATATGCAAGTAAACCATGTGCTGGACAGCCCCACTGGCAGATCTTCCTGGAGTGGGAAGGAAGAGGGGAGAAGTCTAGGCAAATATAGCAGGTGCCTCCTACAGACCTGGGGGTGGATGCTGAGGACTGATTCAAGTATTCTGATTTCTGATCCACTATACTTCCCAAGTTCCATCTTTTTTCTCTGTTGTTTGTCTCAGTCCATCTTGATTTCCACATCAGTGATGTCTGACATAGTTAATTTTGGTTGGATTTAAGCTGTCTAATTCCAAGTTCTGCAAGGATACAGTGCCGGGTAATAATTCTTCTCAGTCTTGTGAACCAGTTAACACTGCTAACAGGCAGAACCATTAACATGCTGACTTACTTTCAGAACATAATAATCCTCTGGCAGCCTGAGCTCTACTAATTTATATTTGACCTAATAAAGCTGACCTGGTTAAGCTTCTCTGGTCTCAAGGAGTTATTTTAACTGTGTGGATTAAAGATTTTTTTTGTTAAAGTAGGTTTAATATATTTACAGAAATATACTTTCCAATCATCATGCTGGACCTGACTAATATGAGCATCTTCTGTTACAGAATGTGTGGAAATACACTCCAAAGCCTGAGGATCCTCTCAAACAGCTGGAGACCTTCATGGCAAAGGGCTATTGGTCCCATCCACGAGTGTGAAATGATTCAGTGGGGTAATTCAAGGATCCAGGAGGCTAACAAGGAAAGCAAGTAATAAAACTCTGAACAGAAAAAAAAGGAAGCTAGCAAACAATAAAAAATGGCAGGAAGGTTCACAACCCATCTGTAAACCATTAGAATGTTGGACAACATTTTTTCCAGAATATTTTTCTGGTGTTCTTTCAGCTTCTGTGCTTGTTAGGAAGAGCCCATTTGGGAACAAGGACAGTACAAGTTAGTAAACAGACCTCTTTTAGGCAAGCTAGTCCCTGGGAATTTTCTTTGGTGTGTCTTGCTGGAGTAAGTAGTAAAATCACAGATAAGAACAGCCAACTATTAATAAGTATGTGCACTTAAACCAACTTCCATAAAACTGATTTTCTAAAGATACAGAGTGGTTAGAAATTCACACAAGTTCCTTAGCTATTACAGAATTCAGCTGGATAATTTAAAAACATTAAATTAGGAAAATTGTATCTAGAAAAATTAAATACTATTGTCTAAAAATTTTAAAATGGACATATAATTCTTTTGAATTTAAAAAAATGACTTCCATTTTTTAAAAAGTTAAATCCTGGAAAAAGATCTTCAAGCAAATTGCTCTTAAGAGGGCTGTGAAGAAACTACTTTATATTCTTGTTTAAAATTTGTATTTTCATTTAAATGTGCTTAAGATATATCTCTGGGAGGAAAAGGAATGATTATAGTCATTTTAAAAATAAAAATATCTGGGAGTGCCTTTGAAACCTGCAAAGTTTGATACAGGCAATGTGTGTCCCTTCCCAGAGGATAGACAGATGTCCCCATGAGTCCTATGCTCTCTAGTCCTGTGCCCAGGTTCTGGTGTTTGCGTTGGGGAAGAATACTTTCATAGGTAGCAGTAGAAGGCTTTGGGATGTGACAATCTATTGAGACTTTGGGACATTCTTCTACAGGAGTGTGTGTTTCTGCTCACAGTGGGTGAGTCACTTAACCAATAGGGATTACTGAGTTCTCACCTGTAAAATGGGGAAACTCCAGGATGATTAGGGTGATGAAACAAGAAAATGTGTGCCGAGTGTTTGATCAGAAGGAGTTTTCAATATTGTTGCTGTTGTTATTATCACGACTGTTACTGTGAGTCAGGATTTCATCTGGATCTAGGACTCTGCTGCCTGCCAGGAACTGGCCACCGGCATTTATGTCCTTTCTCATCTGGGAAGGCTTCCTTCTCCCTCACCAATGTCCAGCTCATCAGCCACTTCCTACTGAATGTGGAAATGCGGAAGGGATGGCATGGAGTTTGTTTTTAATCTTAGCTTTTTTCACCCAACTCAGTTTGATTAGGAACAGGTCTCCTCTTGCCACCTGTCAGGGGAATGCCTTTGCCAAAGAAGAGGGTCTGCCCTTGCTCTCACATGCACTAGGATGCCAGCTGTTTCCCATTTGCCTCACCTGTAGGGCATTAGGCCAGACTTACTGAGGATTGGCATAACCAAGGTGAGAAGAGAATAAAAGCATATGGTCTTGGGGGCAGTCCATTGTCTCAGCGTCAGAGTTCTGTCTCTCCCTTGTTTGAGTTCCCAGCTAATTTGGCCCTTGTTCTCCCTGTAGGGATGTGGACTGCTGACAATGGTCTGTTTCCCTGAAAATCTTTGACCTCTGTATTTCTGGCTTTGATTTTCCTGTTATCTTGAACATTTTTTGCTTATTCAGTCTCCAAACACATTGCTACCCAAGTTTCCTTCCCCTTCTCCATTCTCTTTCCCAGCCCTTTCCCCACTCAGAGAAAGCAACTTAGAATTAAAGGCAATGAGCACTATGTGGAAAGAGCATGAGCTTTGCAAACATGCAGATCAGAATTTCATTCTTAAGCTCAGCCATTTACTTGCCCTAGGGCACTGGGTATGATACTTAACCCCTTTGAGCCCCAGGTCTTTCATAGGTAAAGTCACAAAACTGTAGTTTCATTATAGTGCTCATAGGTGCTCCTTGCATGTGGTAAACAACATACAACCAGGCCTCTCCATTAAGGGATTGGATCAATAATTGATAAAATGTCATAGCAGGCTTGACTGTGAACCAACAGTGAAAAGATAACTATGATGTTATCTAAATTAAATCAATCTTATCTAATAAAAGAGAAACATGCAAATTGACTGTACCTCTGCTACACTCACAAGCCACACCCACCAGCCACGCCCACCAGCCAATCAGAGTGACTATATGCAAATTAACACAACCAAGATGGCGGCAGGCAGCCACAGAGCTGGAGCAAGCAGGAGGCTTGGTTGCCCTGGTGATGGAGGAAGCCAAGCTTCCCGCCTGCTCTGGCTGGCTATTGCCTCAGCTCAAGGCAACAAAGTTTCAATTATAGAAGCTAAATAAATCCCAGATACCTGCTTCCAGCCAGCCTCCACTGGGAGCTTGGGTGGCTGGGGGTTGTAGCCAGCCTGCAAACAGCCATCAGCCCCTCACCCAGAATGGCCACACACCCTTGGGGTGAGGGTCCCTGCTGGGGGGCTTGGCAAACCTGCAAACAGCCATCAGCCACTCACCCAGG
>NW_005365763.1:800847-867425 GCF_000412655.1 Myotis brandtii | reverse complement strand
TGTGACCAGCTGCAAACAGCCATCAGCCCCTCACCCAGACTGGCCAGGTACCCCACCAGGACCCCCTACCCTGAAGGGGCTGTGACCAGCTGCAAACAGCCATCAGCCCCTCACCCAGGCTGGCCAGGCACCCCAGCAGGACCCTCACCCTGATCTGGGACACCCTTCAGGGCAAACCTGTCGGCTCCCTACCCATGCACCAGGCCTCTATCCTATATAATAAAAGGGTAATATGCAAATTGACCCTAACAGCAGAACGACTGGGAATGACTGGTCACTATGACACACACTGACCACCAGGGGGCAGGCGCTCAATGCAGGAGCTGCCCCCTGGTGGTCAGTGTGCTCCCACACGGGGAGCTCTGCTCAGCCACAAGCCAGGCTGATGGCTGCCAGTACAGCGGTGGTGGTGGGAGCCTCTCCCGCCTCCTCAGCAGTGCTAAAAATGTCCGACTGCAGCCTAGGCCTGCTCCCCGCTGGCAAGTGGACATCCCCCGAGGGCTCCTGGGCTGCCAGAGGGATGTCTGATTGCCAGATTAGGCCCAATCCCCCGGGTAGCGGGCCTAAGCCAACAGGTGGTCATCCCCCGAGGGGTCCCAGACTGCGAGAGGGCATAGGCCGGGCTGAGGGACCCCCCCCCGAGTTTTTGTGCACTGGGCCTCTAGTAGTTGTATAATAGCCATTTGCTGTTTGGGTGGAAAACACCATTTTCAAAATGTCCTATTCAGGAAAAGGATCTGTCTTGATTTCTACAAAGCCAGCCTTAGACTATGACCCAGGAATCTGGATTGAGCAGCACAGTGACCACCAGTGTGGTGACGGATGTGTGTGGATAGACTTACTGCAAGCTTTTCCATAAGCCACAGAGTACTGTGGAGGCAGACGCTAATGCCAAGCATCAGGAAGGCACCAGACATGCTTAATTTTTCCTTTTCTTTTAGTTCTTTCTTTAAAATTGTATCTTGTCTTCTGTAACTTCCTTATAGATTGTAAGTGGGCCAGTGAATCTCAACTGAGCCCTTTATTTAATAAGATCACTAATATAGCCTGGCTGGTGTGGCTCAGCAGTTGAGCATTGACCTATGAAACAGGAGGTCATGGTTCGATTCCTGGTCAGAACACATGCCTGGGTTGCAGGCTTGATCCCCAGTAAGGGGGCATGCAGGAGGAAGCCGATTGATATCTCTTTCTCTTTATCTCTATCCCTCCTGTCTCTCTAAACAATCAATAAAAACATATTTTTTAAAAAAGATTACTTATATATTAGCAGTTAAATTGTGGTATACCAAAATTTCTATTACTTTAGAATATATTCAGTTAGAAAATAAAAATTTTCCATTTCTGTAAGAGTCTCCTGTCATTTACTAGCAGTTTCTCCAAATTATGGCAGAACTTCATTAGGGCTTTAGGGTCATGCAGAGCTGATCCAACCATATTATTAATAAAAACCTCACATCCCTTCTTACACAGTGTATAGATTATTTGGGACCCTGTTCTTTATTTCTGATCTGTATTCCCATCAAGTGGATTTAGATTATTATTTACTACAGCTGATTAGAAAGAACCCCATTCAGTCAAGCATTTAATATTGAGTTATTACCCCAGCTTCATTCATAGAAATAAACATTGATCTTGCCCCTGAAAGTGGCACTCAAAGAAACAGAAGCATTTTCTATTCAGAGAGAAGCAGGCAATATTTTGTGCTAAAGTGGCACAGAGGTGGCACCCTCATTAAGCTCCAGACCACATTCTTAGAGAGCCCACCACCCAGTCCTAAAAATGAAAGATGACATCTTGAGACATAGTTCTTGTAATAATCTCTTTCAAAATTAACAGATAATGGTCTCCAAAAGCTATCAAGGCAACTTATGACAGAGATGGATGTAAGCAATACCCTGTTAAATATATCCATTAATCACTATTTAAAATTTTTTTTTACAACCAAAGTTTTTTCTTTTATTTATAGTTATAGTTTTTCTTTGAAGAAAGTTACTTGGTTAACTATTTAAGTGGATGTAGATGCTATAAACCCTTCCTCTCCCTCGGATTTAGCCTTCAGTGCTAAAGGAATTCAATACATCTTATCACACACCTTCTATTTCTGTGTTGATTATATAATTCTTGGTATCTCACCAGAATCATTAAAAGACACTTAATAGGCAGCCAATTTGGTATGGTGTGGCTTTTCATGATGTGGCCATGTAAGAAGCAGAGAAATATTTGCTCTTTGGGGATGTATGCTTTGTTTAACCACGTTTAAAAAGCTGGCAGATGGTGAGAGGTAGACTGGAGTATGATTGGTATTGCCATATAGTAATATGCAGGAATATTCTGTTTCTATTTCTCCTATTTGTGTTCTTCTCAAGCTATATAGCTGAGCCATATGTATGCACACACCTGCATGGGGACTCACACGAACATGTGCATATACGGTAGTCATGATGAACATACTATGTCTTAACTTTAGAATGGTACAAAGTAATTGCCATTCTCCAAACTAAGTTCTGAAAATCTTAGACAACACTTTGTGTGACTAGGTACCTGCAAAAAAGTTCCCTGAATCTTGGGGATGGCCTTCATGACAATGGGTCAGAATTGTCCTTAAGCTATCACATTACCTCCTTCCTTGTTCTCCCCCTGCCCTGCTCCAGGTTGCTGGTATCTCCTTGAAAAGAGCTTGTGCATCTATCTGGTGTTCCAACTTTTGTGGCTACCATCCAAGGTACACAGTACCTGAGATCACCTGCCACTGGTGGCCAGTGGGGTTTGTGTTTTCAGGTCTCACAGGACTATAGCAAACAAAGAAACAGTTAAGGGAGCACCCACAACCCCACCGAGGCTCAGTGAAGAGCGAATAGACAGAATTCCCATATCCAAGTCTTCTCCTGAAAGAAGTATATTTGCATACTTCAAATGCTGCTACCTGAGGATCTTGTTTCCAATCAGCCTGAATCTAGGTGCTGACTGAGATCTTCCCCTCTGGGACACTGGCATACCCTCAACTGCTGGAACCCCAAAGAAGGGGGCTTGGACAATCACAAATGTGTGAGAGGCAACCAAGAGATAAAACTAAACTGCATGATAAGATTCATCTCCTACAAGACACCACTCCAAAAAGACTGGAAAGATGACTTCTATCTAAGGTGCAGAATGCAATATAGAGAGTTAAGGAAAGTGTAGAAACAAAGGATTATGTTCCAAATAAAATAACAAGATAAAACTCCAGAAACAGATCTTAATGAAGTGGAGATAGATAATTTTTGACCTCCTGATAATGCATTAAAAAGAATGGTCATACAAATGTTCACCAAAGTCAGGAGAACAATGCATGAAACAAGCAGAGATTGTGGATGAGTGACATGATGTTGTGAGAGTCCCAGGGAGTTCCTCTTAAAAGGCCCACACATGGACTTACTCAGACTCATTCCCTTTCAGCTCCCACACTGGGGTTTGCAGCTTGAAAAGAAACCTGGGACATTTCAGGGAGGGGATAAAATGGATTGTCTGGATCAGGGCAACAGCTGGTGGGGCAGCTTTCTCCAAGACAGAAGTGCTGGCAGATACCAGTGTTACTTTACTGAGCCCTCCCTACCACAGAGTTGACAGGCTTTGCCATATCTGAATTTCCATCAACCTGATTCACACTTTTCACACTACTCTGGTGATTCCCTGGGGCCCCACCCCTCCCTACTTGCAGGCTCATTCAAGCCATTTCCAGTGGTTTTTCCATACAACTGGTTTTTCTTGTCTCATGCTTTGGACTTCCCTAAAATCTCTCAAACAAGCAACAGCTGGCATCAATGTGCCCTGTACCTCTCCATAAGTGGCCCCAGGCCCAGCATTAGCAGAAGCCTGCCCTGATTCACAGCTTGGCCTATCCTGGGAAAATCCAACCTCAACAGAAGTAGCAGCCAGTTGCAGATTGCTTTGTAGCTCATACTGTGTGGCCCCAGGCAGGGCACAGGCAGAGGCTGACTTTGCACTTCCTGGGAGGTCCAGACTGAGCCAGTATACCTGGTAGTCAGTTTCAGAGCATGCCAGTTTACAACCCTACCACATCCACTAGCAACATACTGAAAGGGCAAACTTGGTGACCACCAAAGCCCCACTGAAGCAAGTCCTGCTCCATAGGGGCATCTCCTGAACAACAGCTCTTCCAACAGCTGTATTCACAGCTGGTCTGCACAGCCCATTAGCCTGGGGATCAATCCCTATCAATGATGCCAACAGCAATCAAGGCTCAACTACAACATGACAGTGCACACAGCCAACACAGGGGCAGGCCTGGAGTGCCAGCTCAGGTAACTGAGGAGGATGAGACTGGGCCCTAAAGAACACTTACTACACAAAGAAATTCTATCAAGACCAGGAGACATAGCAGGTCTACCTAATACATAGAAATGAACACAGGGAAGCAGCCAAAATGAAGAGACAAAGAAACATGTCACAAATGAAAGAACAGGAGAAATCTCCAGAAAAAGAACTAAGTGAAATGAAAGCAAGAAAACTACCAGATACAGAGTTCAAAACAATGGTCATAAAGATACTCAAGGAACTTAATCATATCTTCAAGGAACTTAATGAGAATTTTAGGGAACTTAGTGAGAACGTCAATGACTGAAGAAAAAGGACTGGTCAGAAATGAAGCATACACTAAATGAAATAAAAAATAATTTACAGGGAATCAAACAGTAAAGCAAAGGATGCAGAGAATCAAATCAGCGATTTGGAATATGAGGAAGCAAAAAACACCCAATCAGAACAAAATAAAGAAAAATGAATCCAAAAATATGAAGATAATGTAAGGAGCCTCTGGGACAATTTCAAGTGTACCAATATTCACATTATGGGCATACCAAAAGGAGAAAAGAGGGAGCAAGGAATTGAAAACCTATTTGAAAAAATAATGACAGAAAACTTGACAGTGCACACAACCAACATAGGGGTGGGCCTGGAGTGCTCCAGACAAAACATTAGCAAACTGAATTCAACATTAGCAATCCTCAACAAAACATTAGCAAACTGAATTAAACAATATATTAAAAAGATCATACACCATGATCAAGTAGGTTTTATTTAAGGAATACAACACCTACAAATAAATTAATGTAATGCACCATATTAACAAAATGAAGGCTAAAATCTTATGATTATTTCAATAGATGCTGAAAAAACATTTGACAAAATTCAACATCCTTTCATGATGAAAACTCTAAAAAAAAGTATAGAGGAAACATACCTCAACATAATAAAGGCCATATATGACAAACCCACAATAATATCATACTCAGTGGTGAAAATCTGAAAGCTTTTTATCTAAGATCAAGAACAAGATAAGGAGGCCCACTCTCACCACATTTATTCAACATCATACCAGAAGTCCTAGGCAGAGCATTTAAGCAAGAAAAAGAAAGGCATCAGCATCCAAATTAGGAAGGAAGAAGTAAAACTTCTCTATTTACAGATGACATGATATTATATATTTTAAAAAGTCCTAAAGATTCCACAAAAAACTGTTAGAACTAATAAATTGAGTAAATTTTCTAGATACCAAATCATGATGCAAAAACCAGTTGCATTTCTATATACTAACAACAAACTATCAGAAGAAAGTTAAGAAAAACAATCCCATTTACAGCTGCATCAGAAAGAATAAAATACTCGGGAATAAATTTAACCAAGGATTAAATAAGATCTGTACAAATTATTGATGAAAAAATTAAAGACACAAATAAATGGAAAGATATTTTTACTCATGAATTGGAAGACTTACTATTGTTCAAATGTCCATACTGTCTACAGTTTCAATGCAACCCTATCAAAATTCCAATGGTATTGTTCACAGATATAGAAAAGAATTCTAAAATTTGTATGAAACCATAAAAGATCCCACAGATAGCCATAGCAATCCTGAAAAAGAAAAACAATACTGAAAGCACCTCACTTTTAAATAATTTATCTTTATTGTTGAAAGTAATACAGATGTAAACTTTTTTCTCCCATTGACCTTTTCTAGCCCACCCCTGGCTCCCTGCCCCAGGCCTTGATCACACTATTGTCTGTGTCCCAGCGGTTCTCAACCTGTGGGTCGCGACCCCTGAAAATACATCCTGCATATCAGATATTTACATTATGATTCATAACGGTAGCAAAATTACAGTTATGAAGGAGCAACAAAAATAATTTTATGGTTGGGGGTCACCACAACATGAGGAACTGTATTAAAGAGTCGTATGCCTTCCCTCTGAGATTGATCAGTCTGTTCCATGTTTCTATGTCTCTGATCTATTTTGTTTATCAGTTTATTTTGTTCTTTAGATTCCACATATGAGTGACATCATTCTCTGATTGGCTTATTTATCTGACTTCTTTATTTCAAACCATATTATGAAGCTATAGTAATTAAAACAGTATGATATTGATGATATTGATGTAAAAGGAGACCCACAGATCAATGGAAGATAACAGAGAGCACAGAAATAAATGTATGCATATATGGTCAATTAATTTACAACAAAGAAGCCAAGAATATAAAATGGAGAAAAGATAGTCTCTTCACTAAATGGTATTGGAAAAACTAGAAAGCCACGTGCAAAATAAAGAATAGGGACCCCTATTTTATACCATACAAAAAACTCAAAATGGAACATAAGACCTGAAACCATAATAACTTCTAGAAGAAATCATTGGTTTTAGCAATGATTTATTGAATTTGACACCAAAAGCAGCAGCAAGAAAAGCAAAAATAAACAAATGGGGCTACATCAAATTAAAAAGATCTTCATAGCAAAGTAAACCATCAACAAAATGAAAAGGCAACCTATAGAGTAATAGAAAATATTTGCAAATTATATATCCAATAAGGAATCAATATCCAAAATATGTAAAAATTGATACAACCTAATAGCAAAAAACAAACAAATAATCCGATTAAAAATGGGCAGAGAATTTGAACAAACATTGTTTACAAAGAAGATATACAGATGGCCAACAGGTCCATGAAAAGGAGCTCAACATCATTAATCAGGAAAATTCAAATCAAAATCACAATAACTTACCCTATACAATAAGCTGAAATTTTATTGCTCTGGCATGCTATGTTGTTCTAGTTCACTAAATTAAATATTTCTTTCCTCTAAGGCATTGACATTATCTATTAAAATGCAAATATATTATCGGAGAAAGTTTCTAATATCGATGAAAGTGTGCCAGAGTGGTATCAGCAAATTTGGCTTCAACCCCTCCTCAAGTTGACCTTTATATGGAAGCACAGAATACTAGGGCAATAAAAGGGATCTTAGAGGCATATAGTGATTCTTTCTACCCAGTGTATGAAATTCCCCTAAAACTTCCTCAAATATTTCCAATGACAGGGATCACAAAGTGGGCAATGTTATTCCTTTAAATGTCCTTTATTGAGTGCAAATCAGTTTTCTGGTATCTTTCATGTGATGGCCACCTCTTCTCTTTTCCAACTCAAACACTCTCAACCTCTTCAACCATTCTCCTCATGCCCTAAGAAGCAGAGAGGGCAGGCACATCACTGCTTTTGACATATGAAAGCCCAATTTTGCATTAACATATGGGGACCCCATCGTATTTTCATTTCCTTTTAGTTAAAATCAACTAAAGTTTCTAATTTTTTTCCTGGCAAGCTATTACAACCTCCCTTCCCATAGAGGAGCAGATTTTGAGGCCCAGGGCAGGATTTTAAATTTATCTCAAATACCTTTATTTTACTCAATGTTGAACAAGTGACAGATTTTTCACAGTCAGCTTTTTCATCTTCAAAATGATTATTATTATTACTATATGTTATCTGATTTTCTCTTCTATCTACCACCCATTCCTGCTGAGTGACTGAAGAGAAGATATATGTGAGGGAATGCAGGGTACTTGTGTTCATGCCAGCTCCAAGCCATTGGTGGTAGCTTCCTGAAATGTTATATTGAGATGATTTCTGAGTGCCTATCTGCACCGAGTTGGAAAGAGAACTATGATTGATTTATGACATCTGCCATGGTGCATGTGCATGTGTGCATATACTCATTGTTCTTGACACAGATTTTTCATACTTATTATACACATGCAGGAAATATTATCACTATTAATTCATTAATATTGGAACACATATTAATCATCCAACTTGCATTAGAAAGCAGGTACATTTTGATAGTAAGGAACACAGCTCATTATGCAAAATGGTTTTTCAGCTGGAGACCTGAGGACATTATGGGGTATTGGGGTGGTTGAGGCCTGTCGCTGAAAGAAGGGAAAGGAATACCATAATCCAGTTTGTTTACTTCGAATTTTATTCTAGGAACAGTCCTAAGCTAGAAACATGGGTCAACATAGATTCTACACACTGCCTTCATAAGGAGTTTAGACCAGGGGTTGCAAATTCTAATGCTTGTAGGAGATGTATTGGTAACATCAAGATGGAGGTATACCAAGGAGGCTGTGTGGAGAGCTGGGGGCTGGGATGAACTGAGGAGTACACTCTCCATCCAAAGGGAGTATGCAGGTCCCAGTTATTTACTGTCAGAAGTAAATATGAGCTCACTGATGCAAGAACACTCTACATTAAAAGAAGCTCATAATCAGGCATTTTATGTAAAATAATCCATTTTAAAATGTTGACTCAATACAAAAATAACTGGATTCAACAAAATACATCTGTGGGCCAGATTCAGCCTCCAGCTGCCAATTTGGGACCTCTGTTCTACTAGAAAAGGAAAAATTAACTCTTATTAACAAATGCTTACATATGGGCAATTGAATCTCATTAGTTTGGGCCAATAGACAATCCCTGCCCACCAAAAGCCCTGGGTTAGCAGACATGGATTTGGCTTATATAGATGTTGGATTATAGTAGAGGGTGGTAATTTCAAGACTTAAATAATTGTAATTAAACTAGAAATAGTAAGTGCCACAAAAAAGTACCATAAAAATGCTATTAGAACTTTTATTGAGGGGGGAGGGTGTGTTGCTGGTAGTGGGCAGGGATGGCATTGGAGATGGGCCTCATGGAATGGAAGGTTTTCCAGAGAGGAAAATGATGGACAGAAGCCAAGTGAAAAATGTAACTTTAATTTGCTAAAGGGTGAGCAGTCTAGTTTGCTTGGGACTTATAGCTGAGAAAGGAACAATAAATTAGAAAGGTATTGTATAAAAATCATGTTATGAAGAGCTCTAAAAGAACATCAGAGAAGTTTGTACTTATTTTAATAGGCAATGGGGAGGCCCAATTATAAAGCATGTTCAAGAGGCAGAATGTAAATGATTGATCAGAAATCTGTATTAGTGTTGAAAAAGAGTAAGAATGGCCCAAAGTAGAATGGTGGGTATGCACTCAAAGGCAGGGAAAGTTGTGAGCAAAATTGAGGAGATAAGGTAGATGTGATTTCTCAACAGATTGAATGCAGGAAGCAAAAGAGAAGTAAAAAAATTTTCCTCCTGTTTTAAAATGGGGAAATGAAGGAATAGAAGAATTGGGAGGTGGGGAAGGAGCAGGTTGGTGAAGAGTTCAGTTGGATCATCTTAAATTTAATATGTTTTTAGTTGATGAAGTTACAGAAGCAAAGTACACAGGCAATAGTGTGGTTGCAGGTTCAGGCACTCTAGTAATTGTCAGAGATAGAGAGGGAGGGAGGAGAAATGGAGATAGAGAGGAGAGAGGCAGAGGAGGGGGAGAGTGAGAGTGAGAAGTAGAGGTGGTTGGGAGAAGAGATGGAGTGGGAATAGGAGCAGAGCCGGCTGTGGACCAGACCTTGGAGTGCGCTCATGCTCAGTGGGTGTGAGCAGGAAGAAAAGGACTCAGGAAATGATCCCTCCAGGATGGAAGAGGGAAGCCAGCAGAATGCCAGAACCCAGATGCCAAGAGAAAACAGTGGGAGAGACAGTGTTGACTGCTTCTGGTACTATGGAGAGGTCTGGAAGGAGACCTCTACAATTTGGCTTTTAATCATCACCTACTAAATTGTTCTCAAGGAGGCCTCAAATGACCTCTTTGTCCTTAAACCCAATGGCTATATTATAATGTTCATCTATTAGCAGCTCTCTGCACTATTAATATCTTTTTCCTTCTTGAAACATTCTCTTCCTTTGCTTTTATGAGATGACACTCACTTAGTTTTCCTTCTACTCTACAGTTCTTCCCACTCAGTTCCCTTTTTTACTTCCTCTTCCCCCAACCATTGTTAAATATTACTGTTAATTAGGATTCTTTCTTTTTTATTGTTGACTTTATTACAGATGTCCCCCATTCCCACACTTTTCCCACCTTTACCTTTCCCCTACCCTACCCCCTCTGGCCATCAACACATTATTGTCTGTGTCCATGGACTATGCATATATGTTTTTTGACTAATCTACTCCCCTTCTTTCATTCAGTATGTCCTCTGTCAATCAGTTCCATGTATCCATGCCTCTGGTTCTATTTTGTTCATCAGTTTATTTTGTTCATTAGATTCCATATATAAGTGAGATCATATGGTATTTATCTTTCTCTGTCTGGCTTATTTTTCTTAGCATAATAACCTCTATGTCCATCCATGCTGTCACAAAAGGTAAGATTTCCTTCATTTCTTTTCTTTCTTTTTTTTTTTTAAAAGCCATGTAGTATTCCATTGTGTAAATGTACCACAGCTTTTTTATCCAATCTACTGATGGGCACTTGAGCTATTTCCAGATCTTGGCTATTGTAAATAACACTGCTATGAACATAGGGATTCATATAGTCTTTCTGATTGGTGTTTCAGGATTCTTAGGATATATTCCCAGAAGTGGGATTGTTGGGTCAAAAGGCAGTTTCGTTTTTACTTTTTGAGGAAACTTCAGACTGTTTTCCACAGTGGCTGCACCAGTCTGCATTCCAATCAACAGGGCACAAGGGTTTCCTTGTCACCAGCACTTTTTTATTGACTTATTGATGATAGTCATTCTGACAGGTATGAGGTGATATCTCATTGTGCTTTTAATTTGCATCTCTCTGATGATTAATGATGATGAGCATTTCAAATATATATAGAGGCCTGGTGCACAAAATTCGTGCAGGGGGAGGGGTCCCTCAGCCTGGCCTGCACTTTCTTGCAATCCGGGACTGTTGACTCCTAACTGCTCACCTGCCTGTCTGCCTGATCACCCCTAACAACTCTGCCTGGCTGCCTGATCGCCCTTAACCACTCACCTGCCTGCCTGATCGCCCCTAACCACTCTGCATGCCTGCCTGATCACCACTAACTGCCTCTGTCTGCCTGCCTGATCACTCCTAACCATTCTGCCTGCCTGCCTGATCACCCCTAACCGCTCTGCCTGCCTGCCTGATCGCCCCTAACCACCTCTGCCTTGGCCCCTGCCACTGTGGCTTCATCCGGAAGGACATCCGGAATGACGTCTGGAAGGTCATTTGGCTGTCTGGTCTAATTAGCATATTATGCTTTTATTATTATATATTGGCCATCTGTATGTTCTCTTTGGAGAAGTATCTATTCAGGTCATTTGCCCATTAAAAAAATTATTTTTATTGATTTTCAGAGAGAGAGAGGAAGGGAGAGAGAGAGAGAGAGAGAGAGAGAGATCCATCAGCTGCCTCTTATACACCCCTTATGGGGGATCATGGATCATGCCCACAACCTGGGCATATGACCTGACTGGGAATGGAACCAACAACCTTTCAGTGCATGGGATGACATCCAACCAATGAGCCACACTGGCCAGGGCCTGTGCCCATTTTTTAATTAGATTGTTTGTCTTCCTGGTGTTTAGTTATATGAATTCTTTATGTATTTTGGGAATTAACTCCTTATCAGATGTATCATTGGCAAATGTGTTCTCCCATGCAGTGGGCTCCCTTTTAATTTGTTTCTGTTCTCTTCCCCTCTTACTTTCCTGTTTCTGTCCCCCAATCACTTAAATTGCCATTTATATATTAATGACTCCCAGATCCTATCTCCAAGTCAGAACTCTTGTCTAATCTGCAGACCCACATTGTCAATTGCCAACTAGACATCTTTAGTGGAATGTTTCATAGTATATATATTGAACTCAACACCATGAATACTCAATTTGTTATCTTTTGCCCTCCCCACTACCCTTCTTCACACAGACAAAGCTATCACTTCCTTTGTTTTCAATTGCAGTGAATGATGCTAGTTACTCAGTTACCCAAGGCAGAACCCTGGGCATTATCCTCAACTTCTCCACCTGTTCACCCCATATTCAACCAATCACTTGATCCTGTAGATGTTTCCTCAATGTCTGAGAACCTGACCACTTTTTTTTTTAGATTTAATATGTCATATATATATATATATTAAAGTTTTACATACTGACCACTTTTCTTTATTTCCATCATAATTGCCCGGGCCCAGGTCACCATATTCTCATGCTCCATCTGCTCTCCCTATGCCAAGTCTTGACAATCTTCTATTTATCCTGTACATTACAGCTTCATAGAGTTTAATCATTGTATTCTTCTATCCTAGGATACTTCAGTGTATTTTCCCATCACCTGAAAGGTAAAGTCCAAACTTCTTAATATGGCTCATAAGATCTTGGCATGATCTTGTCACTGCTTGTTTCTCTGGTTCCTCCCTTCCTTTTTTCTTCTCTTCCTCCCTCCCTCCCTTCCTTTCTTCTCTCCACATCTCTCTCCACACCTTTGTACTCCAGTTCAGCTTAAAATTGTTCTCCTAACATGTTCTTTCTTCCCTTCTCACTCCAATTCCCTCCTCTAGAACAATTCCTTCTAAACCAGCTTGACAAACTATTACTTCCTGCTAGATGCTATTTCTCCTTCAGACTTCAGCTGGGATAGCTATTTAAAAAAATTATTTATTTTATCTTCCTGAAGTCAGGAACATATTCTGCTCTTTTCTATAGCATGACCATTGAGTCACTGCTGCTTGTATAATTCTGTGTATCTCTCCTGAATTGTAACCTAATTTATATTTTTTCTTGAATCAAATGTGTAGTATTTTGCCTGTATTATAATAGTCTCTTAGTAAATATTTATTGAATTGACTATGAATGAGCTATTAGCTCTGGCAGATAAAAGATAGATGTTAAGCCCTGACTGGTTTGGCTCAGTGGATAGAGCATCGGCCTGCGGACTGAAAGGTCCCAGGTTCGATTCTGGTCAAGGGCATGTACCTTGGTTGCGGGCACATCCCCAGTAGGGGGTGTGCAGGAGGCAGCTGATCAATGTTTCTCTCTCATTGATGCTTCTAACTCTCTATCCCTCTCCTTTCCTCTCTGTAAAAAATCAATAAAATATATTTAAAAATAAAAAGATAGATGGTAACATGAATAGCCAATTCAATAGGATGGTTTGAATATTTTTCATTTTGTAAGATTTTTAAAAGGTCATGGGAAACAATCAGTGACTGAACCCTGACTTTGCTTTTAATTAGGTAGGATAAAATTTGTTTCAGTCAAGACACATAATCACAGATTATATTTTAGAAAAATATAGTTTTATTGTTTTAAAGTACCAATGAGAATAGTGATCAAAATGAATACAAGAATTTATAATTAACTTATAAATTTGAATCAAATGGATGCACCTGAAGTGCAAAAGAAAACTCCCATTCAATAACAACAAAACCTTTTTACTCAGTCATTTTCTCTGAGTCTTGCTTGTCATTCTCTATTAGTTTGTCAGCAAATAGACTACAAAAATAAACCTTAGTATAATATTTGATTGCAAACTAATGAATGAGAATCATAGACTATTAAAGCTCAAGTGTCATTTAAAGATTATTTAATTTAAATCCCTGACTTGGTAGTTGACTAACGAAGTCTTGCCTATTTAACAAAATACCTTACATACATATATTTAATCAACAAATATTTATTTGTTACTATACAAGGTATTGCGCCAGGTATAGTTGGGGGAGTTATAAAAATAACCCAATCAGTTAAGTGACATTAATTCCTTATGTTATGTCATTTTAACAGCTTTTGTGTCAATTAGTTTACTGTCTATTCTGAAAACATGATAAGTTTACATAAACAGACAACTAACTCTACCAGTTAGGGTAAGTACTAAGTGAATGTTAGAGATAAGAACTGTGGGAAAGAAGGAAGAGAGTCATTGACTTTGTGCTAATCTGGTCAGGAAAAGGCTTGATAATTATTAAGAGACCTCATTGTATAGCAGGTGAATCCCAGAATTCATCCTTCTTCTACTTACGTGCTTTCCCTGCTCATCGAGTAAACAATCACATATATTTGGAAGGGACTAGAATAATGTGGAAACAGAATTCAAATGTGACACAATGAGTCAGAAGAATTGGGTGGGATGGACAAGGTGGTTCAATGAGCACAGAATGAGGTTTGCCAGGTTGAGTCCTTTGAGGAAGTCACTCTGTCAAAGTATGTAGCAGGTAGTCATTAAGATGCTGAAAGAGTAAATTGTTCTTCTGTTTATGCGTACAGAAAAGGCTTACTTGTGTTTCTCATTTTCCTTATTAAGCCAAGGGATAATACTTATTGGGCATAATTAGGTGGCGAGATGTTGTCCTTTCAAATGTGTTTCCAGAAGTTCTGATGGGTTTTGGTGAAGCTTTGGTGTTGGGTTCTCATTCCACCAGAGACGTGTATTTCTGAAGCCACCCTGGCCCTTTTCTCCATTTCACCATTTCTCTGTCTTCAAAGATAATGAGCCCATATGGGGTTTGACCTGCAAACCTGACATCATTAGCATTGTTTTTGAAACAACTAAGCTGACCCCATCACAGCATTCATGATTTTGTTATGCTAGTTCAACTGCCCCAGAGAGGAAATAATTTCCTCTCAATTGCTTGTGAATTGTGTTTTCTCTGTCCAGCAAAATGGATCATGGTGTCTATTAGGATTGTTGACCTGCCTACTAGGTCATCTGGAACATTACAACTTTTTGTGTGGTTTTGTACCTGGTCTACAGGCACTCAACTCATAAGATCAGGAAGTTTTCTGAACAGTATCACTTCATGTGATTTTGGATCAATTAATCATTAGGATCAAATCCTTATTATTTTTTTACAGGTCAAATTTATGCATTTTATTAATCAGAGAATGCTTTCTGCATTTTAATATCAGAAATGGAAATGTGCATATCTTGTTATATTTGGTAGAATTTAATTTCTTTGTGTAACAGACTTTTTAAACCAGACCATTCCTATAATTTTGTTTAAAAATTATATTTCACAGTAGTCTTGAAAAGTAGTAAAGCAGTAGAATACTTGAGAGCTTGTTTGAGAAAGCTGCATGTTTACCCTGCTTATCCCATGGGAAGTTTTCTACACACGCCACAAATGATCCATTTCAGAATGGAAACCAAAGATAAAGGACAGGGAAAAGGGAGTGATTGAGACATCAAGGACACTGGAGAGGATTCTGTCCTTCCAGGATTTTCTATGTGATTTACAGACTGTTATGCAGTAGAAACAGTGTCTGTTTCAAAGTCATGGCGGGAAGAGCTTGCCTGATCCTTAAGAGGCCAATGCACATACTTCACTTTGATTAAAATGCTCTGGCCCTGGCACACATAAAACATGGCTTTAGGAGAGAACAGTTTAATGCAGAGCCCCCCTCGCCTCTCAAGGACAACAAATGGCATCCACTTGGCTGCAGTTAGAAACCACTTGTGCAGACAACTTTGGCCACTCTGACCTTGTTCTGCTTGGTCTCCTTCATCTTGAGGAGGGTCCCTGGCTCAGTGATGCCTCATGCCCTGCCACATTACAGATGGTTCTGACACTTCAGCCAAGCCCTGCTGATTTTTCTGGCTGGCCACATTCTCTTTATCTCGCCTGCTGAACAGAGTGGCAGCAATGTTCCCGTTTATCATATACTGTTCTGTGCTGTCATTTAGAAATACTCATATACTTGCCTAGTGAATATTGATAAGATACCTTTGGAGTGAGATAAAATATGGCAAAGAAAGCATCTTTCCAATGTGATAAAGAACTTTACAATATGTGATAAAAGCACACTACAATGCCATTAATGAGAAGAACTCGGGAGTAGGGGACAAGGGAGGGTGCTTATTGTTTGAACCTGCTCTTTCAAAGATTTAGGGCTTTTCATTTGTGTTTCTAAGGGAAAAGCTCTTTGAAGGTCATGTTTGAATTTATTTAAAAAAAGCTGTATTTATTATCTGTTTTTCCATGTTATCTATATTATAATTGCATATTGAATTTGGGACATGGTATCTCCTGAAGGTAGTCCCTTTCTAATTCCACTTTTATCCTACCCTCTGGTGTAGTACATGTTAGCATCTGCTGGAGCTGATAAGGTAGGAATTGCTACCTGACTAACATTATTATAGTTCTCTCATCCTCCCTCTCCTGGCCAGTTTGAAATGATTATCGCCTCTGGACTCTAGTCATCTGCTCAAAAATAACACAGCTTCCAGCTGCAGCATGCACCTCCCTTTTCACTTTGAAGTAATGGTGGCTCCAGATATTACCAGCCATTGGCTCATCCTAGTCACCGTGCCAGCAAGAAAGGGAAAGGATCTGGAGTGAGGGGGGTGCAGTGTCAGGTGGAATGAGTACAGGATGAGTATCTTTCATAACCACAGCCAGGAGCTCACGCCTTGCTCAGATTATAGACCAGGCAATTTATCTCTCATTTGAAAGTAGTCCTGCCTTTTGACTAGAGAGCTTCTGCTGTAGTAGGTTCAGGAATAAGTGGGCATGGGGTGAAGATCAGCATTCTTAAACTGACCTTGTTATGGAAATGTTTTCTAAGTATATCTAACTTTTAATTTGGGAGGGAAGCAATAATATCAACAACACCCAATATTTATTTTAAGCCTGTCATTTGCCAAGCATTTGAGTTTATATTACCCTTTGAGACAACCAATGAAGTAGACCCTGCTAAAAATCACCATTTTACAGATAATGAAAGCAGAGGCTTGCTTATAAAGGATTAAGCCCTGGCTGGGTGGCTAAATCAGTTGCAGCATTGTCTCATGCACCAAAAGGTTACAGTTTGATTCCCAGCTGGGGCATATGCTGAGGTTGCAGGTTCTATCCCCGCTTGGGGTGCCTATGGGAAGCAACTGATAGATGTTTCTCTCTCTCACTTCCTTTCTCTCTCAAATGATGAAAACATATCCTTGGGTGAGGATTAAGAAAAAAATGA
Source organism: Myotis brandtii (assembly GCF_000412655.1). Taxonomy (NCBI): domain Eukaryota; kingdom Metazoa; phylum Chordata; class Mammalia; order Chiroptera; family Vespertilionidae; genus Myotis; species Myotis brandtii. Next base: position 850,292 of record NW_005365763.1, on the reverse strand, counting down.
TTAAGTGACATGCCCAAGGTTGCACAGATATGTGAGAGAGATGAGTTGAACGCATGCAATTCTTTTTTTAAAAATATATTTTTATTGATTTCAGAGAGGAAGGAAGAGGGAGAGAGAGATAGAAACATCCATGATGAGAGAGAATCATGGATCGGCTGCCTCCTGAAAGTCCCCCACTGGGGATCGAGCCCACAACCCGGGCATGTGCCCTTGACCAGAATCGAACCTGGGACCTTTCAGTTCCCAGGCTGAGGCTCTTATCCACTGAACCAAACTGGCTAGGGCGAACACATGCAATTCTTATACTTTTCTCAGTGGAGTTTCTCTTAGGCCCCTTCTATTCTGGAAGAGATAATGTTGCTTCTAAACTCAGCCTTTCATAGGCATTAAAGTGTCTGAGAGATGAACTCATAGTTTCTTCTCCCCAGCTTTATTGACCTATAACATTGTGTGAGTTTAAAGTGTATAATGTTAATTGGATACACATATATATTGCAAAATGGTTACCACCACGTTTATCATCCTATCTAATAAAAGACAAAAAGGTTAATTGACCGTACCTTCGCTACGCTTCCCATTGGCTAATCAGCGCCATATACTACAGGCAGGGCTGGCCAGCGCCAGACACCATCCGGGCCCGTGTGCGGCCCTGGGCTACCAGGCTTAGGCGGCGCAATCGTGTCACCTAAGCCCCGCCCCAGCCGGGACCCCAGTGTGTTGCCTAAGCCCCGCTGCCAGCTGAGACCCCATGGCGATCCCAGAGCAGGCAAGTGCGGAGGGCGGCCGGCCCCCAGGTGGGTCTGCTCCTGGGATCGCCATGGAGATCCCAGAGCAGGAAAGTTCCCCACAGGCAGCACCCATCAGGGTCTGCCCCTGGTCTCTGCAGTGATCCGGTGATCCATGAGCAGGAAAGCGCAGCCTGCAGGCAGCACCCCACCCTGGCCACAGTTCAAGGGAGAGAAAAAGATGCAGTGGAGGCCAGGAGCCTGAGAGATCAACACAGAGGGGCTCCTGCTCCAAGCCTCCGTGGTGTGGCTTGGGGCAGGCCCCCAGCAGATGCACACACTCACACACACACACACACACACACACACACACAGGACGCCTGCTCTGAGCCTCTGCTGCCAGACTGTGGCTGTCAGTAGGACATCCATTGAGGGCTCCCAGACTGTGAGAGGGGCAGGATGGGCTGAGGGAACCCCATCCCCCAGTGCATGAATTTCGTGCACCGGGCCTCTAGTGTCACATAATTTTCATTTATTTTTTGTGGTGAGAACATTTAAGATCTAACCTCTTAGCAACTTTCAAGGATGCAATACAGTATTATTAACTATAATCATGGTGCTGTACATTAGATCTCCAGAACTTATTCATCACACAACTGGAATTTTGTACCCTTTGATCAACATCTCTCTATTCTTCCCCTGATCCAGAACCTGGTAACCACTATTTTATTCTGTTTCTGAGTTCAGCTTTTTTTGGATTCTACATATAAATGATATCATACAATATTTGTCTTTCTCTTTTGGCTTATTTTACTTAGCATAACACCCTCCAGTTCCTTCCATATTGTTGCAATTGACAAGATTTCCTTATTTTTATGGCCAAATAATATTCCAATGTGTGTATACTTACACATACAAAAGAATATCACATCTTCTTTATTCATTCGTCTGCTGATAGGCACTTAGATTGCTTCTATATATTGACTATTGTCAATAATGCTGCAATAAACATGGGGGATAGGTATAGGTATTTCTTTGAGATCCTGTTTTCACTTTCTTTGAATATCCACCCAGAAGTAGAATTGCTGGGTCATCTTATAGTTCAATTTTTAATTATTGGGGGAACTTCCATATTGTTTTCCATAAAAGCTGCACCAATTTATATTCCCACCAATAGTGCACAAGGGTTCCCTTCTCTCTACATTCTCTCCAACACTTGTTATCTCTTATCTTTTTGATAATAGCCATTCTAGTAAGTGTGAGGTGATAGCCTATTGTGGTTTTGGTTTGCATTTCCTTACTGACTAGTGATGTGACATGTACCTATTGGCCATCTGCATGTCTTCTTTGGGAATGTCTTTTTCTTTTTTCAGTCCCTCTGCCTATTTTTTAATCTGCTTGTTTGTTTTCCTTTTTTTTCCTCCTATAGATTTGCATATGTTATTTTTATTTTTATAAACATTTTTATTGATTTCAGAGAATCATTGATGGACTGCCTCTTGCACACCCCCAATTGGGGATCAAGCCCACAACCCAGACATGTGCCCTGACCAGGAATCAAACTGTGACCTCCTGGTTCATAGGTCAACATTCAACCACTGAGCCATGCGGGCTGGGCTGCATACATTTTTAATGTATATATTCAATATTAACCCAATATCAGATACATGATTTACAAATATTTTTCCCATTCTGTAGGTTGTCTTTTCATTTTTTTATTGTTTTTTTTTTGCTGTGCAGAAGACTTTATAATGAGGTTAAGAAAGCAAGGTCAAATTCTAACTATTGCTATCCTCATACCCTCTTCTACCTGATACTGCAGTCCAATAATTACATTTTGTGCTGAGGGACATCACCTACTCATAAAATTTAAATGTGTTGTGAGCTAAAAATTATTATTTCTAAAACAGACTTGCCTGTTAATTACTTATAGCCCTCTTTTCCCTTCATTTTTCTTAATGATCACTGGCTAGAATTAATAATTTATATAGAACAGTTGCTGAACACTGACTATGTGCCAGGCCACATTACCATACTTAATTCCCATTTTACAGATGAGGAAATTGAAGCCTCGATAAGTTAAGTGACTTTCCCAAGCCTGGAAATGAGAAATCTGCCTCTTAAGTCTGATACATTGCCTGAGAGCAGGCCTCTCGGCACCAGCTCTGTCACGCTGGCAGAGGGAACCAGACAGACCAAGCATGTGCGATATGTGGTCAGAATGCCCAGAAACAGTATTAGCTTTGTTCTGAGAACTGTTTCCTTTAACATGTTTTTCTTTCCCTTGAAGGTGTATATATCCTGAAAAAATAGATAAGATTTCTATAATCTTGATGGGGATTTTGATATTTAAAAAAAAACACACAGATTGCTGTTTTTTTTGTTTTTAAATTAGGGTGGGATTAAAGTTTTTCTAAAATTTTTAGTTGGTGGGGGAAAATAAAGCCACGGTTTATTCTAGTCATAAAGGTATGTCTTCACATATGCAGGGAAATTGTGCCACTACAATGATTGAGTTATTATGGAGTTACCACTTGGCACACCAATAAGTACTGTAGTTTCCAAATCTCCTGTCTGGTTGCAGATGAGTTTGGTGTGAGGTTTTCAGAGGACTCATGGCTGGCTGAAGAATTTCAATTCTCACCTTCCCATTCTGTCTTTGCTCTCCACTCAGAAGCCATAGCAGGGGGAGAAATGAAGCAGAGCAAGAAAGGAATATATTCCTTCTAAAACACACACACTACCATAACACACTATCTTATTCTACCATCCAAGGGAATTTGTGGTGTATAGAAAACCCATTGAGAGCAAAGCATCTTCAAAGAAAACTCATTTCTCAGAAGAACGTTAACGACTGAAGAGTGAGGCAGAAGTAATTTCTTGAATTTTTATTTTCTTTTAAAACTCTATTTTCCTTTGCTAATGGTTAAAGGGCATGCTATCTTCTTTTGTCTTTCTTCCCATGCATTGTCATTATTTGCTCATTGCCTTCAATTCTTAGGTTTCTAAATATAAGGTATTTTGAAAATGCAAAGTATTTGTTATTTATGTTAATCATTACTTGTTTTTTATTTTTTAAAGTATTCATATTCATCTTGTTTATCTATTTTCTTTCTATAATCATTTCTACTTTAATGGCAGTTTTATTTTATAATTTAAATTTTCTCTGATCTTTACTACTGAATGAAAAAGAAAAAAATTACTGCTCCTACTCAAATAATAGTCATTGTTTTACTCAGAGCTGCCACTTTTACTTGTAAGATAAGATGATTTTAAATAAAATAAAATTCAGTAAAGCTGACTGTACTAAAAAATACTGACATGCAGTCATAAGAGTAAACTTTTATTTCTGATTGAAATAGAAACATTAGGTATATATTTTACTACCTTGTAAACAATTTATAAAAATAATAATACCACAAAACTTCCTATAAAATTCTCATTTTCTCTTCTCATTGGAACATTTTTAGTAATTTAAACTGATAACAATTACAATACTAAAATTGTTAACAGAGGATATTAATAGAATGATCTCTTGTACTCGCAGTAATGTAAAGAATTAAAAATAGCATTTCAGAAATCTAAAGATTCTAGAGCTAAGTTAACAGGGTGGTTATGATGACATTGAAACAATAAATTTCTAAATTTTGATTTGTCAACCTCTTGTTCAAATATTTATGCATATATCCCATGCTAGTAGATGTAAGAGAAGAAAGCACCTGTAAAACACCATGTACAGAGTTATCAGTTGTGGAGAAATGTCATTCAGAAAGTTTGTAATGATTTGTAATGAAACTAAAGGAAATGTGTTAGAGGTTGTTATTGGTCAAATGAGTTCATAAACCAATGTAAGGCATGATGGAATGGAAAATAAATACACCTTTATGATGAAACTAGAGGCCCGGTGCATGAAATTCATGCGGGGGGGGGGTTCCCCTCAGCCCAGACTGCACCCTCTCCAATCCAGGACCCCTCGGGGGATGTCCGACTGCCGGGATCGGGCCTAAACCGGCAGTCAGACATCCCTCTCACAGTCCTGGACCGCTGGCTCCTAATCGCTCACCTGCCTGCCTGGTTGCCCCTAACTGCCCCCCCCTCCCCTGCTGGACCCTGCTGGACTGATCACCCCTCATTGCCTCTGTGTGCCAGCCTGATCGCTCCTAACTGCCCCCCCTGCTGGCCTGGTCACCTCTTACTGCTCCCCTGCTGGCCTGGTCACCCCCAACTGCCCCCCTCTGACAGCCTGGTCACCCCTCACTGCCCCCCATGCAGCCTGCTGTTCAGTCATTTGGTCGTCCCTCACTAACCTCCCTGCTTGCCTGGTCACCCCACACAGCCTGCTTGTTCAGTTGTTTGGTTGTCCCTCACTAACCCCCCTGCCGGCCTGGTCATAGGCAGCCATCTTATGAGGGCATGAGGCTTAATTTGCATATTACATCTTTATTATATAGGATGTTTACCTCAAGAGCTAAAACCAGCATTTAAAAGATCTTGTGTTTGGATATATACCCAGAAGTGGGATCACTGAGCCAAAAGGCAGTTCTATTTTTAATTTTTTTAGGAAACTCAGTACTATTTTTCACAGTGGCTGCACCAGTCTGCATTCCTACCAACAATGCACAATTCCAGCCCTGTGTCTTCACAGTACTAAAGCCAGTGAAAAGCTGAAGATTCTTTTTCCATAACCCCTGAAAAAGTTCTATATTCACTCTGATTGGTTTATCCTAGGTGATGTTACCCTGGAGCCAATTATATCTAAGAGGATGCAAAATACTTAATGGCTCAAGCATTGGCCACATGATCCATCTGTGGAGCAGGAGGTTGAAGACCACCCAGACCACAGTGACTAAGAGTGGGAAAAGATGGATTCCCCAAGAACCTAGAGATGTTATAGGAAGAAAGGGATGCCAGAAGCCAATTTCAGCATGTCATAATTGCAAGAGTTTCATCAAAAGTTTGATGGAACTTGGGGACTCAACAAGAGTTGAGTCACATATGTTATCACCTGTTGGGAATGGCTGAGTGCATTTCCCCAAACCTGAAAAGGATGATTGTTTGCTGCCAGACAGCTAAGGGCATCTCAATCTACATGTTATTGCCCCCTGTTGGCCAAACACCTGAACAGCTGTAGGCAATTCCCCATTCTAACAATGGATTCTGTACCAATCCCTACCCTTTGATGTGTATATCTCCACCTTGCCTTAGGACAAATTGTGTTAATAAAAAGCAAGGGGTTCTGAGACAAGGAGAACTTAGTTCCTTAAGCTAAGTCTTCTCTGACTCCCTATAATGCCTTTCAAAATTATGTTTCATCTCTGGACTCTTGATTAATTTACGCACAGCCCTTCTCCTGATTTCTGAACCCTTGTAGATGCCGGATCAAGAACACTGGCATTAGGATGGATGCTGGGAAGGAAAACAATAAATGTCCACTAGATTAGCTGTCCAGATCCAGCTCACACAAGAAATAATAATTTATAACTATGGGTGGTGACAGGTATTAAGTAGACATTATGATAATCATTTAGCAATATATGCAAATATCAAATCATTATGTTAGACACCTGAAAGTAATATAATATTATGGCAGTTATATCTCAATAAAAATGAAGCCAGCTCAAATTTTACTTCTTTAATATATAATTCAACTCACCTCCATTTAAAATAATTTTCTGTCCTCTAAGCTCCCATTATATTTTGTGCCTACTTTCTTATAACATTTGACTACATGGGTGTCCCAAAACTTCTTATTCACAAGTTTTATGAGCTGAGTATAGAAAAGTGCTTAATAGGCTGAATGTGGTTGGAGGAATGTATACCATTTGCTAACACCAAAGGTCCAATGGAATAGACAGGGGCCTTGGTTTGAACTACCAAGTTCTAAATACTTGAAGCTGATGTATTGGGGTGAGGATGGGATATGGGAGAGACATCAGGGCCAGGACAGCAAGCCCCAGACCTCTGAAAACATTTATTGAGTAAATAAATATTGTAGTAGTAGTAGTAGTAGTAATAATAATAATAATAATAATAATAATAGTAATATAATGCTACCATTTATTATGTTGCGGTTCATAAACCAAACTTCATGTTATAAATTACCTATTTAATCCTCCTTAGAATCCTAGGAGGAAGAACTACTATTATTTCATTGTATAGAAAAAGAAACTAAGATTTAGAAAAACTAAGCCACCTGCTCCTGGCCACACATCCAGGAAAAACCAGTTCTATGTGATTCCAAGTCCATGCTCTTACTCATCAGATGACTTTGCTTTGCAGATATTAAGTGGCAAGGGAATGATGATGAATATGACAATTTCTGTTTTAAAGCAAGCCAAACCTAAGGATTGAGGGTTGGTTCTCTTCACATTAATCACTTGTTTTAGAATATTTAATAATATTTTGAGCAATATTTGCTTTGATATGAGTAGTCCTTTTAAAATTTTATTCCTTAGCTAATGGCATTCTAAAATAGCCTTTTGTCTCTGGTGTTTGAAAATCCAACTCACTCTGTAGACTGAATATAAACACAAATAAGAGCATTGATTTCTTCATTTCATTACCTCTAGAGATCAATTCATGAAGTATGGAAGTTCTAACTAGTCAATCAATAGTCTCTACTTAAATCAGAGACTCAAAGAGTAGTCTATTATTAAAAAGTGTTCATCTGAAGATAATGTTAAATAAAAATAAAGGAACCAATCTGGCCTATGACTTATATTCAGTTTCAGGAAATAATCTGAAGGAAAGGGTTCTGTTAACCATATTTAGAGTTTTTCCTGTTTCTGGTTCCTGCCTGAGGAGAAGTGGGGAAAATCCAATTTCTCAAAAGCTACTTAAGTGTTATTAAGCAATTTATAAAAACAAGGCTAAGCTCTGCTATTGGCAGGGCTTCCCCTGCTGCAGTGTACAAACCAAATTTGATGTTCAGCTCTCTGTCTCATTTTGGTTTATACAGGGTAGGGCAAAAGTAGGTTTACAGTTGTTCATATGGAAAATAATACAATAATTAATAAATAATTATACAAGAATAAACTCTGTGTTTTGCATACTTAAAACTGTAAACCTACTTTTGCCCACCCTGTATTTGACTACGGAATAAATAAATACAGATCTGTATGAAATAGACCAAGACTAACAGACACATTGATTATTAGAAATGCTATTATCTTACGTAATCTGTAATCCTCTTTCTGGAATCAGTTATGTAAATTCACCCACACAGAAAAGGCAACTTTGAACTGAATTACATTTAAAATGAGCCCTTCACTAAATCAGGAAGAACGCTATTTTTCCTTCTTAATGAATCATAACTAGAAGGCTGTGATAAATTCAAGTATGACTACATGGAAGAGGAAATAAGAAAGCCATTCATTTTTTCATGTAATTAAAATATTTAAAGCCCTATTTTATCATTCCAAGTTGGGGTTTCAATTGGATAATTATTTATGCTTGTCTATTATTGTGTTCTTAAATTCAAGATGCTTTTAGTGCTGATGGGGATTTCTGAAATCTAATTGTTTATGTAGATAAGAATCTAAAGTCCAAAAAGATGTGATTTGCTCAAATCTCACAGTGGCAGGTCCATGACTTGAACTTTTGGAACTTTGATTCTTAGTTCAAAATCCATTCCATTGTACTCTTTTTTTCTCTCCAGGAATGATTCAGAAAATGGAGAGTTGACTTGGCAACTGGAAATTCTATTGTTCTTTCTCATCAATAAGGTATTTGTAGATAAGGTAGGTATGGAGACCAGTGAAATTTTCTGGAGTCTACAGTTCCTTCTCTTCCTTATTTCATGGAAATTTTCTTTAGATAAACAAAGAATAGTATGTTTAAGTGTCTTGCTATCTGTATTTTGGAAAAGCATAGATAACATGAATGCTCTACATTCATAATGAGATTGTGTAGCATTTTGCAAAGTGCTATTGTATAATGTTGAATTAAAATAGTCTAATGGATACTTATAAGTAATAGCTAGATTTATGCTTAAAATTGAGTGCTTTGCTGCTTTTACAAGAGTCAGCTTCCACATTGACAGAGAAACATGGCAGATGATTAAAGGTGTTCATGGGGCTCTTCTGGACCAGACACCCCTTCGCTGGCTGGCCATTGCAACCTGAAATCTCAAATTTAGAGTAATTTTTTTCCCTGGAATGTCAAAAATTCATTATTACTGTGCAAATAAAGTAAGATACTGGATACAAAATACTGAATATTTTGCTGCATTAGCTGTAAACTCCTTAGCAAGTATGGATCTAGCTTTCCCCATTAGGGAAAATTTCTACTGAAGGGGAAGGCACCAAATATAAGTTTTGCCTATTTAACAGTTTTGCCTAGAGCCGAAACTGTGTATTACCATGAATAGTAAGTGAAAGTATCTTACATTCCATTAGTAACATAATTCTAGTCAATAATTCTATACTTGAAGTAGATGCTATTATAAATCATTATTATTTTATGTTTAGAAAATGAATGCACCAATGTTTACAGTAAGATAAAATGCAAGCCAGGCTTCACCTTTCCTCCTGAGGAGAGTGGTGAACTGGTAGGCATTTAGAAAATGCTGAATGTCTTCTGATTCTAACCAACTTTGCCCCCTTCTATAATGTCCATCTGTGAATTAGGCATTTTTCAGGATGGGCTTTTTTTTTTTTTTGAAACTCAGCATTTACTGATTTTAAAATAGATTCACTAGTGTAAAAATACACCTTGCCTTTGAAAGAAACCTGTTATAAGAAAAGCTGTGAACAAAATGCATTATGTTTTCTACATATTGATAATAGCTTATTTCATTAAAAGATGTGTCTTATTTCTCTCTCTTTTTTTTTAAATAAGTAGATGGCCAAATATTCTCCCTGGCAGTACCCATTTTCTATGACTTCTTTCTCAACATTTCCTTTACTAAAAAGACCCAGCATTAACTAACTAGATAATGGAAAAGGGAAGAGTTGGTCTTTAGCCACTGGTAGTATGGGGACTCTGTGAAACAAAGACTATAGTTTTCTTCTTTTCTTCTTAGTTCTTCCTACTTAGTAGGTAGTAGATCCTTAATACTTATAAGATGAATAATTAATCTGATATAAGGTACACTTAAAAAACTCAATATATAATAAATTCCCAAAGTTTAAAAAAGTGGATCTATTAAAATAATAAAAAAATTTAGTATTACTTTGCTATTCAATGCATGTCATAAAACAAGTCAATCTCCATTAAATATAGAAAACTAAATATTAGATATCTTTGAAATGGCATAAATAAATGTTTTCCTGTGTTCCATTTTGCCAAAATGTACAAAACTTGAAAACTACAAAATAACTGTGTCTAGGCTTGTGTATCATCGTGGGGGAGAAAAGCAGCAAGCTGCTTTGTTCTTCACTCAGTAAATCAACTTTATCTGGTAAAATTAGGACAGAAAGAACGCAATGGAACATTTTGTGAAGTATATTGTTTTGTCCTAAATATTTAGGTAGCATACTGTTTTTTTTCTTCTAAGCAACAAGAACAATTTATCTTTGGGTCATTGAGACCCTTCTCAAGTTACGTTCAATAGATGAATAATGTACGATGTTATGCCTCAGTGATTCACATAGCTAAACTCAGGTAAATATTTGATGCAAAGGTTTGATTTTTTTTTAACATAATAGGGACTACATTGGAAGAAGATTTCTTAGATGGGTGTTTTGGAAGACATTTTTAGCCAAGACACAAATGCATGGATTGCTTAGAGCAGTGATTTTTAAATCTTTTTCATCTCATGGCACACATAAACTAATTACTAAAATTCTGCAGCACACTGAAAAGTATTTTTTGGTGTGTTGACAAAAATGAACAAACATATAATTGTTGGTTGTCTATTGTTGTGTTGGCTGTTGTCATTTTTTATTTGACAACCTAAAGGAAAAGAGGTCAGTGCCTCTTTTACTGGACTACACAATGCGCCTAAATACTGAATAGTCAGGTATTGCATGTTTTGAAAATTCTGGTGGCACACTGGTTGAAAATGGCCACCTTAAAGCACTATGAATTAAAAGAAACCACCTCTTTTTCATCTTATATGTTGAAGGCAAGATGTTAACACAGGGATGTTAATGTTGAGAGTGTTTGTAAATTAACAGATAACCAGAAAGAGGGGTGTGGGTGGGGAAGGACCAACTAGGAGAGCTGTTAATTCTAGATGCAAGTAACTGTAAAGTCAACTAATTTTTTATATGCAACTTCTACCTAGGGGCCATATAGTTAATGATATAAACTATCATTATGATGTATCTAATATCAGAACATTTTATACTTAAGAAACCTCAAAACATTACTGGAGAAGGATAACATATGCTTACTAACATTTTTTCTATGTCAGGGTAAATGAAACCAATAATAGACGACATATTCCTTAAAAGAGATCACATTCTGAAGTGAACACAATTCATGGTATGTGATGGAAGAGCAAAAGTTTCTTATTAGAGAAACTAGAGGCCCAGTAAAAGGGGGGGGGGGGGGGGAGAGTTGGGAGGGAGGCGTCCCTCAGCCCAGCCTGCACCCTCTCCGATCTGGGACCCCTTGGGAGATGTCTGACTGCCGGTCCACAGGGATTGGGCCTAAACTGGCAGTTGGACATCCCTCTCACAATCCGGGACTGCTGGCTCCTAACTGCTCACCTGCCTGCCAGCCTGATCACCTCCTAACCACTCCCCTACCAGCCTGATTGATGCCTAACTGCTCCCCTGCAGGCCTGGTTGCCACTAATTGCCCTCCCCTGCAGGCCTGGTCACACCCAACTGCCCTCCCCTGTCAGCCATCTTGTGGCGGCCATCTTGTGATGATGTCGTGTGTGATGCCACCTAGACTTTTATTATATAGCATATTTGCTCAACTGATGGTACTCTGAAACTGCCTGTCATTTTAAGCTCATTTGTACGAAATAAGCACTCTTGTTATTCACTCACGCCCACACAAAATACAGTAAAACTTGTAGCCTGAAGGTACCCTTGAAAACAAGGACCAAATGTGTACCCAATTGAAATTTTGCTGCTCCCTTTCTAGTATTTTTAGTATTACTTTGACATGCATTGAAATTTTGCTAGAGTAGCTTTTCTGGGCCACAGATGAGGTTCTGGAGCTTTCCTTACCTTTGCCCAGTCCTGCTGTCTGTTGGAAACAGCAGTGGGCTGTAGCCCCGAGGGCTGGTAGTCTGTCACACTCCAAGATTACTCTATTTCAGAAAGGTTAGAGAGTGGCCAGAGAGGCAGCAGGGCCACCTGCTGTGGCCTGATGTCTGGGCCTGGCCGGACCCCTCTCTCTTGGCCAGGCATTAACCCTCAAGTCCTGTGCTTGCGGCAATCTTCACAGAGAGCCAGAATGCTCTGCATCTTGTTTTGTTTTTCATATAGAACTTGTATTCTGCTAAGCATGAGATGATTGTATGAGAACTGGAGAAAGGATTTCTGGGTATTATATTGATAGAGTCACACTTTGTTTAAAAAACAAAGGACAAAAATGTAGGTGCATTGTGTAGCCCAGTAATTTCTTATTTCTTTAAAGTTTTTAATATTCGTTGGCTTCATGGTGCCTTACTGGTATATGCCATTCTTTTTTTCTGTAGGTACTTTGTGAAACCTATATATGTGCACACACACACACACACACACACACACACACACACACCACAAACTAATTAATTAATTTGTCCTGAAGAATTTGAGTAGAGTCAATGATATTTTCATTTGGTTCATGCATTATCAAGAAGTTTCTATGGTTTGATTGATTGATTTTAAGGAATGTTTTCTACCACAAAGTCAATATCAATAGTTAGGTTTTTCTTCATGGGGATTTTAATGCTAAATCCACTTGATTGGTTTCTTGCTGACAATGAGATGTTTAGAGGGAGATGGCAAGTGGGTTACTTTGTAGCTACGAGAGAAATAAAGAGATGCCTCAAAACCATTGCAAGTGGGCTGTATTGCTTCCTGGGACAAAGAGATATAAAGACTTGGGTTGAGAGAAAAAGTGCCTATATCAGCTTTTAAATAAAAACACTATTTTCCAGTGAGGAAGTGAAAATGAGATAATTTTTCAGTTGAATCAAATTAAATTTTTTTGGGGTGGGTGGGGAAAGTCTCTGCCTTTAAAAGGTAAAAAGACATTTATTTTACTATAAAAACACAAATTTCATCTTTTTTTTTTAGTTCATACAGGCTCTACCCTTTATCAAAATGAACAACACTGCAAAGCAAGCTGCCTTCTGTAATTGGTGTAGTAAATATGGCCCAGATAATAAATCGCACATGAACTTAGTGCTAAATACTACTGAGCAGAATTTAAGATTGGATGACTTCATTGCTCTTAGATATCAGGAACCAGGAATTAACATAAAAAAAAATTTCCAGGGAAAAAAATCTGTCCATTAAACTCAGCAAGGTGAAAATGTCATCATTTAGTGCCATCCTCACTCAGGCTCATAGCACATTTCCAAATGGTAGGTGGACTCTCATTCCTATGGCCACAGGCCCCCCAAAACTACTGTAACCATATTTTAGTCATTGGTTCTTAAGTCCAATCTTCTTCATTTGCTTAAACTGCCTTCAGAAATGGGTTAAGCTACATGTTCATTTGTTCTGGTCCCTACGGCGTTCAGAGATACAGTCTCCAAGAACTGCTTTCCCTTTATATTTCATACGTAGCTTTCCAACTGTTCTCACATATGGTCAGCTAGCCAATGTTTTTTAATGCGTTCAACAGATGGAATAGGAGTGTTGCCTTTAACTGTCTCTAACAACCCCCATAAATGGTGATGGGGAGATGCATTGCTGAAGGAGCAGGGGTAGAGGGAGGGGGATAAGGTTCTAGAATCATCAGTAATAGTGATGGGATTCCTGGATGTGGAAGGAAGAAGGAGGTAATGTGTGGAGAAAAAATGGGTGGGTTAGTACATATTTAAACAGGCATTTTCTGTTTAAGCAACATACTCAGGATAGATGTCAAGCAGTACTGAGGCCATGGAAATAGAGCTAGGTGAAGTGCTTTTTTAAGATCTGCACAACTTCTTTGTCTTGATGTGTCTCTTTCCCTTTTGTTACATTCTGCTATTGATACCAACTGACCATTCCATGTATGTCCAACACAAATCTTCAAAAACCATCTGGTTATCTACTTGACCCTGTTGGTCAGGGGTATACATGGCACAAAGCTGGGCCCTGGGTGGGTGGCCCATGGTATACTTCCATTTGTCCTGTTATTGGCCATCCCTAGACAAAAAGCAGCCTTAGTGTGGTGCTAAGGGCAGGGCAGTTAGCTGCAGGTAGAATATAGCTATGATTGGCTCTTTGAACACATCAACACTACTCATTTCAGTGGGATTGTGCAATGTGTTACACAAAATAAAGAGTGGAGAGAACACAGGCATTATGATATTTTTGTCAAAGGAGAAAATGTTGGAGGTTTTGTAGTGAAAAAAGTGAAGAATTCTGTTGAAGCGTATTTTGAAAGTTGAATGAAATGGGAGAGTGACATTCTAGATTTGTGAAAAGGGAGTTTGGGTCATGCTGGGGGAAGGTATTTGAGGTATGTTTTATAGGTCAGGAAAGAGGGGCACTTACAGCAAGAATGAGGCTGGGAGATGAGGAGCAGAGAAAGATGCACAATTTTCCCACCTCCTCTTTGGAATGAATGTTCTTGGAGATTTTGGTCTAGACTCAATTCTCTGCTGTGAGTTCCTACCAGGGCAGGTGATTGCTTATCCTCTAACAATCTTCATCAGAAATATTAGAGAGAAAATATTTTTCCTTCTAAGAATCTCATGAGGGCATGCAGCTGCATTTTATAAAGGAGACTGAGAAAGGGACAGGAGAAATTTTCATGTGTTGACCATTTTCATAATTTTCCTTTATGTTGTAGATTGAGTCATTCCTAGCACCTTTTATCTGTTGAGCCCTCATCTAGGTTGAGGCCATGATTTACACTAACTACAATGACTTGCTTTTAAGAGAGAAAAAACTTTCATAATGAAAAATTACAAGAGCTTTAACCAACCCATCATAAGTAACTGGAGGTAGTACTGAATACACAATCATCCTATCTAATAAAGAGGGAATATGCTAATTGACCCTCATGCCATCACAAAGATGGTGGCACCCACAGCCAATAAGGAGGGAATATGCTAATTGACTGCCCCACCCTCAAAGATGGTGGCGTCCACAGCCAATAAGGAAGGAATATGCGAAATGACAGCTCCGCCCTCAAAGATGGCAGTGCCCACAGTCAATAAGGAGGGAATATGCTAATTGACTGCTACACCCTCAAATATGGTAGTGCCCACAGCCACAAGATGGCTGGCAGGGGGGGGCAGTTGTGGGTGATTAGGCCAGCAGAAAAGGGCAGTTGTGGGGAACGGGGCCTGCAGGAGAGGGAGGGCAGTTGGGGGGGGACCAGGCCTGCAGGGGAGGGCAGTTAGGGGAAACCAGGTTGGTAGGGGAGGGCATTTGGGGGGGGGAGACTAGGCAGAGGGCAGTTAGGGGTGACCAGGCCTGCAGGGGAGGGCAGTTGGGGGTGATCAGGCCAGCAGGGGAGCAGTTAGGCATCGATCAAGCTGGCAGGGGAGTGGTTGGGGGTGATTAGGCTGGAAGTCAGAAGTGGTTAGGGGCAATCAGGCAGGCAGGCAGGCAAGTGGTTGGGAGCCAGCAGTCCTGGATTGTGAGAGGGATCCCAGATAGGAGAGGGTGCAGGGTGGGCTGAGGGATCCCCCCCCAGTGCACAAATTTCATGCACCAGGCCTCTAGTTTTATTAATATAAAACCCTAAGATCTTAACATGAGTGCAACTTGAACTGAAAAAAAAAAAAGATGACTGACTATTACATACCTATTTGCCTCTTAAGAATATTCTGAAAGTTGTATTTTGGTAGAGAAAAGTAAAATATTTCATTAAAAATTTTGTCTGCACTAAAAACTAAATTTTATGTGAACAAAGTATGATCTTTACACAGTATATTATTTTCAGACACTGACATTTCAGTTTCCTCTGACACAGGTGTAGTCTGTTCATCACTACACAGCCGTATGTGCAGGTGGATTCTTAATAGATGTTCTTCTGTGAGGAAATTTGCTAAATTTTATGACTGTATGCATTGGCTTTCCTGATATTAAAATGCAGAGTTGTAATATAGCTAAGTTTTCTCCCTCTAAACCAAATGGTAAGTTGCTTAATATGGTCACATGTGTAATAATTTTCTGAGCATCTTAAAATGATAGGTGTGCAGTCTGGAACAAACAACATATATGTGGAATGAAGTGTGGGATAGAACTGACACCCTTGAATAAGTCTACTTACATTATTTTATTTTGCATTTAAAAAATTTAGTACAACAGTTATAAGACTTATTTTTGACTTATATAAAGCCAATTAAATTTTAATCTGGACCAATTCAATAAAAATAAATTTGGAAAATATAATCAACACAGAAAATGAAAGCAAAATGTGTTTTCAGTAAAAAATTACACATTTTCTTGCTCTGCTGAGAGAGGCTATTGAGGTGAGATATTCTTGGCATTAGTTCATTTAAAGATAAGGATAACTCCCTTTACACAATCCTGTGAGCAGAATGCAATGAGGATTTCATCAAAGGCTGTATAATTCTGTAGACAAGTTCTTGGGAGTTATAGAAATTCTTACCCATCCTCACATAATTTTACATGCAGCACCCATGGATGAGTTTTCTAATTTGTGTTGGATGAATGATATATTTTTCTAATTAGGCAGATGCTTCCATTTTAGCTGAGGACCAGAAGACAATGTCTAACTGAGCTCTTTTGTTTGTTTATTTTGGACAGTGCCAGAATTAGGCTTGGAATTTCGTCTCCTGATTGACTCATGTCCTAATTAAAGCCCAATTTGATTGATTCTGCTTGTGCCTTTCCATAGGAAACAGAACAACTTCCCATAGTCACAACATGTTGGATTTACTGACTGCTCCTGATTCCCTTGATGTGTTCTGACATTCATGGCCATCCACACAGAAGCCCAGTCTGCAACCAAGTGTGTGGTCTCTTTAGCTCCAATACTGACAGATCATCCCACCTTACCTTTTATTATTCCTTTGTTGTAATATAAGTTCAAATCCTACATAATAAAAGTCTAATATGCAAATTGTCCCTTCGGGTGGTCATTCAACCGGGAAACCGGGAGTTCGACCACTCGCTATGATGTGTGCTGACCACTAGGGGGCTGCACGGAACATGGTGGGCATTGGCAATGCAGCACCCGGGCAGGGGGCTGTGACCTCTTGCTGTCCAGTGAGAATGTGGGGTGTACACCAAGCTCGCTTTCACTACCCCTGCTACCCTCCCCCAGGACGTAAGGGCTTGTGCCCTGGGGAAGCCCCCATGCTCAGGTACCGGGGCACCCACGAGGATCCTGCCCTGCACTCTCGCGGCATCTTCCGGGTGAGCTGGGCCACAACTGCTGGGACCGCAGGGGCCAGTCAGGCTCTCCATGGGTTCGTGCAGAAGCCGGTCTGCGAGGCCGGTGGCCAGGAGAGAGCATGCTGCCCACCTGGCTTTTGTGCGGCGCTGCTGGATGGCACAGAGGCCCATGCTCGCCCTGGCCCACAGCGTCCAGCTGCGCTCACTGCATTTCCGCATGGGGACTTGGGCGCCATGACTCAGGAGGAGGGGGACACGTGGGGGCCCCGGGGACTCAGGTGCTGCCCAAGGCCCAGAGGTCAGCTGGGACCTGCCTTTCCATGCCAGATGCTCACGCTTCAATTGCCAGCTAGGCCTAGGGACTGCACCGGGGCTTGAATTTCTTGCACCGGGCCTCTAGTATAGTTATAAAATAGGATCTTATGGAGGGTATGCAATGAAGTTGATAGTTTCTATTATCTTAATAGTTTACATAAAAGAGAAAAATCATTCCCAGAATCTGAGCAAGCTGAAGATGGTCTTTCCCCCTACCACTTCCCCAGCTTGCTTTTACCTTTGATGATTTGGAAAGTCCTATTGTCATAAAAATTAAATTGGCTCCATCTAATGCATACAGATGGCAATGCCTTGTGCTAGGTGCAGCTGTCATTTTCTTCCTCAAAAGTGAAGGGAAAGTCTCATCAGCTCATCTACAGCATAAAAGCTGCTTTAGAAAGATGAGCACTATGCAGAGAATAAGAAAATCTGTCTGATGTAATCCAAAAATGTAAAATAAGATCTTTTCTTTTTGGAAAGAGAGTTTTCCAAGTAACTCATCACCTGGGTTACTCCAAATATACTTTCAATTTTAGAAAAAAAAACCCCACACAAAACAGATTTGTATCTCTGCTAAAGACACCATCGTTTGAAAGCTTTCATGTTTGAAAAAAGAAGGCATAGTGTTTGTGGAGTCATTGGTTAGATTCTCTCCCCAACTCTTCACATTAAATACTAAGAGTCCATCCATCCTCTGGCCCAAGATAGCATCAACCTTTCTTCCAAGGATCCATCCATTTCTCTTAGGGCATCTCCAGCCCTCATCTTATGTGGAGTTAATCTCTTCCTACTAAAGACAAGGTCCTTACCTTGCCTTATCAGAGTTTGTTAAATGTTTGTTGAATGAATGCATTGACCTCTATAAATAGATAAAGCATTTCATCAACATATTCAAATAATGCATATGTTATACTGCTTCATTTAACACATACAGTGAAGACATCCATTCTGGGTCTGACTTCCTATTGTAAAGGTCTCATAAATTCATACCTTCAAATATAGTCCAAGTTTGTGCATTTTTATTAGATAATGCAAATGAGGAGAATAGAGAAATGATCAGACTTCAGCTTACAGAAGGGAAAACATGCTCACTTAGCAAGTTCTCCCTCAGCAGATTGCTGAACATTAATCTGAGTTTATTTTATGGTATGCATAGGCCCATTTTGCTGGAGGAAGGCAACTGAAACAAGCTTTGGAATAAGGTTATACTGGTGCCATAAAAGAAAAATTTTTTAGGGCATCATGTATATCTATTTCGGCTATTTTTCAAGTCTGCATTTATCCCTGGGTTAATAATAGGAAAAATTTGCTATTATTGTAATTTGAAAGAAAGTTAAAATTGACCTCCAGAAATCTGTCTTGGCAGCATAAAGAATTTCACCACTCAAATTTTTGGAACTTGTCTTTGCATAAACATTATCTGCTGACCATAGTGGAATGTTTTCTTATTAGAGATATAGACAGCTTCACATAATTACTATGTTCCAGGAAAAGATGATGTATAATGATTTTTATATTTTAAAATATAGAATCCTATTTTAAAGTGTTTAAGAAATGTTCCTCTGTAAGGGAGTCAGTCTTATGTAATAATTCACACGAGTGTAAATTTGGATTTCAAAATATGAAATGACATGCTTCTGTACTTGAAGATAAATAACCTTTTGGTTACAGACAGTAGAATTAAGTAATTTCAGGAAATGAATTAACATATTGACCTGTGTAGACTTGGGATGAAACCTTGCCAAGATCAAACCTTTGCCAAGTTCCTGTCTCTTTTATGTAATTTAGACTGCACCTATTCTTCTGATTTATGATTCACTTACCTTGATAAAACAGATTGTTTGAGTTATATTTAATTGAATGTACATTTCTTCTACTTTTTCTTTAAGTATTGGTAACCTCAAAAATCCAAGTGGCTGCTGGAGGGTGGAATTGAAAGGACACTTGTCCTTGAGCATGAACACAAGCTCAAGGATCAAAAGACCTAACAAAAGACAAGGCACTAGGTGGGAAGTTGAAATAGACCAACTTACACCATAAACAAGAATAAACTCAAAATGGATAAAAGACTTAAATGTATGTCATGAAACCATAAAAATCCTAGAAGAAACCATAGGCAGCAAAATCTCAGACATCTCTTATAGCAATATGTTTACTGATACAGCTCCTAAGGCAAAGGAAACTAAGAAGAAAATAAACATATGAGACTACATAAAAATAAAAGCTTCTGCACAGCAAAAGAAACCATAAACAAAACGAAAAGAAAGCCCACTGTATGGGAGAACATTTTTGGCAATGATACATCTGATACAGGGTTAATATGCAAAATATATAAGGAACTCATACAACTTAACAAAAGGAAAACAAACAATCCTATTAAAAGATGGGCAAAGGACCTAAATAGACACTTTTCTGAAGAGGACATACAGAAGGTCAAAAGACATATGAAAACATGCTCAAAGTCACTAATCATCCGAGAGATGCAAATCAAAATGATAATCAGGTACCATCTCACACCTGTCAAAATGGCTACCATCAACAAATCAACAAATGACAAGTGGTGGCAAGGATGTGGAAAAAAGAGAACCCTAGTGCAATGCTGGTGGAATATAGACTGGTGTAACCATTATGGAAAATAGTATGGAGTTTCCTCAAAAAATTAAATATGGAACTGTCATTTGACCCAGGGATCCCACTTCTAGGAATATATCCAGAAACCTGAGAAGCACCAATCAGAAAGAATGTATGTACCCCTATGTTCATAGCAGCACAATTTACAATAGCTGAGATCTGGAAACAGCCCAAGTGCCCATCAGTAGATGAGTGGATAAAAAAGCTGTGGCACATTTATACCATGGAATACTATGCAGCAGTAAAAAAGAAGAATCTCTTACCCTTTGAGACAGCATGGGGGACTGAGAGAGTACTATGCTGAGTGAAATAAGTCAGTCAGAGAAAGACAAGTGTCACATGACCACACTCAGATGTGAAATCTAAGTAACAAAATAAACTGATGAACAGAGTAGATCCAGAGACATGGAAGCATGAAACAGAGTGCAGAATCTCAGAAGGAAGGCAGGGGAGGGTGGGTGAGAGGTAATCAACCAAAGACCTTGTATGCATATATGCATAATCCATTGACATAGACAATAGGGTGCTGAAGGCCTGGGGTGGGAAGGGGGTGCAGCTGGAGGGTGTCAATAGGGGAAAAGGAGACATATGTAATACTTGCAACAATAAAAAAATTATTTTAAAAAAAAGTAATAGATGGTACCCAGTTTTTCTTCTTGTCTCGTAGTATTGATCTCAGATTCCAGAAGAAATGGAAACCCCATCTGTACTCAGGCCTTGCCCTGCACATGAACAGAGGCCCAACATTCACTGAGCACTCCTAGAGCCACCATCAGTGTGGGCAGAGTGGCAGAAATGCTTTGACGGCACACAGATATTCAAATTTGTTTGTAAAGTTGTTCCAGCCTAAGTTGCTAAACATGCTGAGCGGAAACCTCCCTAAGATAACATGATGTTTTCCCCATACTACTGTCCTACCTCTATTACAGCATTTCTCATAGCCTGCCTTGGTTATAGTTATCTATGTCTATGTCCATGTCTACCTCTTTCTCCACTAGTTTTTCACAGGGCAGGAGTCAGATCTCACTCATCTCTTCATTCCTCACAGATTTTAGAGAAGTTCACCTAGAATATGGACTCAATGTCTAACAGGTTTTTGTTTTGCTAATATTTCCTTAGTTTCCCTTTAACTTTCTTAAAAATTGTTTGAAATATACTGTTATTATAATTGAATTAAAAATATGTGAAGAACACAAACAGATTTTATTTTGCTCAGTATAAATATATCTCTTATTTCAACTGCACAGTAGGCCATGATGGCAGAGACTATGCTTTTCTTGTTTCTGTATCTCCAGCACAATGCATTGTTTCTGGTATTTGGTAGCTACTCAAGACATAGTAGTAGTTATTTGAATAAGCAAAATAATTTAGATGTGGTATTCCCAGGCATCGTGCTAGGTACTAGAGAGCTGCGTAAAATGAATCCTACCCAAAGGAATTTAGAGTTCACTCGATGATGACAAGTGCATCAATAGCTGAGGTTTATTTTAGAGCTTAACTTTATATTTGTATAGAGCTTTTAATAAAGTTGCTTTCAATTACATGGTTTTATTTGGTTTCAAAATCTAGTGAGGTTGTCAGGGCAATCACATTCTTCTTGTTTGTAAAAAGTTTTAGTTTCTTTCCCTTTTTTTCTGAATACAGACATTTTCCTATTATTTTCATATCTTTATTATAGAAAACACAAGGAATAGAAAAAAAGCAAGATCTATATCTCTGCATGTATGTATATGCACACATATGCACACACATTTTATATTTTATTTCCAGGTCTTTGTCCTGATGTGATCTTTTTTTTTTTTACATAAACATATATTAATATCACAGAGTTCCAGGCTTTTTCAGAGGTTTCGGTGACTAAAGTTAAATAAGAAAGTTTTTGTTCTCAAACTTACAATCAAATAAGAGAGTCAAAAGTGAATCAATAGTTACAATTGAGGCCTGTGGAGAAACACTTTTTATAGAAACAAAATGAATGTGAAGTGCAATAGGGTGGAAACTGGGAGAAAGCTAGTGTTGAATGAATTCCAAGACAAGAGAGAATTTCAGGTACTGAGAGTATTAAGTTCACCCTACTGCACATCATGTACAAAAATTAACTCAAAATGAATCAAAGCCTCAGATGTACTAGTAATAGCTAAAACTATAAACTTTAAGAAAAATGTAGAGGAAAACATTCATGACCTTGGATCAGGTTGTAGTTTCTTAGATAGGATACCAAAGCACAAACAACAAAACAAAAAATAGATAAATTGGACTCTGTCAAAGTTAAACACTTTTTGTTCTTAAAAAGACATGTTGTAAAAAGTGAAAATAAGACCCACAGAATAAGAAAAAAATTGCAAACGATATATTTGATAAAAGATTTGAATCTAGAATACATCAAGAATCTTATACCGCAATAAGAATAAGACATACAAAAAGGTGCTCAACATCATTAGTCATCAGAGAAATGCAAATCATAAGCTCAGTGCACACCTGGCCAGCATTGATCAGTGGTCGAGTGCCGACCTATGAACCTGGATGTCAGGGTTGTGGGTTCAATCTCCAGTGCGGGGTGTGCAGAAGGTAGCTGATCAATGATTCTCTCTCATCATTGATGCTTCTATCTCTCTCTCCCTAACCCTTCCTCTCTGAAATCAATAAAGAAAACCAAAAACCCAAACCAACCAACCAAACAAAAAACCTCAGTGTGCTACCATTAGGATGGCTCTAATAAAGATAGACAATAGCAAGTATTGATGAAGATGTGGATAAATTTGAGTCCTATACACTGATGGATGGAATGTAAAATGATGCAGCCACTTTGGAAAATAGTCTGGCAGTTCCTCAAAAGATTGAACATGGAGTTACCATATGACTCAGCAACTATATTCCTAGGTACATACCCCAAATAAAAGAAAACATATGTTTACACAAAAACTTGTACACAAATGTTCATAAGTGACATTATTTATATCGGCCAAAAAGTAGAAACAACCCAATGTACATCAACTCATGAATGGATAAGTAAAATACAGTGTATTCATACAATGGAATATTACTTGGCCATAAAAAGGAACAAAATACTGATTCATACTACAACATGGATAAACTTTGAAAACATTGGGCTCATGAAAATAGCCACCAGAAATATACATTGTATAATTTACTGTTCCATATATGTGAAATGTCCAGAAAAAGCAAATCTATAGAGACAGAAATAAGATTAATGGTTGCTCTGGGTTGAGGAGAGAGATGAAGAGAATGAGGTGATTGCTAAATGGTCTGGGCTTTCTTTGGGTCATAAGAATGTCTAAAATTTATTGTGGTGATGAGTTGCACAACTCTGAGTATACTAAAAACGATTGAATTGTATACTTTAAATGAGTGAATCGTATTGCATGTGAATTATATCTCAATAAAGCTGTTACCAAAAGAAACACAAACTAAAAACTAAAACAAACAACCAAAAAAAGAATATCAGTGCTACATAGTAATCAATAAAATGGGGATTTGAATTTTCCCATTGAGTTTACAACAAGGTGGTCAAGTCATAATCTTAGAAAGAGTAGTTTTGGAGAAAAATCCAGACTTGAACAGTTGATAAGCAAAATAAAATAAAAACTGGGGCCAAGTCTTAATCATTGTTTTAGGTAGCTTGACTCTGAAAGGAAAAGTAAAGGATGGCAGCTGGAATGGACATGAGATTTTTTAAAAAATCCTTTCTGAGATGGAAGAAACTGAGTAGCTTTGAGCCCAACAAAAAGGCTAAAACTATAAAAGTTGGTAGTAATTAATTGATGGAGCAGCATCAAGGAATGGGATAAGATGGGCTGGAAAGTATAGAGGAAGAATCCCACTTCCAAAAAGCCAACAAGGAGAAGAAAAGGCTACACGGATTATATAAGGTGTTATTTTGTTTCTCCCTGAGGGAATTAGGAGTAGGAACCTGTTGGAATGGGCAGGGAGTACTGCCTTACAGGAGGTGGGAAATGAAAAATCAGCACAAGTCCATGTGACTGGGCAGATCTCCACAGTGGGGCTATGCAGCCCAGGAGTAGAATCAAAGAACGCTGACGTTTGGGTTATACCAAGATTGATGTCATAGGCATCATGGACCAGGGACAGAACACTGAAAGATTGCTAGAGAATGAAGGGTATATTGCCTGGAAAGAGAAAGGGGAAGACAGAAGGGAATAAATTAGAGCATAAAATGAAGTGGTCAGGGGCCTTCAGTAGAAATAAGTTTAAAGAATAGATGCTTGGGGAGCATGGATGTAAGAGGAGATTTTGGTCCATAAATGGATTACCATATTGTAAACTTTAGAAGAGAAAAAATTTCTGGTTAATAAGATCTAGAGTGATCATGAAGGTAGGTTGTTAGTAAGGATGGAAGGTCATTGGAATTCCAGAAATCAAAGAACCATAGAGCCTTAACCAGTTTGGCTCAGTGGATAGAGCGTTGGCCTGAGGACTGAAGGGTCCCAGGTTCGATTCTGGTCAAAGGCATGTACCTTGGTTGCAGGCACATCCCCAGTAGGAGGTGTGCAGGAGGCAGCTGATCGATGTTTCTCTCTCATCGATGTTTCTAACTATCTCTCTCCCTTCCTCTCTGTAAAAAAAATCAATAAAATATATTTTTTTAAAAAAGAACAAAAAAGAAAACCATAGACCAGATGAGTGGAGGTATGCTACACTAGGACAATCATGCTGTCCAGGAAGATTGAGTAGAATTAGGGTGGAGAGAAATGTGGCAATATAGGTGCCCAAATGCTCCATGTATGTATGGGAGTAATTGAAAAACCAACAGATAACAATGGCTAAAATGAACAAAATGGTCATGTAGTTTATGCCATTTTTAATTTTCTCCTAATATTACAAATGATTTCCTTGTTATTATCTACTTTATAAACATATATTTTATAACTGATGTTTATAACATAATTTATGTATTCCTTGATAGATTTAAATTTAAAAAAAATACATTTTATTGATTTTTACAGAGAGGAAGGGAGAGGGATAGGGAGTTAGAAACATTGATGAGAGAGAAACATCGATCAGCTGCTTCCTGCATGCCCCCTATTGGGAATCGAGCCTGTAACCAAGGTACATGCCCTTGACCGGAATCGAACCTGGGACCCTTCTTCAGTCCACGGGCTGACACTCTATCCACTGAGCCAAACAAGTTAGGGCTTAAATTGTTTTCAATTTTTCACTATTAAAGCTAATGCTATAGTAAATATAATTTAGTCCCTTTTTGAATTGCATATACATTTGCAAACAAATTTGAAGTCAATTTTTGAATTCAAATAATTGTTTTGCTTTTTATTTAACAACTCATCAAATTTGGTCAAATCACTTTGTTGACTGGTTAAATTAATTTAATTTAAAATATTCAAGAACTAGGCCCCTCCTCCCCCCCTCCCCCAAACCCAACAAAACAAAACAAAACAAAAAGAACTAGGCCCTGCCCCTCTGTAGTTTCAATTCCCAGTCTGTTAAGAGAAAGTGGTGGGTAGATAGCACTTCTGAAGAGACAATTAGGTATTTTTCTGGTTTCCAAATTGAGAAGAAAGTTTTCTGACTGGTGTCCAGGGAAGCTGCCAGATCAGATCTGTGAGGTAATCCAAACTGTAAATTAGAACTTCAGGCATAAATATGTCTGAGTATGTGATAGCTATTTGTAGCAACATATGATTAATGGTTATATCTTGTTGAGAAATATTATAAGTAAATTTTTTAGTTAATTGTTAGAAAATCAGAGAGAGACATTCGAGTCCAGAAACCCAGTAAGTCAATGGAAGCCTAATCTTCAAGGAGGGAAGCACAAAGTGGTAAAAGAAGGAAAAAAATATTTTAGAAGATAGACTGCAAGATTACCAGGAAGAAATTCTCAACTGAAGTCATACTGGGCGATAAAAGGAAAAAAGGAGAGAGGGTCAGCATGTTCTGGGAATAAAAACTGGATATGACTATATAAAAAAGGTCCTAACCTTTACTGTGAACCTGTGATATGCTAGGCATACTAATACATTATTTTATCCTGACAATGACTATGTAATATAGGAATTCTCATCAATATGGATTAGAATTGGCTGCCTATAAGAGAAAACTCAAAATAATGCTGACTTAACCAATCACTGTTTATTCTCTCAATTAAAGAAGTGCGGATGAGTCTGTCTAGGGCAGATGTAGCAGTTCTATGATATCACAAGTGACCCAGACACCAGCTTTTCTTTTCCTATTTATTGAGAGTATGACTTCATTTCTTTTTTCTCTCCCACCCTAACATGGTCATCCATGCTTGGTTAAATGGTTTCCAATGAAATGCAGTCATTGGAATTATTTGTAGTAAAGTATCATTTATCACCATCACATTAAAAGAATTTAAAGTTGAAAAAGCAAGGGGAGAAGGGCAAGAATAGGGGCACTGGACACATGAAAGTAGGGGAGTTTCTGTTATGAGGAAAAGGGAACTAGAAGGGGGAGGCTGACTATTTGAATCACAAACTGACCCTTTTACAACATTGTCAAATGTGATTCTGTGATCTATATCAGAAAAATTATTATTGTACAATTTATCAGGAACATTATATATAACTATCCTTATATATAACTATCATTTATATGAAAGATAAAATCTCTAGAGTAGTAAGAATAACCTCCTAATATCATCCAATACATGACAAGGCTTTTGTGGAGGCCAACTACTAGCAAATGTTTATGTCTTTACTAGAGGCCCAACGCATGAAAGTTGTGCAAGGGGCTCGGCCCCCGCCACTGCGCGGTGGCCTCCTCCTCTGCCTTGGCCCCCACCCACCATGGCAGCCGTCTCAGCCATCACAGCCCTGGCTTCGTCTGTAAGGTTGTCCGGAAGGACATCTGGTTAATTAGCATATTACACTTTTATTATTATAGACTAGAAGCCCATTGCAGGAAGATTCCTGCAAGAATAGGGCTTCGCTCCTGTCTCTGCTGTTCCTACCCCGCCCTTCTCTGCCACTTCTCTCCCGCCCGTTTCCGCTCCGTTGCTTGGCTTCCTTCTACGGTGTCTTCAGGCTTCGCTCCCAGCCAGTATATGCAAATTAGCTGCCATCTTTGTTGGTGGCTAATTTGCAAATTGCTCTGATTAGTCAATGGTACGGTCAATTTGCATCTTTGTCTATTATTAGATAGGATTGGGGGGCCCCCCCACTGGTACCCACCATGGCCAGCCTCCCTGCCCCCTGATCGCCCTACCGCCTCTGCTGGTCACCTTCCACAGAGGGAGGCAACCAGTGAGGCAATCAGGGGCCCCCTCTGGCACATGCCTTGGCTGGTCTGGGGCCTGCGGGCTGGGGGCAGCTCCTGTGTTGAGCATCTGCCCCCTCGTGGTCAATGCGTCATAGCGACTGGTTGTTCCACTGGTCGTTCTGCCGTTTAGTCAATTTGCACATTAGACTTTTATTATATAGGATAATTTTTCTCTTTTCACATCTTTGGCCTCACATTATTCCTAAACACAGTGATAAATATTTATTTTATTTGTACCTCTAACTCTGACTGAAGTATTTTCCAGTAAGAGTTTTGTCTTTCTTACTAGATTATAAACTCTCTGAAACAGGAAAAACATCATGTTTGTGTATATTAAGCATACTTAATAGATCACCTTGTAAGCACTGAATAAATAATAGTTTATCATATAAAATAATTTATTTTTTCAAAATCCATATACAACATACAACCCAGAGGCTAATTGGACTCCTCCAGGCCATGGAGGTTAAAGTTTTGGCATTTCTGCAATCTTATCAAAACACTGCTTCACTGACTTTTTAAGAACTCTTAGCACACAGAACACATACAATTGTGCCATTTCACTGAGAGAATTCAGGAGAGAAAAAAAGGCATCATCAGACCTGTGATGTTTAACTGTGTGGCAACTCAGCTGGGCCATGAGGTGCCCAGGGATTTGGTTAAATGTTATTCTGAATATGCCTGTGAGGGTGTTTCCAATGAGATAACACTTGAATCAGTGGACTAAGTAAAGCAGATGGCCATCTGGCTTCATTTTTAGAATCCCAAAATGACTGCTGGAGCTCCAGCCATCACATCTAAGTTCCAAGCATCAGGAAAGAGGGACTACAAAAGGTTTCCCCTGCCCAACTTTCTCACTTTAAAGAAGTCTTCCCAGAATGCAAACTGATATAGCCACTAAGGAAAACAACATGGAGTTTCTTCAAAAAAATAAAAGTAGAACTACCATATGACCTAATAATCCCTCTCATGGGTATATATCTGAAGAAAATTAAGTCACTGTCTCAAAGAGATATCTGCACCCCCATGTGCATTATTCACAATTATACATCTTTGTTTTACTGTGGTTGCAAATATCAAAAAATTCCTATATGTGACACAGAACCAGAGTTAAGTTAGGGTTTTTCAAAATGCTGACACACCGAGCTCAAAAGGTTCGCCATCACTGGACTAAGCTCACCTGGTGAATGACCTGCATATGTGTTCAGTACTTTACCTTCATTCCCTGGATAATATATTTTCAAGGACTTTTTTCTTTATTTTTGTTAACATTTTAAAATGTGTGTGGCATGACAACTACTTAAATGGAAGACCAGGTTTCTTTCCCCTCTAAGTGCATGATACAGTGATTCTTTAGGCACTAAAGCAGTGCTCATTTTTCTTCCCTAGTTCTATGTGGACCTGTTTTACAGAATGGGGTTATGTTTGTTGTAAGATACGTGTAGCCTAATGTTTGTTAGCTTTGTGGTCTAAAGTGTTATCTCTCAAGCAGATCCCTAAGTAGACCAAAACTTTTGTTGCCAAAGACGTGGTGAAAACAACTTTTGTCCCCTAAGATCTACTTTTTAAGCCTATCATCCCCTGTAGTTATCAACTGCATGTACGGCCTCTAGAAATTAGGATGCTAAGCTGACCAACATGATGGTAGTAACTATCATGCAGCTTGCCTCCAAAGAAAAAGATTGTTTAGCGTAGCAGAATTGTAAGCCTACCTAGGCATGTTGTAAAACCGTTTGAAAGTTATTCAGAGCAAGTTTTGTGAATAGAAATGTAGTGCTCAAGTCACATTCTGCTTTACAAGGTTATAGCAAATATAGACAAATTAAAAATAAAAAAATAATAAAAATAAAAAAGCCAAGTTCATAAAACAGGCTGGTGCTTGCCACAGGTGGGGGTTGGGGGTTGGAGTAGGGGAAATGGGATATTGGTCAAAAGGGAAAACAGTTATAAGATGAATAGCTCTTGGGATATCATGTAGAGCAAGCATGTCAAACTCAAAGGCTAACATGGGCCAAATAAACAAGGTTTAAGTTTATGTGGGCCACAAAAAAAAACAAAAGCTTCAATTTTCATAGAAACATAGGTTTATTTCGATAGAGACATGCTGAATACAAAGGGCTGAAATCAATGAGTAATCATTAACATAAAATAATAGAACATTTTAATAAAAATTAATATTTTTTCTTGAACATTAACTTACCAGACACTGAATAACTGCACAAATTAATAAGCGTAACTCAAATAAACCTATTTTTCTTGTTCTCCAAAAGCAAAATATTTCCTGTTGTGCACACCAAACAAGTCAGTACAAGAATCATGACATGGCAATCGGCTGCTAAAATATTCGCTGCTAATATTAGTGGAGAGAAATGGTGCGCCTGCGCATAAGGCACATAAGGGAAATGAATGCAACATGATTATAGTAATCAGTCATTAGCGAATGTTGTAGTTCGTTATTAATAATTATGTATAACAGGACATTGTAAAAATTAAGTTACAAAAATTTTATTAAAACGTTTCTTACATACCGCTATATTGGTTGGGCTGCAAAAATATTCATTGCGGGGCCGGGAGTTTGACATGCTTGATGTAGAGTATGGTGACTATAGTTCACAATATTATATCATATACACGCAGTCCCCAACGTACAATAGTTTGACTCAACATTTTTTTTACTTTATGATGATGCAAAAGGAATATACATTTAGTAGAAACTGGATTTTGAATTTTGATCTTTCTTGGACTATTGATATGGGGTATGATATTCACATGATGCTGGGCAGCAGCTGTGAGCCGCAGCTTCCAGTCAGGCACCCAATCACCACGGTAAACAACCCATACTCTACAGTGAACTTGGTTGTCAGAGTTTTCTTGGATATTGTGTTTTGTGTTTTCACATCCCATCCTGTATATAAATTCCCATCTGTGTCTCCTGCTTCTGGTGAGATGAGGAAGGCAATTACAGATGCTCCTTGACTTACTATGGGGTGATGTTCTGATAACGTAAGTATTCTGAGCACATTTAAGGTAGGCTCAGCTAAGCTATGATGTTAGGTAGGTTAGGTGTATTAAATGCATTTTCAACTTATGATATTTTCAATTTGTGATGGGTTTATTAGGCCATACCCCATCATAAGTCGAGGAGCATCTGTACTTGAAAGTTGCTAAGAGAGTAGATCTTAAATGTTCTTACTACACATACAAAAAAAGGTAATTATGTGAGGTGATGAATGTGTTAACTAATTTTATTATGATAATTATTTCATAAAATATATGTATATCAAAACATCATGTTATATACCTTACACTTACTTACACCATGTTATATATCAATAGAGCTGGAAAAATAAGTCTTCCCAGAAATCCCACAACTATTTTTCTCTACATCTTATGATTCACTCCGAATACATAAGGCCACATTAGCTGCAAGGGGAATTGATGTTGTCAAACATTCACTTGGTACAATTACTCTGCAAATGAAAAGTGGGGTTCTGATAGTAAGGATGAAAGGGAGAACAAATATTGGGCTCAGTTTATTGCTAAGGCCTCATGACTAACAAATTGAGGTGTCAGAATTAGAACAAGTCTCACTTCATTATGTGGCATTGGTTCTCAACAGAATATAATCTTTTCACAGAGTGGAAGACAGTAGGTCCATGAATCAAAAAAGTGAGGGTTCAAGAGGTTGAAGACAAGAGGTTGTTACCTGATCCTATTTTCGTTAAATGGATAAAGGTAGACTCTGGTTTGAATATCATTTTTCATCTTTAAAATAATATTGCCTTTTATTCTTTGAGCAATTTCACTTTTGGGAATTTCACATTTTGATATAATTAAAATGAATGCAAAGGTTTATGTACTAGAATATTTACTGAATCTTTATTTATAATACTGGAAAATTAAAAACAACCAAAATACCCAACAAAGAAAATTGGTTAAATTACAGAATACTGAAACAACCATATGGTAGTACACATTGTATTAATTAGAAATCATGCTCTTCAAGAATATTTAAGGACATGCATGAAATACTCATAAGTTATATCAAAAGGATTATGAAATAATAATTACTAGGATCCCAGTTTTGTAATGTATGTGTAGAATCATAGAAAGAAACCTGGAAGAATAGACATCAGAATGTTAATAGTGTTTCTTTTATAGCTGATAGGATTATCAATTATTCTGCTTTTTATTATGCTTTTCTGAATTTTTCAAATTTCTATAATTAATATGTATTACTTTTATAATCAGAAAAATTCACTTGTCATTTGCAAATATGCTTTCTCCTTAGCAAAAACAATTTTGTTATTCTCAAGATGATTGGCTTAGATGTTTATCACTTTCTAAGTGCTAGCATGAAGGTTACAGGAGATTGACTTTATTGAGTGTTGGCCATGTATAAGCCACCAACCATTCTGGGATTTGGGAGAGTGAGTAGGGAGAGGGTTTGAGCTACAAAGATGAACAAACCTTGGGCCCTATCTCTCCGAGAAGGGCTGTGTTTGAAAGGTGATGGTCATGGGAAAGGGCTGTAGACCCTTATGGAGTGACTGCCAAGGCAGAAAGGCCATGATGTAAGACTGAGTATAAGAGTGCAGTAAGCCCCAACCGGTTTGGCTCAGTGGATAGAGCGTCGGCCTGTGGACTCAAGGGTCCCAGGTTCGATTCCTGTCAAGGGCATGTGAAAGGTGATGGTCATGGGAAAGGGCTGTAGACCCTTATGGAGTGACTGCCAAGGCAGAAAGGCCATGATGTAAGACTGAGTATAAGAGTGCAGTAAGCCCCAACCGGTTTGGCTCAGTGGATAGAGCGTCGGCCTGTGGACTCAAGGGTCCCAGGTTCGATTCCGGTCAAGGGCATGTACCTTGGTTGCGGGCACATACCCAGTGGGGAGTGTGCGGGAGGCAGCTGATCGATATTTCTAACTCTCTATCCTTCTCCCTTCCTCTCTGTAAAAAATCAATAAAATATATTAAAAAAAAAGAGTGCAGTAAACATGTAATTTAGTTATGAAAAATGAATTTCCTATTGCCTAGATGCCAGGTGTAGTGCATTAGACTGAGGTCAGCTTGGGCCATTCATAAGCAGAACTACCAACCTGGTCTCCTCAATGAGGACATAGAATCTTGACTGTGAAAATCAGCCATTCCAAATAAGATACCCATCTTGACCTTAGATGATGAAGATAACAACAAAAACAACAATGAACAAATGACTCAACCTATTGATGGAATGAGGATTCTATGCAGTTTTTATATAGCTAATGAAGTATCATTATGCAACAAATGAATTAGTCAGTGTTCCTATCTTGACACCACCATTTATCAGGATTTTGGAAAAAAAAAAAAAGGAAATCCTATTTCTTCTTGTTTTGAATTGGTGAGAATGCTGAGCCTAGTTTGGGTATGAGAACTGGTTCTGTTAGAATCCAAGCCATATATCTCCTTTTCTGAGTCCACCAGAATTGTTTTTCTGTGGCTTTTCACAATTCTTCCTTTGGCCCTGGGGTGCCTGCTTCATGTGGCAAGGTCCTTAGAACCAGTGGGAGGAAATTCTCAGCCTCTGCCTCTGCTCTTGCTCCAAGTTCACCTGAAGGACCAAATCTCTGATGCACTCTAAGGAGGCTTTGCTTTTCCCCATATGCTATTCATATCGCATGCCATTTGTGATTAGGGCCTGGAAACAACTTCTTTCTCTATTTGTGTGGTCCTGAAGCTTTCTCTCTGAGAGTTCTCTAGTTTTTTTGCCCACAGCTTTTGTGTTTTTATGTTACGCTTTGATAATGAGAGGGGCTTGAGAGCTCATTTCCCTGAATAGATAATTAAATTACTGGCTAGGTCAGAGTGAAAAGGGTTCTTCCAATCCGGAGAGGCTGTCCTGCATCCTGGCTGGTGGTTGGAGTGGGGAAATGGAGGCAGGTGGTGAAAAGGAGGTGGTAGGTGAGTGGTTAACCTTATTGCTTCCAGTGTCAAGGGAATGCTTCTTTGACATGCATTTTCTTTTTAAAATAAAATAAAAAAGTGATTTGGTTTTAGAAAATATCACACCTGATCCAGCACACCTGTCTTCAGAAATTATTCTTTAACAATTTAGCCAACTTACTACTCTGTTCAATACCTTTTTCCTCTAAAAATAAATTGAGCACCCTTTGAACCCTTTCCTTCCATTGTTTCTTCCAGGAAATTAGACCATATGTTTTCTTGGCTAGGAGTTGCTATCCTTGAATTCTCTTTCACAATAGATAAGCAGCTTCTAACTACCCTTGAAATGCAGGAAAGAACCAGGCATTTACAGGGGCCAAGGGACAGGGAGGCAATATGCTGAGACCTGAGGGGCACTCCTGTGAGAGTGCTCAGTGTATGGCCCTCATTGTTGCATCTCAGGGCTTTGTCATCTACTGTCATTAGCTAGTGGTGCAGGGCAACCTCTTCATGGGGCACATTTACAGCAAATATTGCCACGCTATAGGCTCTATAGCGTGGAGGGCATTCAAAGGGTCCTGGATGTTCTCAGATCATTTTCATCTGTTACTATGAGGAAAATGCCTTACATGGAGGCAGGTGGTGAAAAGAAGGTGGTAGACGAGTGGTTAACCTTATGATGGCCCACAGAGTGGCACTTAAGAGGCACTAATTACTGAAACAAATGTTGATGCTTTGTTCAAGTCAAGTAAAAGGCAAGGTATTTTTTTAAATATATTTTATTGATTTTTTACAGAGAGGAAGGGAGAGGGATAGAGAGTTAGAAGCATCAATGAGAGAGAAACATAGATCAGCTGCCTCCTGCACACCCCCTACTGGGGATGTGCCCACAACCAAGGTACATGCCTTTGACCAGAATCGAACCTGGGACCTTTCAGTCTGCAGGCTGACACTCTATCCACTGAGCCAAACCAGTCAGGGCAAGCAAGGTATTTTTTTAAGTCAAATTTTACCTTTAAGCAATACTAAATATTACAAATTTGACATTCAATGGCACAAATGTCTCATTTTTGTGTGATTGAAATACTCTTTCCTTATGCTAAGGTGAAACCTTGTATTAAGCAGTCTTCACTTTCCAAATGGGAGAGGAGGAACAGTTCGACCTTAGGCATCTGTTAAACCTCAGGCTTACTCTTCCTTCCACCTCTTAGGAGAGATGGGATATTGGACAAGCTAAGTAAACTTCACAACTCAGTTTTCTCCTCTGTAAAATGTATTTTCATCATTCCACTTTATTTCCCCATGGGTCAGTTTTGTGTTATACCAAACTGTGTTTCTGGTGAGAGGTATCTCCACTTCTGGTTTCTGAGCCTCAGGCAGTCCCACATTTATACCTCAGGTGCAACCCAACCCCCGGGCTCCAGGCAGCCACCCAGAGAGCAAATAGCCCTCCTGAAAATTAACATTATACTGATTATGAGTGGTAGTTGGGTAGATCTTTATTTGAACAAGTAAAATGTAGTCTGGATAGCTCAGGGATTAAAAATAAGCCTCCTCTCTCTGTTTAATCATAATTATTTTGTGTTGCCCTCTATCCTTGGGTAAAGCATAAAGAGCATTCAGGTTTCTTATAAAGTGTAAGTCCAAGGGGTGGGGCAGGAAATGGGAGAGGAGGACCCTCAGGAGGAAAAGTTCCACGTTAATTTGGATGGGAAAGACAACACATGGCATACCAGAGTACCCTGTGGCTCAAATCGGAGCATGGTCACTATTAGCCCTTTGTTTTTTTAAGCTGAGTTACCTTTCTGTTTGTATGGCTACATTTGGTATGACATTGTTCCAACACACTTGTTTGAGACATTTCAAACACAGCAATTTAATGAGTAGCAATAAAAATATCTTTATTCACACAATGTCATTGGTTATTCATATAGTATGTATATATGTGTTGACAAAAAAAGGTGCAACATGTTAAACCGGAGAAGCTCAGGGGAGGCCCAACATGGTCAATTTTACTTACAAACCTAGAGACCAAAGTAACCACACAGGATGGTCTGAAGGTAAAAATTCCTAATTAAAAGTGGGTCGTGGTGAGTAGTCACATCTTTGGCTTGACAAAGGTTGTTTAACTTAGAAAATTTTTTATTGTCTTTGTGCATCTAACATATTTTTGAAATGTCAGAATAATCTCTTTTTTCCACAGGCACCAGAGCAGGTGACCACAGAACCCCTCATTGTTATCTTGTTGCCTGTATACCATCTGTAAATGTGAATTATTAACTATAAGTACCCATCACTATAAAAAATGCATGTGTCTCTCTCCTTTGCTTTTTACCCAATCCCAGAGATTTCCCTGCTTTGCTTTCTCCCTCCTACATTTTTGAGGCATTGTGGTGTCAGTCCAGATAGCTTACCTGTGGGTTTCTACAACAGGCAGCAGTGGAGGTGAAGATTTTTTTCTAACACATTCATTCAACTTGTGTTATACTTTGTACTGTGAACAGATTGCTTGGATATGAGATTTTAAAAAAATAACAGTGTTAGGTGAAGGATGATAATGAGTTTTTATTTAATTCTAAAAGAGTAGGTTAAATTTTTTGAAAACTGTCATATATGGACAAGGACTACACTGCAATTGTGCCATCAGTAAAAAGACTAATATTTATTACTAGAGGCCTGGTGCATGAAATTCATGCACGTGGAGGGGGGGAAGGAGGGGAGGAGGCTCCCTCAGCCTGGCCTGCACCCTCTCTAAACTGCTAGCCTGCCTGCCTGCCTGATCGCTTCTAACCACCTCTGCCTGCCTGATCACCCCTAACTGCCCCCCTGCTGGCCTGATTGCCCTAACTGCCTCTGTCTCGCCCCACACATGGGACCCAGGATTCCCTCCCCTGGCTGGTCACAGGCACTTGGGACCCAGACCGGCTTCGCCTGGGCCGGCCATAGCTGCAGGGGACTGTGGGTGGGTGGCTTCACCTGGGCCACAGCCACAGGCGCCTGGGACCGTGGGGCGGGCAGCTTGTCCCTCTCCCGGGCCACAGCCCCAACTGCTGGTGCCAGGGACCGTGGGGTGGGTGGCTTGTTCCTCTCTCAGGCCGCAGGCACAGGCGCTGCTGCTGGCACCCAGGACCACAGGGCGTGCGGCTTGTCCCTCTCTCGGGCTGCAGGCGCAGGCCTGCACAGCCGCTGGTGCCTGGGACCATGGGGCAGGTAGCTTGTCCCTCTCCGGTGCCAAAGCCTGGCTGGTCCGCATTCCTCTCTCGAAAGCTCATTTGTGCCTGGCTGGTCCCCATTCTTCTCTCCCAGTGTTGAGTGTCTGAGCCCTTACGGCATGATGATGTGATGGCATCACGACCATTTGCATATTAACTCTTTATTATATAGGATTCCCACTATGCAGTCTTCACTAGCCATTTCTCTAGTGGTTAGATAATATTACAGGGTAAAAATGGAGGGTAAATGACTTAATTCTTTGTTTTTAAGTGAGTCTAATGGTTTGGAGCTATCCAGGGACAAGTCAGACAATTCACTGGGGATATTTTTAGGTATTTCTTGAGTAACCCTTATATATCCATGATGGAAAGACAGC
Source organism: Myotis brandtii (assembly GCF_000412655.1). Lineage (NCBI taxonomy): Eukaryota > Metazoa > Chordata > Mammalia > Chiroptera > Vespertilionidae > Myotis > Myotis brandtii. The sequence goes on along the minus strand of NW_005365763.1, from coordinate 813,424 downwards.
CAGGAGGAACCGCGGGAGGGCTCCAGAGTGTGTCTGGCCCATCTTGCTCCATCCCAATCGGCTGGACCCCAGCAGCAAGCTAACCTACTAGTCGGAGCGTCTTCTCCCTGGTGGTCAGTGCATGTCATAGTGAGCAGTTGAGCGGCCTTAGCATATCATTAGCATATTATGCTTTGATTGGTTGAACTGCCGACTGGTAGACTGGACACTTAGCATATTAGGCTTTTATTATATAAGATGGACTGTTCTTTAGAAACTATGTAAAGCCAGTAAAAAGACAAGAATATTTGCTATTCTGTCTAGAACTTCTAGCCAATGCAATGAGTTGGAGGAGGAGTTTGGCAGCGGGAGCAATAGCCACTGGAAAAGAGAAATTTAGTAATCATTACCAGCAGAAACCCTCACCAGTCACATCTTGGGTCTTTCTTCAGACACATTCTGTACTCCATGTATGGTGGTTTTAATTTCCTAAATGCTAGTATATGTCCACTTAAAGGTTCTTACTATTCCTTCTGCTTGAATTTCTCTTTTTCTTCCCCTTCCACTGGTTATGTCTTCCTTATCCTTTAAGAACCAGTTCAACGTCATGTATTTCAAGAAATACTTCAATACATTTAATTTAATTTTATGGTCCCATAATGCTTCATAGAATTTGTCTAAATTCAATTTAATTATTTGTGTAATTAATTGTGTAATGACTATATATCCTGCCAGAATATAAGCCCATGTATACAGATATTCTTGTCTTATTCACCTGTACATTTTTTTGCCTATCACAATTCCTTGCATGAGTAGGTACTCTAGTTTTATGAAATATTGAATGGAGATAAGCAAAAAAAGTTATTAAAGAGTAGCAGAGGACCTTTAGTAACAGATAAACATGATAAATTTTAAAGATTAAAACAGTATATTGCTTGCATCAGAACTGATTAAAAGATCACTAAAACAGAATATAAATCTTAGGAACAAATCCTCATTTAGATAAATTTGGTGTCTGATAAAGAAAATATACTACTAGGTAAAGTAAAATTTACCTAACATATGGTGCTAGAACAATTGGTTAGCTCTTTGGATAAAAAATATAGGGCTCTACATCCTAAATAACAAAATAAAATAAGAGAAAATAGCATATTTCATAAATGTGCTCAAAGGAACACTAACCTGTGGGCTGACAATAGGGTTAACATGAAACAATAGTTCTATGGCTACATAAGTTTGGGAAGTGCCAAATTAAGCTAAATCAAACTTTCTTTTTTTTTTCCTTTTATTTTTTTTTCCATTACCATTTATCCCTCTATACGCTCTTCCACAAACTGTTCTTTACTGCTATATTTAGTGAAGCATTTGGCATAATTATGTAGAACTATTTTTATTTTCAAATATAACATTGATTTGAGAAATTTGAATTAAAAACTCTGTTAAGGAAGGCCTTTCTAAACAATATCAAAGGTAGAACTGTAAAAGGAAAACTGAATTATTGAGGGTTCTTTGGTTATAAATAGCAGGAATCCTCTGGGACTAACTAAGTATAATAGACACTAATAGAGTTTCTAAATATTTTCTATCTCTCCAGGGGGAAATGTGATGCTTCTCTGCCCCTGTAACATCTGACTTGGCCATGTGACTTACTTTGACCAATGAAAAATAAAAACTGATAATACTCTACTTCTGGGCAGAAAATTTAAGAGATTTAGCTGTTTTCTCTGTCCCTATAATCATGAAAATATGTATAAATATTAAAATCCTTTCAACCGGGGTCCTACATAGTTTTGAGGAGCATAACTTATTTGTCAGAAAAAATTTGAGTGAGAAAGAACTTTGGTTCTTTGGTTGGGTTCTTTGTTATCTTAGCATAGACTTACTTATACTGACTGATTCATTAAGGGTAAAGATAGTTATTGGATTCATATCAGGAGCTCATAGAGTCGAAGCTTGAAAATAAGCAGGCTTGGTATATAGTGTTCAGCACAAGAGCTTTTGGAGGCTAGGAAATCAAAATTATAGGAATGTTTTTTATAACAGGAGACAATAATATGATTAGGGCACTTTAACAGAAGCCAGATAAATTCAATCCTTTTTCATTTACATTTTTCTGGAGCTAAAAATTTAAATTACAAAGAAAGCATATCCTATGGGCCTAATTTTTATCACATATCCACCCTCTGGCTAAGGAAGGTTGGGCTTATGATTATAGTCCCACTAGATAATACCCTTATACAATGGCAGTGAAGGAATTTCCAAAATATAAACAGCCAGAAAATTTGAAAAAAGTACAATTCACCAGCTTTCAAAGAAATGCAAATTAAAACAATGAGATATTTTTATTTTTCAAATTTTTCAAAATTGATACTCTTTTTTTTAAAGGAGGAAAATTCCCTATATGAACATTAGATTACAGAGAAAACAGTATTTTTCTCAAAGTCTGTGATAAGTGTAAATTACCCAATCTCTATATAGAAACATTGGGCTATATTTATTCAAAATCTTCATAATGCTTAAAACCTTTGGCTAAATAATTTCACTCTGAAGAATTTAACCTAAGGAAACTTCCTTAGATTTGGGCAATTTATTTATAGGAATGTTTATTTTGGCATCATTTATAATAATACAAAATTAGAAGAAAAATTAGTGATCACGTATAAAAAACTTGTAAAATAAATTATGGTGTATCTATATACTGATGCAGCCATTAGAAATGATGTTTTAGAAAATGACTAATGACTTGGAAAACCATTCATGTTATACTAATATTATTAATGACTAGAGGCTTGGTACATGAAATTTGTGCATGGGTAGGGTCCCTAGGCCTGGCCAGTGATCAGGGCCGATCAGGTTCCCCACCTCCCCGCCTCCCTGCCTCCTCCTTCCCTCACTCCCTCAACGCCCCGTCACCACCGGTGGTCACTCACCATGTTCCGCCCCCTGGTGGTCAACACACGTCATAGTGAGCAATAGAACTCCTGGTCGAACTCCCGAGGGGAGACTTTGCATATTAGCCTTTTATATATATAGACTAGAGGACTAGTGCACAAAAATTTGTGCACTTGGGGGGGTCCCTCAGCCTGGCCTGTGTCCTCTCGCAGTCTGGGACCCCTTGGGGGATGACCACCTGCTGGCTTAGGCCTGCTCCCCCGGGGGATTGGGCCTAAGCTGGCAATCAGACATCCCTCTGGCAGCCCGGCAGCCCTAGTGGGATGTCTACTTGCCAGCGGGGAGCAGATCTAAGCTGCAGTCGGACATTCTTAGTGCTGCTGAGGGGGCAGGAGAGGCTCCCACCACCACTGCTGTACTGGCAGCCATCAGCCTGGCTAGTGGCTGAGCAGAGCTCCCCCATGTGGGAGCGCACTGACCACCAGAGGGCAGCTCCTGCATTGAGTGTCTGCCCCCTGGTGGTCAGTGTGTGTCATAGTGACCAGTCATTTCCAGTCTTTCTGCTGTTAGGGTCAGTTTTCATATTACCCTTTTATTATATAGGATAGAGGCCTGGTGCACGGGTGGGGGCCGGCTGGTTTGCCCTGAAGGGGGTCCCGGATCAGGGGGGGGGTCCCGCTTGGGTGTCTGGCCAGCCTGGGTGAGGGGCTGATGGCTGTTTGCAGCTGGTCACACCCCCTTCAGGGTGGGAGTCCCCACTGGGGTGCCTGGCCAGCCTGGATGCGGGGCTGATGGCTATTTTCAGGCTGGCCACACCCCCTTTAGGGTGGGGGTCCCCACCGGGGTGCCTGGCCAGTCTGGGTGAGGGGCTGAGGGCTGTTTTCAGGCTGGCCGGCAACTGAAGCTCCCAGCCTCTCCTTTTTTTCTTTTTTTTTTTTATTCTGGGATTTTTTTGCCTTCTATAATTGAAACTTTGTTGCTTTCGGAGCTCAGAGCCGGGCTGCGGCAGGCGGGGAACCTTGGCTTTCTCCATCACTGGAGCAAGCAAGCCACCTGCTCGCTTCAGCTGCGTGGCTGCCGGCCGCCATCTTGGTTGGCGGTTAATTTGCATATCGCCCTGATTAGCCAATGGGAAGCATAGCGAAGGTACGGTCAATTACCCTTTTTGTCTTTTATTAGATAGGATGTAAAAAATGTTATAAAGCAGGTACTATAAAATACCAACTAGATAGAAAAATATTTAATGTGATCATATAATAAAATTTAATGAATTATTTGGGACATGGTCATCTAATAATGATACAAACATTTTTCTTTGTGTTTTCTGTATTTTTCAATGGTTCTATAATAGATTGTAACTTTTGCCAACAAAATCTAATTAATAAATGTTAATACAATGTATAACTTTCATTACATTTTAAGAAGCTATTGATTCATAATAATTTTCACTTTAAAATAATGTGTGCCACAATTTTGTTTTAACATGCACTCTTCAGGAATTAGAAACAACTATCTAAAAAATATTTGTTATCATTGAAAATTTCTCTGTGAAAATTAATTTTGACAAGTATTTTTCAGGTGATTTTATGTAACTGATGCCATGATATAGGATGGTATAAGGCTTTCCCTTGAGGAACCTATAGCTAGTAAGATTAAGACCTACTGTGCAGAAAAGGATAAATCTTAGATGGGAGAGAAGAGTTGATTTAAGTTTTACTTGGCATGGTATACTGACTAAAACCTCTAGGATGTCAACTCCCAATGTAGGATTGCATTTAACCTTACATTGTCTGTGTAAATGGGTACCTAATTTCTCTATATGAGGGTTAAAATGAAAGATCTATAATTCTAGCAATTTTATTTTTAGGTGCTGCCCTCCTTTCTGCCCAGTGTTTAAAAGAAAGATACTGTTTTTGAAAATAATCTAATATTAGTCTTAAGAAGTTGCCTTCTTCTTTGAAGAACGGATATAGGCTTGCCATTAGTTTCTAGTATTCCAAAAGACATTTCTTCATAGATTTATGCTTATATTTATTGTCTACCTCTGTTTTTATGACTATATGACAATGGATGTTTCTCCAGAAATTTCCTGGTTTTGCTTAATTTTAGGTCACTAACTGCAGTTATCAACACTAATAAAGAAACTCAAGCAAATACTCTACAATTAGTTATACTCTACAATTAGTTATACTCTACAATTAGTTGTACTCTACAATTAGTTATAATAATATGTTCATTGATATATGTGCATACAATCATATGTATCCCACCTACATTAAATAAACAATATAAGTTTCCAGTTAATAAAGTGTTAAATAAATAAAATATATGATAGGGACTATTAGTGTCCTGAGAAGATGAAGAGCAGTCTAAGGGGACTTTAAAGGCTATAGGAAGATAGTTTAGATATTAAATATTATTCCAGATTGCTGTTGTAAAAAGAGAATAAGCTGTGTAGTAAATCTATATTTAAAAATCTATTCTCAGAAATCACTGTTCCATGGCTGGTTCCAGAAGTGAGCTATATTGCTTTCAATTATAGAAGCTAAACAAACCCCAGATACCTGCTTTCAGCAGGCCGTGGCCTCAGAGCTGCAGCGAGCACTGTTCCATGGCTGGTTCCAGAAGTGAGCTATATTGTCATGCATTCCTGAAAAGGTAGGTGAAGTGTCATTAAAATTATTATGGAATTAAAATTATTTCCATAACATCTACAATTTAGAAAAATAACTCCAGGGCTGTTCTAGGAATTATATATGAATTTAAGAAAGAAGCCAATCTATTTTTATCATTAGAAAAGAATGAAAATAAAGAACTCCATGATTAAACTTAACTATTTCTCCCTCCTCTTCATTGCTGAAGATTATGGAAGAATTGTCCCTGATTTTTAGCTATAGCCAACTGTTCCACTTATCCTCTCTCAAGCTAGAAAATTGTTTTATTTTCCTCTCTCTCCTATATTATCATTTTTTCTTTAACAGTGGATTCTCCCATCAACACACAAATATGTGCTTATTACTCGCATTTTAGGGAAAATAAAACAAAACAAACAAACAAACCAAAAAACACACTCTACAGACCATTTCCCTTATTGCTACTACTCTGTTTCTCTCCTAAGAGTTTCCCATACACATTCTAATTTCCCCCCACTCATCTTCTTTTGTATCCTCTTCATCAGGCTTTTGCCTACACCATTTCACCAAAATTCCATTATCAAGACCACCAATTACCTCCATGTTGCAATCCAAAGGCTCATTCTTGGTCATCATTTTACCTGACTTACAGCAGCATTTGACAACATTGTCTATGCTCTCTTCCTTGGTGCATTTTGTAACTTAATTTCCATGTTCTTCTTTCCTGGTTTTCCCCCCTCTAACTGGCCAATCCTTCTTGGACTCTTTTGCTGGTTTTTCTTTAGAGAAACCTACCTGTAAACATTCAAGTATTCCAAGGCTCATTCCTCGGACCATTCTCTTTTCCATCTCTATACATTGCCTATTATCTTATTCAAATAGTTCCATAGTTTTAAATATCATCAATTCTCTGATCATTGCTAGTTTATATATTTGGCTATAACCTCTATAGATAACTCTAGACCCTATCCCTAATTCTCTATTAAGCACTCTACTTAGGTGTCTGCTATGTACCTCAAACCAAACAAGTAGAACAGAGTTCTTACAATTTCCCTTAAAACCGCTTTTCCCTTAGGTCTTAAATGTCCCAGCCATGGAAATGGTTGCCCTCTAGTTGTTTGTCTTTGATTTCTCTCCTTCTGTCCTAGTCCAAATTTGATCTGTAAAAAAATCTTACAACTCTACTTTCAACCTTCATTATGGGTGTGACAAGTTTTTAGCAGTTCTACTATGATGGTCCAAGGCACCATTATCTCTTTCCTATTTAAGAAGCAATAGCCTCAGGGGCAAGATGGCTGTGGCATAACTGGGGGCTGCATGCCCTTGGTCCTAACATGGATTGGATTTACAGCTAAAGTACTATGCAGTCAGGTTGAAAAATAAGAGAAGTATAGCTGACTGGACATATTTTGTCTAAGGAGCTGAAACAATGTAAAGACTGGTAAGAGAGGGGGAGCACCCCTGGATCTGGTGCTTGGCTGAGAGGCCCAAGTGATATTGGCTACAAAGCTCCCTTCCCTTGAGAGTGCAGACTCCCATCCCCACACAGACATCCCAAACCCCAAACAGCAGAGCCTGGAAGGATAGCCTGCCTAGCATAGGGTCGTGGAATCTAGAGGAAATCTGTCTGCCTGGAAGGCTGGGTCAGTACCTTCCCAATGAGAGAGCATGACTACTGTGGGCAGCCCCAGTGGCAGACATTCATCCCAGGCTCTTCCTGCTGGAAAGGCTGTGCTGCAGTGTTTGGCTCCAAAAAAGGGGGGGGGGGCGAGCCTGAGGGCTCCACCCAGCAGGAACTTTGTGAGATCCTCTGCTTTCCTGAAAGGCATTGTGCACAGCCCCAGAAAGTGACTAAACTTGTGGCATGGGGACAGAGGAGAGGATTCTCACACTTCAAGGTGGGGTTGGAACCCCACCCACCACCTGAGGAGCAGGTCCATCCTGTGGAGATGACAACAGGGCAGATTGCAGATTTTTGACCCACACTGAGGAGAGTTGGGAGCATGAGTGGAGCTGGGATTCTTGGCCCCAGCTTTATTGAGACCAGCAGTGCAGAGAAATCAGAGTCCTGTGCGGGACTCACTTTCTAACACCTTCTGCTTGGACATGTGGTGTAAGAGCACAGGATCCTTGCAGAGCAGGGTTTTTGTGGATGGGTTCCCCCAGGAAATGAACAAATTCCTACAAACATACAATCTTTCAAAACTTAATGAATAAACTCAAAATAGATAAAGAACTTAATTGTAAGTTGTGAAACCATAAAAATCTTAGAAGAAAACATAGGCATCAAAATCTTAGACATATCACGTTGCAGAATCTTCACAGACACATCTCCTAGGGCAAGAAAATCAAAGGAAAAAGTTAACAAATATGACTACATCAAACTAAAAACTTCTACACAACAAAAGAAACCATCCTCAAAATGAAAAGGGAACCCACTGTATGGGAGAACATATTTTCCAGTGATACATTAGACAAGGGGTTAAATTGCAAAATACAGTCAAACCTCATTTCTGGAATGTCTCCCATCAATTAGATTCTCGACCAAGTTGTTCATATAAAAAATGTCTGGGTTGTAGAACCAAACTTCCGTTTTCAACCTGAAAACCTTTTCATGCTAATACCTCAGCATGACAAAAAGCATCTCTCAGGCAATAAACAAAGGAGAGAATGCTTTTGTTGCTGGCTAACTCAATGATTAGCACAATTTTAAAACATAAGGAGGCCATCAAGAGTGCTAAGGGTATGAAACAAACAAGGATCATAGGCAATTGAAGAAGTAGGAAAACTATGTTGATTTGGATGAAGGAAAAGCAGTTAGCCAGTGACAACATTTTGGAGGCAGTGATATCTGAACAAGCAAAGATGCTGCATACTGATCTCAAAGACACCCCTGGAATGAGTGCTGAAAGTAATCCTTTAAGGCTAATAGGGGGTGGTTCAATAAATTTAAGAAAAGAAGTGTTTACTTATACATTTAATAGTACATTAAACATGTACTATATATAAGAAAGGTTAAAACAGGGAGTCATTTTGGGATCTGGAATGAATTAGTTCAATCTACATTATTTCTAATGGGGGAAAAATGGCTCCATTTTCAAATAAATCGCTTCTTAAGCAGCCTTCTGGAATGAATTAAATTAGAGAACCAAGGTACCACTATATATAAAGTACTCATACAACTCAACAAAAGGAAGATAATCCAATTAAAAAATCGGCAAAGAACCTAAATAGACACTTCTCCAAAGTGGACATACAGAAGGCCAAGAGATGTGTGAAAAAATGCACAAAGTCACTAATCAGAGAGATACAAATTAAAACGACAATGAGGTATCACCTCACACCTGCAAGAATGGCTACATCAGCAAATCAACAGGTGATAAGTGCTGGTGAGGATGTGAAGAAATGGGAACCCTAGTACACTGCTGGCAGAAATGCGGACTGGTACAGCCACTATGAAAAACAGTATGAAGTTTCCTCAAAAAATTAAAAATGAAACTCTCACTTGATCCAGTGATCCCACTTCTAGGAATATATCTTGAGAATTCAGAAACACCAATCAGAAAGCATATATCCACCCCTATGTTCAAAGCAGTGATATTTAGAATAACTAAGATATGAAAACAGCCCAAGTGCCCATCAGTAGAGGAGTGGATAAAAAAGCTGTGCTACATTTACACAATGGAATACTACACAGATATAAAAAAGAAGGATCTCTTACCCATTGAGACAGCATGGAGGGACCTGGAGAATATTATGCTAAGTGAAATAAGCCAGTCAGAGAAAGACAAGTATCAATGACCTTACTTATATCTGGAATCTAATAAACAAAATAAGCTGATGAACAAAATAGATCCAGAGATAGGAAAGCATGGAACAGATTGACAAATCACAGAGGGAAGAGGGCAAGGAGATGGAAAGAGATTGACCAAAGAAATTATATGCATACTAGAGGCCCGCTGCATGAAATTCGTGCACAGGGGGCAGGGGGGCCCTTCAGTCCGGCCTGTACCCTCTCCAATCTGGGACACCTCGGGGAATGTCTGACTGCCAGTTTGTGCCCACACTTTTAACAGATGACAGCTCCATTATTGTTTCTTTCTTTTCATGCTTAAACCCATTGGAATTAGTAGGTATTTAAAGTGTGTATACATTTTGGGGGGGACACCCTGTATATCTCTAGTTAGCAGTGAAAGGAACCAACGGTAGATTTGGAACCCCCAGACAGGGAACCTCACTCACTCGCCGCATGTCTCCCCACTCCACTTTCCACCTTCTCGGGCAGCAGGAGAATCAATGTTTTCTCTCATTAACTCAGAAAAGCACGTTCTGTCACCCGCTGCCCAGCAGGAGTGTGCTAGGCCCCGAGTGAGCAAGGCTCAGTCAGGGCAGCCTTCGCTAATGGGTGCCGGCACACAAAGTACACATTCCTCCTCTGCAGTTGCCCCAACTATCCCACCGTTTCACTGAGAGGATGGAACTCCTCACCTCCTCTGGGTTCCTGATCTTGAATGCCCACTGAAGGCACCTCAGCGAGGGCCGCCCTTACCCACCAGGTGTGTCTATCTGCACCTGCTCCCACCTTAGCACCTGCATTAACTCCCCAGAGGTGATCTCATCACTGCATTGGCCTCTGCAGGAACAGGGCATCACCACTCTGCCCTCTCACTGTCATCTTACAGGCGCCCACCCTCAGCACCCAGAACACCCAGACACTCTCCAAAGGACATGAGCTTGTTGGAGGGGACATGCACACATTCTGTGGGGGATGTAGGCATGCTGGGGTTGATGGAAGTGTGGCGGAGGGGCAGGGGGGAACTTGCGCATGCCATGGTCCGGGACTGTTGCAGGCGTGTGTGGGTGACAGCACACTGGGGGATGTTCGCACACCACAGGGGGAGGAGAGGATGTGCGCACTGGAGGCCTGTGGCTTTGCTCATCTGCAAACCCCCATGGCATGGCCAGGAGGATGTCAATCTGGCCCGCCATGGTGGCTGTCCCTGCGATCGTGCACCTTCTGGGCCAGGAGGCGGGACTTCTGCAGCCACTCCTGGGCACTGATGGCCTGAAGGCGCTACTTCAGCTTGGCCCGCGGGCTCTGCTTGGCATGCTCACAGCTGCCACCACCACCTTGTGGGGAGTACAGGCTGCCCTCCGCGGGCCTGCCTCCCCTGCCCAGAGGCTCTCCGTGCACGCTGCCCACCAGCCCGGAGTGGCCGGGGCGGGGCAGGATGCCTGATTTCAAAGCCAGGTGTCCCGCCCCGCCCCTGGCTTCTTGGCGCCTGCACGTGGAGGCCCAGAGTGGCCGGAGGACGGCAACACCGGCCTCCCAGCCACTTGGCGCCTACGCTCGTGAGCACTGCCCACAGGCCCACCATCTTTGTTGGGTTAATTTGCATACTCACTCCTGATTGGCTGTGGGTGTCGCAGAGGGATGGTCAATTTACATATTTGTCTATTATTAGTATAGATATGCATAATCCATGGACACAGACAATAATGTGGCAGAGGCTTGTGGTGGGGCGGGGACCTGGAGGAGGGGGAACAATGGGGAAAATGTGGGACATTTGTAATACTGTCAATAATAAGGATAAAAAAATAAAAATAAATAAATATACTTAAGGAAAAAAAGCAATAGCCTCCCAATTGACATCCCTACTTCTCCTCCTGTACTTCTCCATCCCAACTATACTCAGCACAGCAGCCAAAGTCATCACAAATCTGCTCATGTTACCTCTCTGTTCAGCCTCCAAAATATTTTCTGTTCACTCAAAGAAAATGGGGGCTGGCTAGAAGTGGTCAATGAGGGAAAAAATGGGACATCTGTACTACTTTCAAAAATAAAGATAAATTAAAAGAAGAGAAAAAAACCAAAGTCTTCGAAAGGCCCTGCAGCTTAACATGATCTGCTCTTCCTCCCTGTTATCTCTTTGACTGTACCTCCTGCCGCTCTCCCTGCTACTTACTCCATTTTGACTTCACCATTTCTTCCTGCTCCTTTAACACACTAATTAGACTCCCAGGTCAGAGCCTTTGCACCTGCTTTCCCTCTGTCTGGAATGTTTTTTCCTCAGAAATCAAAGTGGCTTACTCCCTTATATTCTTCTCTTAGTCATATGGCATATCCTCAGTGAAGCTTTTTTGGCCATTCTAACCAAAATTACAAACTCCAGCCCAATATTTCTTTTACTCCTTACATACTTTAATAAAAATGTCTATCATTTACTCCAGTATATTCAACACAATGACAGAGATTTTAGACTGCTTGTTCCCATCATTAAATCACTAACACATTTGTATATTTGTTTAAAATCACACAATGAGTTGAGCATTAGGATTCCAAATATAAAAAAGACATAATCCTCAAAACTTTACACTATACTAAAAAAGTAAACAAATAAACACTGAGGTGCATAATCTTAATTCCGGCACATTGCCTCTAATGTGAGATCTTTACCTCACTAAATTTTCCAAAATAGAGGTTAATATTTTTATGAGTTGATGTTATTTTTGTAATTTAAATCTTTTTGTTAGAAATTCTCTTGTAAAGAATAAGCATTCTGGAGTTCAATCACAGACTATTGTAATTTTATAGACTATTTATACAGTTATCATATAAAGCTAAAGAATTTGCCAACCAGAAATAATGTCTTAATAAGATTAATGATACTCATTATTTACTAGAGGCCCATGGAAGAAATTCGTGCACTTGGGCGGGGTGTGGGGGGGGTATCCCTCAGCCCAGCCTGTGCCCTCTCCAATCTGGAACCCCTCAGGGGATGTCCAACTGCCAGTTTAGGCCCAATTCTGCAGGGGTTGGGCCTAACCAGTAGTTGGGACATCCCTCTCACAATCCAGGACCACTGGCTCCTAACTGCTAGCCTGCCTGCCAGCCTGATCACCCCCTAACCACTCCCCTGCCAGCCTGATTGTCGCCTAACTGCTCCCATGCCAGCCTGATTGCCCCCAACTGCCCTCCCCTGCCGGCCTGGTTGCCCCCAGCTGCCCTCCCCTGCAGGCCTGGTCCCCCCCCAACTGCCCTCCCCTGCTGGCCATCTTGTGGTGGCCATCTT
>NW_005365763.1:795096-798944 GCF_000412655.1 Myotis brandtii | reverse complement strand
GCCCAGAGGCTCTCCGTGCACGCTGCCCACCAGCCCGGAGTGGCCGGGGCGGGGCAGGATGCCTGATTTCAAAGCCAGGTGTCCCGCCCCGCCCCTGGCTTCTTGGCGCCTGCACGTGGAGGCCCAGAGTGGCCGGAGGACGGCAACACCGGCCTCCCAGCCACTTGGCGCCTACGCTCGTGAGCACTGCCCACAGGCCCACCATCTTTGTTGGGTTAATTTGCATACTCACTCCTGATTGGCTGTGGGTGTCGCAGAGGGATGGTCAATTTACATATTTGTCTATTATTAGTATAGATATGCATAATCCATGGACACAGACAATAATGTGGCAGAGGCTTGTGGTGGGGCGGGGACCTGGAGGAGGGGGAACAATGGGGAAAATGTGGGACATTTGTAATACTGTCAATAATAAGGATAAAAAAATAAAAATAAATAAATATACTTAAGGAAAAAAAGCAATAGCCTCCCAATTGACATCCCTACTTCTCCTCCTGTACTTCTCCATCCCAACTATACTCAGCACAGCAGCCAAAGTCATCACAAATCTGCTCATGTTACCTCTCTGTTCAGCCTCCAAAATATTTTCTGTTCACTCAAAGAAAATGGGGGCTGGCTAGAAGTGGTCAATGAGGGAAAAAATGGGACATCTGTACTACTTTCAAAAATAAAGATAAATTAAAAGAAGAGAAAAAAACCAAAGTCTTCGAAAGGCCCTGCAGCTTAACATGATCTGCTCTTCCTCCCTGTTATCTCTTTGACTGTACCTCCTGCCGCTCTCCCTGCTACTTACTCCATTTTGACTTCACCATTTCTTCCTGCTCCTTTAACACACTAATTAGACTCCCAGGTCAGAGCCTTTGCACCTGCTTTCCCTCTGTCTGGAATGTTTTTTCCTCAGAAATCAAAGTGGCTTACTCCCTTATATTCTTCTCTTAGTCATATGGCATATCCTCAGTGAAGCTTTTTTGGCCATTCTAACCAAAATTACAAACTCCAGCCCAATATTTCTTTTACTCCTTACATACTTTAATAAAAATGTCTATCATTTACTCCAGTATATTCAACACAATGACAGAGATTTTAGACTGCTTGTTCCCATCATTAAATCACTAACACATTTGTATATTTGTTTAAAATCACACAATGAGTTGAGCATTAGGATTCCAAATATAAAAAAGACATAATCCTCAAAACTTTACACTATACTAAAAAAGTAAACAAATAAACACTGAGGTGCATAATCTTAATTCCGGCACATTGCCTCTAATGTGAGATCTTTACCTCACTAAATTTTCCAAAATAGAGGTTAATATTTTTATGAGTTGATGTTATTTTTGTAATTTAAATCTTTTTGTTAGAAATTCTCTTGTAAAGAATAAGCATTCTGGAGTTCAATCACAGACTATTGTAATTTTATAGACTATTTATACAGTTATCATATAAAGCTAAAGAATTTGCCAACCAGAAATAATGTCTTAATAAGATTAATGATACTCATTATTTACTAGAGGCCCATGGAAGAAATTCGTGCACTTGGGCGGGGTGGGGGGGGGGGTATCCCTCAGCCCAGCCTGTGCCCTCTCCAATCTGGAACCCCTCAGGGGATGTCCAACTGCCAGTTTAGGCCCAATTCTGCAGGGGTTGGGCCTAAACCAGTAGTTGGACATCCCTCTCACAATCCAGGACCACTGGCTCCTAACTGCTAGCCTGCCTGCCAGCCTGATCACCCCCTAACCACTCCCCTGCCAGCCTGATTGTCGCCTAACTGCTCCCATGCCAGCCTGATTGCCCCCAACTGCCCTCCCCTGCCGGCCTGGTTGCCCCCAGCTGCCCTCCCCTGCAGGCCTGGTCCCCCCCCAACTGCCCTCCCCTGCTGGCCATCTTGTGGTGGCCATCTTTGACCACATGGGGGTGACCATCTTGTGCGATGGCATGAGGGTCAATTTGCATATTACCTCTTTATTATATAGGATTGGATATTATCTACCAGATATCATGCTAAACACTTTGCACGCATTATTGCATGTAATATTTATAACAACACCATCAGTTGGATATTACTGTTGTCTCACTTTTATAGATAAAGAAAACTGAGGTTCAGGGAGTAATTTTCTGAACGTTACACAGATGTAAGTGGTGGACCTTCCAGTCACACCAAGGTCTGTCTTATTAATTAAGCCCAGGTTCTTGATAAATGAATATGTTACACTTGCCCATAGTATTTCATAAATAATTCGTAGAGTGGAAGCTGAAATACTTTCTCTGATTCTTAATCCAATGCTTTTTACACAGAAAATTACTATTTTTGTTTCAAAAGTTTTTTTTATGTTGTTTTTAATCTATGGTGGGTATTGTAGAGTGTCCTAAAATTTACGCAAGATTTGCAATTGAATTGAATTGCAAATCTTGCGTGAATTATGGGACACCTTTAGTAAACTGTATCTGAGGATGTGGGAGTATTGACAAATACAGATATATTAAGTCCTACATGAAAATGACTATGTTAGTAGTTATACTATAGCCATCACTATTATTTATTTATTTATTTATTTATTTATTTATTTATTTATTTATTTATAATTTGCACCTGAGGATATGTGTGTTTTTTAAATTTATTTTTAGAGAGAGAGGGGGAGAGAGAGAAATATCAATGTGAGAGAGAAACATCAATTGGTTGTCTCCTGTACATGCCCTGACTGGGAATTGGACCTGTAACATTTTGGTGTACTGGATGACACTCCAACCAACTGTACCACCTGCCAGGACCTTTATTTCATTTACTTTTTAATGATTCAGAATTAAGAGAGAAAATTTAAATGGAGTCACATCTATTTTTTTTTTAATTCTCACCAGAGTGAGGATAGTTTTTCCATTGATTTTTAGAGAGAGAGGAAGGGAAGGGGAAGGAGGAGACAAGGAGAGAGAGACAGTGGAGAGAGAGAAAAATGGTTGCCTCCCACACACTCCCCAGGTTGGGGCAGGGATTATACCTGCAACCCAGTTACATGCCCTCTATGGGAAATTGAACCCAAGAGCTTTCTGTGCCTAGGTCGATACTCTAACCACTGAGCCACACCCACAAGGGCTGGAGTTACATCTTTATAACAATGTCAATAGTCTCTTTTGTTTATGTCATTAAACCAACATTCTGCAGGAGAGCAAGCCATCTTAAACAGTTCAATAGTGCAAGAGCAATGAAGTAGCTCTATGAGGTCAATTGATATTGTACATGACTGTTTACATGCAAACACACACTGTAATCGTAGAACAGTTTGCTATAGCCAGAGAAAATGATTGTAAAAGTGTTTCCTTTCCTTGTATCACTCAGAGAATTGTTTACTCTTCTTAATGACAGAACGATTTGTGTATTTTTGCAATCGCAGTAGGTAGCTGTAGATAACACTGTGATAATGCCAATAGAAGCACAGTATGGTAATGTAAAATTAATGAGCGAAATGGCAATCTTCTTTTTAGGCAAATTACACTTTATAATACAAAGCACCCACTCAATTAGTCTGTTCTCAGGACCAGAAAACATGGGTATTGCTGTGAAGTATGTATCTGAAGATGTGGGAGCAACTAAGAAAGATGGTTGCTATTAATCGACAATGTACAATGGTTGCTTATCTACACTAATAAAAGAGAAACATGGTAATTAGCGTACGACCACTACCCTTCCCATTGGCTAATCAGCATATCCTTATGCAAATTAACTGTCAGCCAAGATGGCGCCGGCAGCCATGCACTGAAGCGAACAGGGAGGCTTGCTTGCTCCAGTGACGGCGGACTCCAACGTTCCCCGCCTGACTTGCCGGCCTCTCAGCTGCAACTCTAAGCAACTATGT
>NW_005365763.1:786737-793705 GCF_000412655.1 Myotis brandtii | reverse complement strand
GCACAAATTTTTGTGCACCGGGCCTCTAGTCCTATATAATAAAAGAGAAACATGCAAATTAACCATCACTGTCACTCCGCCACTCCGCTACGCCCACCAGCCAATCAGAGTGACTATGCAAATTAACCCAACAAAGATGGCAGTTAATTTGCATATGCAGGCTCGGAGCGAAGACTGAAGATAACTGAAGATGGTGGCAGTCATGTAGCTGGAGCGAGCAGGAGGCTTGGGTTGCTTCCGGCGACGGAGGAAGCTAAGCTTCCCACCGGCCCTGAACTCTGCTCAAGGAGGGGCTGGGGGCCTGGGCTCTGCTCAAGGAGCTGGGAAAAAAAATAAAAAGGAGGGGCTGGGAGCAGTCAGAGCGGAGAAGCCAAGCCTCACTGCTGCGGCCGGACCAAAGGCCTGGGTCCCGGGTGCCAGAGAAAAACCGGTGCCGGCAGCCAGGGGGAAGTAAGGCCTATTGCGTGAATCTTCGTGCAACGGGCCACTAGTCCTATATAATAAAAGCCTAGGTGGCATCACACCCTCGCATGACCCCCTTGCTCGACACCCTCGTGTGACGCCCTTGCGTGATGCCCTCGAGTGACTCCCCTGTGAGATGCACTCGCGCAACATTGTCACAAGATGGCCACCACAAGATGGCTGCCAGAAGATGGCCACTACAAGATGGCCACGTGCACAGTGGAGGCGGGGCTCGGTGGCCGCTCCGAGCAGTGAGGTCT
The DNA here is from genome assembly GCF_000412655.1 of Myotis brandtii. Taxonomy (NCBI): domain Eukaryota; kingdom Metazoa; phylum Chordata; class Mammalia; order Chiroptera; family Vespertilionidae; genus Myotis; species Myotis brandtii. Next base: position 792,983 of record NW_005365763.1, on the reverse strand, counting down.
GGGGTTCCCACAGCTCTGCGTGGCATGAAGGAGGCCGGTCCCAGCAGAGGAGACGGGTCTTGGCAGGGGAGGGCAGTTGTGGGCAATCAGACTGGCAGGGGAGGGAAGTTGGGGGTGATCAGGCTGGCGGGAGGGCAGGCGTGGCATGAAGGAGGCCGGTCCCAGCAGAGGAGACGGGTCTTGGCAGGGGAGGGCAGTTGTGGGCAATCAGACTGGCAGGGGAGGGGAGTTGGGGGGGATCAGGCTGGCAGGGGAGGGCAGTTGGGGGCAATCAGGCTGGCAGGGGAGGGCAGTTGGGGGCGATCAGGCCGGCAGGGGAGTGGTTAGGGGGCGATCGGGCTGGCAGGCAGAAGTGGTTAGGGCAATCAGGCAGCAGGCAGGCGAGTGGTTAGGAGCCAGCGGTCCCAGATTGTGAGAGGGATGTCCAACTGCCGGTTTAGGCCCGGCCCCTGCGGAATTGGGCCTAAACCGGCAGTCAGACATCCCCCGAGGGGTTCCAGATTGGAGAGGGTGCAGGCCGGGTTGAGGAACACCCCCCTCCCATGCACGAATTTCATGACTGAGCCTCTAGTAATATATAAATAAGTAAACACTAACAATATGCATTTACTCTTTTTGAATTTATTTGTTGATTCTTTCATATTGTCAACAACATAATTGAAATTTAACTGACTTGTAGTTAATAAAGTAACTAAAGTAAGTAAACAAGTATGTGAATGCCACCCCAAGTTTTCCTGCTTTCCATAAATGGTATATATTCAATATGTCAGCAAAATACATAAAGACCTAGCCTTGCTTACCAGAGTAATTATCACTTTCATCATTGAGGCTGAGACTCTGATTTCCATGCCTAGTGTTGAGATAAATCTCTTAATGAATACTAAAAAAATTGTATGGTGAGGGAAAAGTACTGAACTTATATGCATCATTCTCTGAACTCCATTATGCACTTGAGAAACTGATAACCAGACATCTCTTAATAGATTGTACTTTTAATTCATCCAACTTTTAGGAAAAATATATGTGTATTGCTCACAGAATTAATTTATTCATCTAAAAATGTGCATCTAGTGCTTACTCTTTGTGAGTCACTTGTTATTGACAGAAAGAGAAGACCCTCAGAATGGAGGCTGATGTCAAGTGAAGGAAGAGGTAGCAAAGCCAGCAGGAGGCATCACTGGCCAATTGAGATAATACTCTATATACAATCATGGATTTGTTTTTCTTAATTAAGCATGATACCATAAACATTTTTCTTATCTTAACATAAATGTATTCTTTTTTTTTTTCCTCACGCGAAGGGGAATTGGGTCAGGTTACGTATCTGAGAAATTTTGAAGTAGTGAGGGAAAGATGGAGGTTGAGGGCTTTTGAGGGAAGGGTGAAAGAATAAGAAAAAATAATGGGAGGAACCAAGATGGTGGCATAAGGTATACACTTGTATGTGCTGTCTCCCACAACCACACCAAAACTACAACTAAAAGACAAAATGGCTATCATCCAGAACCACGGGAAAGTTGGCTGAGTGGAAGTTCTACAACTAGAAGGAAAGAGAAAAGTGCATTGAGACTGGGTAGGAGGTGCGGAGGCGCCAAGAGTGGAGGTATGAAGGCGCTCGAAATGGGCTAGCAACTGGGTGCACTGTTTTTTTCAATTGGAAGGGAGATATAAGCTCTTGACTGCTCTGAACTCCAGTTTCCGGCGAGACTCTGGGGATCCAGACTCCTATGGGGAGAAACTGGACTGTCTGGCATCAGGTCGGAAAGCAAGGGTGGCTTTCTTGCAGAGGTGCTTGCAGGGATCATTGTTACTGTATGGGGGCATGGGATGTGGGGACATGGAGACACGGAAACCTGGAGATGCAGAGACGTGGAGACGAGGAGACGGCTGACAGGCAGCCATCTCTGTTTGCTCCGCCCTGGTGATTCCCTGAGACCCCACCCCATCCAATTTACAACCCCACCCAAGCTGTGCACAATGGCTTATGCATATGAATGGTCTGTCCTTTCGCAGCCTAACCTAACAAACTGCAGCTGGGTCAGAGAGCTCCAAAACTTCCAAACCCCGAACAAAGAGGAGAAATCTGCAGATCTCGCTGTAGCTCCTGCTGGGTGGACTCATGCAGTGGCTGACTTTGCACCTCCTTAGAGATCCAGGAGCCAGTGTACCCAGTGGTCAGATACCAGATTTCAACTCCTCACATCCATAAGTGACACACTCAAGAGGCAGACTCAGTGAGCACCAAAGCCCCACTGAAGCAAGTCCTGCCCCATAGGGGTGTCTCCTTGCCTAAGGGTGCCGTTTCCAGCACTGCAAAAGCTGCTGCTTCCCCTGTGAAAGCTTCTATATCTGTCACCAATGCTAAAAATTGTGAGGTACGAAAACCTGAGTGACTTCAAAAAACTCCTGCTAGTCCTTTGAAAACAGAGGTATTGAAAACAATAGGGAAATCAGCCGAATCCCAGACAGTTAGGCCCAAAGAAGAAGTAAATAGAGAAACTTGTCTGCAGTCTCACTCTAAAGACAAATCTACAACACTAGGAGCAGGAGTCAAGCCGTTTCTGGAGTGCTTCGGAGAGCGCTGTCTAGAACACAACAAAGACAGCCCCGCGCTGAGCACGCCCCACAGGACCCCCGTGGTCACTCCAAACACCAAGGCCATCCAGGAAAGACTGTTAAAGCAAAAACACATCTTCATCTACGACCCATGTAGCGCAGCGGCTCAAGCAGGAACGTGAAAAAGAACTAGCATGTCTTCGAGGCCGATTTGACAAGGGCAATTTATGGAGTAAAGAAAAAGGCAAAAACTCAAGAAGCAAACAACTAGAAACCAAACAGGAAATTCACTCTCAGAACACTCCCCTCAGAAAACATCAAGTTTTTTCAAATATCCTGTCACGTCCAGAAACAGAAAAGGAAAAGGTGGCAGGAAAGCAGACTCCAGCACAGCCCCCCAGCCCAGAGCCCGCAGGTTTCAGTGAATGTGAAATGACGAAGTCTAGCCCTTTGAAAATAACATTGTTTTTAGAAGAGGAAAAGTCTTTAAAAGTAACGTCAGACCCAAAGGTTGAGCAGCAGACCACAGTGGTACGTGAAACTGAGATCAGCATGGATGACGAGGATGACATCAATAATTCAAAAGTGATTAACGACATCTTCAGTGATGTCCTGCAGGAAGGCGAGCTGGATGTTGCCAGGAGCCCAGAGCAGATGGGCCAGGCAGGAGCCTAGAGCGGGGAGGACCAGGAGGATGCACTGAATATCTCCTCAATGTCACTGCTTGCTCTGCTGGCACACAGTCGGCTGGTAAGTCCAGAGAGTTTTGCTTCCTCGCCTAGATTGGAACTGAAGGGCAGTAGCATACATTAGAGTCCCAAATCAGGAAAGTTCCAGTGAACCCGTGTCCCGCGGGCCGAGTCTGGTAATAGCATTGGTTCTGAGGACCTTGAGGCCCGTGACCTTCTTTACAGCATTGATGCATACAGATCTCAGAGAATCAAAGAAACAGACTATCCTTCAATTAAGCAGATTGCTCGGAAGGAACATGCTACTTCAAAATTAGAGGGAAAAAAGAATGCTGAAGAAAAGAGTGTCTTTCCTTGTCAGGTGAACATCAAGCAGAAAATGCAGGAACTCAACAATGAAATCAACCTGCAGCAGTCGGTGACCTAACAAGCCAGCCAGGCCCTGAACTGCTGTGTGGACGAGGAGCACGGGAAGGGGTCCCTGGAAGAAGCCGAGGCAGAAAGACTGCTTCTGATCACAACTGAGAAGAGAACACTTTTGATTGATGAGCTGAATAAACTGAAGAGTGAAGGATCTCAGAGGAAGAACAAGGCTGGTCTCCTCTCCCAAAGTGAATTTGTCCCGTCCAAAGGGTCAGTCATTTTGTCAGAAATCCGTTTGCCTCTCAAGGCAGATTTTGTCTGCAGCACAGTTCAGAAACCAGATGCAGCAAGTTACTCCTTCCTCTTCATACTGAAGGCAGGAGCCAAGAACATGGTGGACACCCCGCTGGCAAGCACTGCCACTTCTCTGAATGGTGATGCCCTGACGTTCTCCACCACGTACACTCTGGAAGATGTGTCCAATGACTTTGAAATCAGTATTGAAGTTTACAGGTTGGTGCAAAAGAAAGATTCCTCAGTGCCAGATAAGAAGAAAAAGGCATACAAATCCAAGGCTATAACTCCAAAGCGACTTCTCATATCTAGAACTACAAAAAGCACCCTTCATTCTTCAGTGATGGCCAGCCCGGGCGGTCTCCATGCTGTGCGCACCAGCAACTTTATCCTTGTTGGATCTTACACGCTGTCCTTGTCTTCAGTTAGAAACACTAAGTTTGCTGTGGACAAGATAAAATATGATGTAAAAGAGCGAGAGCTACTGGGGTATTTGTTCCAGGAAAAGGTGCCCTTTTTATCTCTTTTGGAAGGTCATATTTATTTAAAAATAAAATGTCCATTGAATTCAAGTGTTGAAGAAAAAGGTTTTCTAACCATATTTGAAGATGTGAGTGGGTTTGGTACCTGGCATCGAAGATGGTATATTCTGTCTGGAAACTATCTCTTACTGGACGTACCCCGATGACAAGAAAGGGAAGAATCCCAGAAGGATAAATCTGGCCAATTGTACCAGTTGTCAGATAGAACCAGCCAACAGAATTTTGCACAAGATGCAACACTTTTGAATTAATTACTGTCCGACCACAAAGAGAAGATGACCGAGAGACGCTTGTCAGCCAGTGCAGGGACACACTGTGTCACCAAGCACTGGCTGTCCGCAGACACCAAGGAAGAGCGGGACCTCTGGATGCAGAAGCTCAATCAAGTCCTTGTGGACATTCGCCTCTGGCAGCCTGCGCCTGCTACAAGCCTCTCGGGAAGCCCTGAGCGGGGGCAGTTCCCGTGCGCTCAGCGGTGGCTTTGAGCTCCGTCATATGTGTATCTTAAGAGTGGCAGATATGCTGATTGCATTTTATGCTTTAAAAACGAAAGGGTATGTGCCAATATTCACTACATATTATGCAGTATTTATTTCTTTCATATGTAAAACTTCAACTGATTTGTCATTCATAAATTGCCTGGAGGAAATTTATTATAGTTGATTTTGCTAAATCTTAATCTAAAAGCCTCATTTCCTAGAAACCTGATTATTGAGTTATTCACAATAAAACGTTTGTTTGTTTTTAAGTAAGGAATTGTAAGTTGTCTTGTTGGACCTTTGGTTCTCAGCACAGAGGGGTCTTCAGGAGTTAGAGCCACTCTTTAGCCTCATAGGTCTTCCTGTTGGTTGTGGGCTTTTATTGGATGTATCTTGTTACTGTCGCACTGAAGACATTTCTAAGGGACTTCACAGAAACGTTTTTAGTAATGGAGGTAAGGGCTTTTTCAAAGAGCAAATGGGCATTCGTTTAAAGCTCAGGCTTCTCCAAACAGGAGATGCAGACTTAGGGGATATTGTGTGAGATTTGGGGGTAAGATGTTTTATTTAGAAGACTTAATAATCACATGGTTTACATTTGTTGTTACTGAAGATGCTGCATGGTACACATTTTCATAAAATGTAAGCTTTCAAAAGTAATTATTTTTGCTATATAGCTAACAGACTCCTCAGATATACTTGGCATGTTAGTTTCTTTCTGTTCCTGTAACAAGAACAAATGTAAATTGAAGAATTTTTATATAAGAAAGTAAACCTCACAAGCTGCTGTGGACTAATACTTGGCTTGTCAAAGCTCTTGACTTTTTTACTTTTCATGTCATATTTGGCAGTGTCTAGAAATCCGTTATGAAACCTGTTGAAAAACTATTAAGTAATGTATTCCTTTAAAAGCTTAACACTTTATTTTTGTGTTATAAAATATTGCAAAGCATGGTCTCAAACTTTTAAGTACACTTTAAGTTTCTTCTCTAAATTGTTAAAGTTATTGATGGTCTCATTTATAAACACTAAATTCTGTCACTTGTCATTTTATCTTTTATTTATTTGAATGTGTTTTTTCTTATGTGTATTATAAAATGTGTTTTATGATCTCTTACCTAAATAAATACTCGCAAATGGGAAAAAAAAATTAAAAAAAAAATAAAATGCCAAGGGCAAAAGACAAAGAGAGAATCTTAAAAGCAGCAAGAGAAAAATAGTTAGTTACTTACAAGGGAGTACCCATATGACTGTCAGCTGATTTCTCAACAGAAACTATGCAGGCCAGAAGGGAGTGGCAAGAAATATTCAAAGTGATGAATA
>NW_005365763.1:779346-786393 GCF_000412655.1 Myotis brandtii | reverse complement strand
TGGGGGTGGGGGGGGAACCGGGAGGAGGGGGGATTTTGGGGGGAGGGGGGAACATCTGTAATAATTTGAACAATAAAGATTTATTAAAAAAATAATAATGAGAGAAACATACTTTCTACTGAGGTTTATTTGGTCAGTGAAAGCATTGTGGAAAGTCAAGATGAGTATTTAAGTATATTCCTTCTCTACTTCTTCACATTACATATTTGGAGCCTTAAAATATACATACCCACATGTCCTTAAACACAAACCAAATAATACAGCTGCCAAAGGATTTAGATATTTTAGGAAACATTTGTTTTTCTTACTTTTAGTTGTTGTCTAAACACAGTCCTTTGAAGTAAAAATTCCCTCATCTAACTTAATGTATTCACATCTTTACATTGACTATCTAAATCAGGGGTCCTCAAACTTTTTAAACAGGGGGCCAGTTCACTGTCCCTCAGACCGTTGGCGGGCCCGACTATAGTTTTTAAAAAAAACTATGAACAAATTCCTATGCACACTGCACATATCTTATTTTGAAGTAAAAAAACAAAACGGGAACAAATACAATATTTGTATTTGCATGTGGCCCGCGGGCCGTAGTTTGAGGACCCCTGACCTAAATAGTTTGCATGACTGGGTGATGGGGTGATGCTGAAGCTTTATTTCCAGCCTCTGAAAGCAAAGATCAATGCCCTGCAGAGTATCTTCACTGGGGAGAGGAGACATGGATGATTTCAGTAAACTTGCCCATTTATTTTGCCTAACCTGTGCCCTGCTGCCTAGGAAACTGCTCTCTGGCTGAATTAACAAAGAATAGAAATCTGTGCTTTTGAAGTCTGCAACCCCTAATGCTAGCCCATGATTTGGGAGTCAACAGAAGCTTTTGTGAAGGGAGAATTGCCAAGAAGGATCAGTGTCAAAATGAAGACTCAGGAACTATTAAACATGGCTGACGTGGTTCATAATGACACTGAAAGCAATCATGCTATAACACATAAGGAGATGTCTGAGTTTTTTTGCTTCTCTCTGGAGAAAATTTCAGATACCTTAGATAGCCAGAAGAAAGCATAAAGATAAGGCTGAGCACAGGAGCCTCCTCTGACATTGCTTTCAGTCAAAGACCCAGAGGGGTTGGGACTGCAAGAAGAGAGAGAAATGGACTTTCCGTTGGTTAATCACCTCTGACCAAGGCTTATCACCTATAAAATGAAGCTCAGTGTTGGAGGAAATAAAAGGAGTGGAGGAAAGGTTTTATTTTTATTTTCCATTAGATTTCTGATTAGAATAAGGATTAAATGCCAAAATTACCACATGAAAGCCTAGTAACTGGATATTGTCTCCTAATTTGAAACAAAACAACAAAAGACATCACCATAACCTTTTCTCTACAGGTCAAACAATTTTTGAGCATGGTGTCATAAGCTAGAGAAATTTGGATAAGCATCTAAAATGTTAATTAAATGTATTAGTGGGCATGATAGGACTTTACAAAACAAAGTGCAATTTAATTTCCTGGTGGTATTATTTATTAAAAAAATATGAAAATTGTTCTTAGATATAGTACTGAATTGGAGGATAAAGTAGTTTTTATCATGGGAGAAAAGCAAATTGGGACCTACTGAGAACCAGGGAATCGGGGTTATTATGAAATTCAGAAAAAAAAAAAAGATGATGGTTAAAGTCAATTCTTGAAACTAAAAAGCCAAACATTCATTCCTAATTTTAAAGAGGGGAGGCGGGAAGTTTTACATTGGAATGCTGACAAACCAACAGGAGGCTATCAAATGGTTTGGAAAATGGAGAGCAAAGTTAGTAGTGTGTTGCTAGGCAACAGATTTCTAAGCTGACTTCTCATTTCTTAAAGGTCTGGCGCAATGTTTTGGTTTTGCACACACCAGCTCTTTATTTACATATTCATTGTGAATTAGAATGACTGTTCTCAGAATAAGACTGGCTAAGCCAGAAAGAGCACAATTGCAGGCAATTAGAATATGATTAGGAAGCCAAAAGTTGGACATAGTAATTAGGCATTTGCTATGTGGGGTGAAGTAATGGCTACCTAATGCTGCTCAGACCCCCCAAAAAAAGTTTCATATGACCAAGATGATTCTTAATTAGATCTCCAAATAAAAAATAATTACAGATTGCCCAAAAATGTATTGCAAAAAATAAAATGACTCACTGAAGACAAATGGCTGAGAGACTGACAGCAAAGAAAGTGAAGAGTTGTCTTTTAGAAAAGGATCCTGGATGTGTGTTAAAGGGTCATGTCCCACAGGAGTCTGTTCCCTGTAGGTCATCACTTTACAAACATGCAAGATGGGTTGCTGCCAATTCTCGGGTGTTGACTCCAACCCCACCTTGGAGGGGCTCACCGGGGGCAGCTGATAAGCCATAGGCCTGCAGGCCTGAGGTTTAGTAATCAGTTCTGACTGGATAGATGGAATCTGTGGTCTTTGAGATGAAAGTCCTTCCGAGTCTCCCTTACCACAGAGCCACTTCATCAACTTTCCTAATGTGGAAAAAGACTAAAAGCTAGAGGGAGGGAAGGAAAACACTTTGGGCGCTTGAGAAAAGGGGGAGAATTTGATTAATGTACAGCTAGGGAGTGAACCAGTTCTCAGGGAAAATAATCTTTGATCAGTGATATGAAGAAGCATCTTTCAAACCTCCCAGATTCCAGCCACTGTCAAAAGAACAAAAAGAAGCTGTTTCAGAGCACAGCTGTTGTTATTAAAAATAAAACCAAAACAAGGAAAGGAAAAACTGAAATATCAGCATCTTGAATGGATTACCTGGAACAGCACCAAATGAATAATGTTTCTCATCAAAATTCACCTGAAAACTGGGGGGCAATGTTTGGTCCACTGTGTCGTAATAAGCACAGGTCTTCGAGGAGAGCTCAGGATTATTTTCCTACAGAACAGAGCCTGTGTCTGTGCTATGTGGACATCCTCTAAAAAAAAGCAAGCTGGCTTGTCAAATATTAGGAAGAAAACTAACTTTGATCAATTGCCTACTGTATCACATGGGTTATCTAATTTAAATGGCAATTTTTTTCCTGAGAATTTATACTGTATGAAATTGCTTAGAGAAAATATGGGTTCTCTGCCCTTACATTAACAAACAATGGGCAGATACATGAGAGAATGTGCAATCATTTCACTTCATGTAGGTGATGTGCAGTTTGTTTAAATGGGTCCTTTTGAATTTAAATGTCAGTTTTTAAGGTCAGCTTTTTGAGAAAGGTGACATTATTTTTTTCTGTTTAACAGCCAACCACTAATGTAAATGTTTTGAATGTTTGTCTTATTCATTCCAATCCTCTCTATGGAGTATTGCACATAAAGGCAGATTTTATTTTAATTTTTTAGCTTGTTGTTGTTTTTCTTCAAAAGATATAAAAATATGAATCCAGGACTCTGATTCCTTCACTCTGAGGGCCTGTGTGGGTCACCCACAACTAGCCGCTGAAACATTACTGGCTTTTCTCTTATTATTGCTGACTGCATATCTGCTTGATGTACTATTGTTGCTCTCAAATCTTTTCATGAGTTTCAAAGTTCTTCTGCAAAACTGTGCAATATTCGTAAAGCCTGTTCTACTTTGCTGGTCAGAAAAAGGAATTGTTTCTGCATTATTACATACCTGTCCAGTGAAATGCATCTGAGTCTGTTCACCAGCAGAATCACCCCTTGGGAGGCTGCCTGTGATAAAGACTCCAGTGCCCCTTGTACTGCTAGTGTTGGATCTGCAGGGTATCTTGGTCAGGCCCAAATGCTTGGGAGGATGCAGCTGCAGTGACTCTTCCAATCACAGCTGCCAGGGGTGCAAGGACAGCAGCCTACTTGATTAGTACGCCCCCCACCTCTAGAGCAGGCTCCTCAGTCTGAGTCCAAGAGAGCCCCTGTGGTTCACAGAGCTGCTTTCACTAGGTGTAGACAGAGTCCAGATCTACACAAAGCCCCACGCATTACACCAGGGCTCAGGTCTGTTGACTTTTAGGTGTGATTCCTGATCTGCACTGGTCAGCATTTTCCCAAGGACCCCTTGATTGCCTTCATGTGGTTTTCCACTCTGCTTCCTGAGGCACCGTCTGTCAGTGTACTGCTGAGAGAGCATAAATCAGTGACAGCTCTCAGTCCTTTATCTCCAGTGAGGATCTCTGACTGCAAGAAGGGCCTCTGGTTCATAACCAGATATATTGATCTGGGCCTGCTGGAGTCTGGGCTTAATGCATACACTGAACTGGAGTTTGCCATTAAGTATGGAGCTAAATAGTTCATTTTCTTCTGTGGGATAGAGTAAAATCGCTCAAAGAAGCATTCGGAATGAAAGACCACACTAGCTGAAAAGCTATGGAAGGAAAAAAAATTAAGTTTTTGAGGATTGATTGCAATATTTTTAAAGCTATTGTTGATTTTTTCACAAAATCAAACTTTCCATTTGGACTTGTTAGTGTTAGCTTTTAGGGCAACCTGTTTTTACGGTTGGTTCTTTTTGATGAATGGAAAGGAGTTGTTTTATTTTTCTTCACTGTAATAAAAATCAAGCTGTCTTATGGGATCCCTTCAAAATAGAAATCAAGAGATGATTTGAATAGAATATTAATACTGCTCTTTTAAACTTCTGTTTTATTTTAAACCTGGTTTAATAAACTAAATTTTAAACTAATTTCCTCTCCAGAATGTAATCTATATTTTGTAAAAATATGAGCATTTACAACAGAATTTGATCACCAGGTTTCATATAATCTTTTCTATTTACAGACCGCAGAGAGAAGAAAGTCTGTGGCTCATTCTTCTGAGTGCTTAACGAGGCCAGTCAGAATGTGTGATTAGATGAATTTGGGCATCTCAATCACTTTATCGTAGCTATTGTTACAATTTAGAATTCATGGGGCATACTTCTTCATTCAAGACTACAGAGTAGATTTCTCTTTTAAAAAATGATTTCTCAGTTTCCAGTAATAAAGCTATTTAGAATAAGGCCTCAGTCTGAGAACACAGTAGAGCATACCTCACTATGCGGTGACTTTCTTTAACCTTATCCTACAGCAAATCTTAAAACTTTTGCCAAGCCTGATGTTCCCAGAGGTTCTGAGGCCCTCTCAGAATCTTTAGTGGGTGTCAGAATTATTTTCATAGCTTTGCCTTAAAATCTCTTTTATCTGAGCATCCTGAGCTGTTTTCTGCTACCAAGTTTGCATCAGCTAGTCCACTCAAACACTATTTCTCAACCTTTCTTTCATTAATATCCTCCACCTCCTGAGACTTTTTAGACTTTTCCCCCTAACTTCTCCCATTCCCCATGAAATTTTAATACCTCGGATATACTGTATGTCTGTTTATGTACTGTGGCCCTTGGTGTAAACACCAAACATTGTAATACTGTTTTTGCCTCCCAAGGACCAATTTTCATCACCTTGGGACAAAATAGTGTTCCCCAACCCGTCCCATACCCATACTAAAATATACACACACTATTGCCAAGTAAATGTTGCATTTTGTTTCCTTAAGACACTACATGTGACTAAAGCCTTTTGAAATGACTAGCTACTGATTGAAACATATTTATATTTAATGTTTATTTGCACTGAAAGATGCTGGACTTTGCATGTGCATTTCTTCCTGGTAATGACAGCATCGCAGATGCTGGGCGATTAGGGGCTGTAAGAATACAGCTGGTCTCAAGCTGGACATCAGAAGATTGCTTTTGGCCTGAAAGTCTATCACCAGAATTTAGCTCAGTCCACTTTGAGAGTGAAAGTACTCCAGCTAAGCCCTGTCTGCACATTGCATTCATTTTATGGGCTTACTGCTATGGCTTCAAGGTGACAGAGATTTTCTTCCTCCTAATCTTTTCAACCTGATTCTGACATCATCAACCGTAAAGATGCAGTTTCACTTTCTCCATCTAGTTCTATGATGTTGAGTTTTGGCATCAAAGAGGGCAAATACAGAAGAAAAGGAATGAAAGAGGAAAGGAGGAGAGAGGAAGAAATAGGAGATATTAGGAGCTACATTAAAAAGTGTCTGATACGAGATAAATAGAAATAAGGGAAAGTGTTTGAGAATTGTTCTAAAAACCTTGTAGACAAAATCTGCCCAACAAACTTTTGCTAATCAACATCTTTATTTTACAATGAGGTAAAGATTATAAAGAAGGTACTTATAGGGAGGTTAAGTGACTTGTCCAAGGTTACACAGCTAGTAACTGTAGAAGCAGGATTTGAACTCTTACAGACTGTTCCTTGAGTGAATGCTCATCATCATGTACCTTCTGCCTTTGCACTAAGAACATGCCCAGATTTCCTAGATAGCTCCCTTTGCTAGCCCATCTTTTTCGAATTTGTGTTACTGCCTGAAACAATGTTTTGAGGGTATTTTGTTGTTGTTTTTTCATTAACATCTTTTATTAAGTTTTTAACCATACCAGTGAGCATCAAAATTGTCAATTTTTCCAATGAGTTTCTATTTATCAAACCCTGTATTTCTCAAGGGCTTTTGAAACATGTAGAAAATAAGTAAAAAAAATATCCCAATGAATGAAACATACCAAATGTCAGTAATAAGTGAGAAACATTCCTTTGGGGAAATGGCTGTTAAATCCAGTCTGTATATGCAAAGTAAAGCAAAGAAATTCAGTCTTTTTTTTTCATTTTTTAAAATCAATTTTTCCTAACATATCATTCCACAAAATTGGAAGTGAAGGACTAAAAGGTGAGGAGAGGGAAGAAGAGGGGAGAGAACACACACCATTAACACAAAAAGTAAAATTGTACAAGCTTAAAGGTGTTTATAAGAGACCAGGGTCACATTGCAAGATACCAGATGGTGGTTGAAGAAATTCACCATTCTGCAGGAACAGGGGTTTGCACTGCTGTGTGAAGACCAGTGAAGACTAATTCACCGTCTTGGAGCAATTCCCTTCCCACTCCAAATCCTGGTTTTGGCACCATGCCTCCCAGTGAGGGCCTCTCATTCCATGACCCAGCCCACCTGGAGGGCCTGTAAATCCTTCAGTCTTTTTTTTTTTTTTATTAAATCTTTATTGTTC
>NW_005365763.1:756993-777875 GCF_000412655.1 Myotis brandtii | reverse complement strand
CCGCTTTGCGCGCGCACCACCGCACCTTTATATTTTCCACACTGCGCCTCCTCTGAGCCTCGGTATGCTGTTGTCTTTCCTTCTAGTTGAAGAGTCTCTCCTCAGCCAGCTTTCCTGTGGTTCTGGGTGATGTCCGTTCCGTCTTTTAGTTGTATTTTTGAAGTGGTTGTTTGCGGCAGCAATCTCCGGTGTTTACCTATGCCGCCATCTTGGTCTCTGATCTCTATCCTTCAGTCTTGTTTTCTCAACTGAACAATGCCACTACAGAGAGGCATTGAGTTAAAAGTTACAATCCCTGATCAGTATATGTGTATGGTTATCTCGCCGGTCCACCTTCCCTGGCAGCTAAAGTCTTCTTCTCTTCCACATTCAGATGGGCCTCACCTCTGAACATGATGAGCCTGTTGCTAAGGGCCTCTTGGACAAGCTCAGAATCATCAAACACACGAAACCAAAACTGGGTAATTCCAACTGCTGTTAATGCACAGCTCCGCCACATTCCCATAATTTTGAAAGAAATATTTAAGCTCTGATTTGTCCACTTCATGAGGCAGATTGCCAATGAAGAGTTGGTGGCTGTCAGGGTGTCTCACAATTCTTCAGGGTTCAACCCCTCTGGAAAGGAATATTTATTTGTTGTTCAGAACTTTTTGATCCCTCTGCTATGGAACCTGAGATTCAGGCTTAGATTCAGGGCAAGGCTGTGAAGCTGGTACTTGAACAACATGAGGTGGTATCACAGTAACTGGAACAGCTCTGCTGGGTGGAAGGTTCTTACTGGTCACAGATGTCCAGGAACATGTCCCCTGCTCTGTCTGAGTGATGTCTTCAGGTGCTGGAGAAGAATTCTTCTGAGCATCCTCAGGAGCAGTTACCTCCAATGCTGGCTCACACTTTTCCTCTTGGATTTCAAATTCAGGTTTTTGCTTCAGTTCTGGTTCAGGAGCAGACTCTGGTTCAGCAACAGGTTCCTCTAAATGTTCTTCCAAGTCATTGCTGAGCGTCTGATCACAGAAAGTTCCAGAATAATCAGGTACCATCTCAGGTGTCTGCTGTCTTTCTTCAGGTTTCTCTGCTTCTCCGTCAGATTCCTCGTGAGGCTCTGTGACAAAGCCGCCAGACCTCATCTTGGTATCTGAAGACACCGCTATGAACATAGAACTTGTTTGCAACAGAGTCCTCAGGAGCAAGGACAAATGTCTGCATGAATCTCCTCAAAGCCTATTTGTTATTAAACAGCAACCCCATTACATGGACCACATCATTCAGAGTGGCATGAGCATCAACATGGTGAATCTTAGTGTGGCAATTAATGAGGTTTTGTAACATCACTTCCCTATGGATTTCTTTCTGTCCATAGATCGCATATGCTGGCTTTCCATTTGAATCCAATCCCTTTTGGACATAAGAAGAGTTTCTTTCCATACAATCTGTATAGCATGTCTGGCACCTTGTTTAGTAGTGTGTAATACTATCTCACAAATTCCCACCCTACCAGCAGGGGACCAGGTTTCTCCATAACCATTGCTTTGGTCAATTCAATCTGGGCAGCAAGTGGGAGAGGAACAAGCTTTGCTCCACAGTTCTGAGGAAGGAAAAACAAAACAAAACAAAAAAACCCTCATGCAACTGCATCCCTGGAACAATGTTTTTCAAATTGTCCTTAGCAGATCTCTTGGATGATGCCACTCAACTTTTAGTATTTCAAACAATTCCTCAAAATTCTCATTTAAAATGCAGACTCTCATGCTTGATGCCTGAAAGAGGAAGATCCAGAGGCTCTAAGTGGAGCCCAGAAATCTATCATTCTAATAAATACTCCCAGTGACTATCCTTCACGTGGCCTCTGTACCTCCTTATCCTGGGTACTCATTTCACTCAGAGCAACTCCATCCACATTGTGTCTGTTGCAGTATTGGACTTCTGTCCAAGATTTCCTTCAGGTGAGGATTCTTCGACCATGACGGGTCATAAAACTACTGGTCCTAGTGCTCTTTTGGGGAACATTATAATAAGTCATTTAATAAAAAATATGTTTTTATTGATTTCAGAGAGAGAAAGGAAGAAGGCGAGAGATATAGAAACATCAATGATAGAGAGAGAATCATTGATCGGCTGCCTCCTACATGCCCTCTACTAGGGATTAAGGCTGCAACCTGGGCATGTGCCCTGACTGGGGATCAAACCCTGACCTCCTGGTTTATGGGTTTATGCTAAACCATTGAGCAACACTGGCTGAATAAGAAATCATTTTTGATTAATGAATTACCAACAATTTTAAGTACAGAAATATGAGTATAATATATATTTTATTAGTATTATTTTATTTGCTTTCTGCCTTATTGGGCTACTTACAAAAATCCTTACAACGCAATACTATTTTAAAAGTGATAAAGCAAAAATTGGTTAGAAAAATGAGATAAAGGTGGGATATATTTATACAAAACATATGCTGTGTGATCCAATATGTTTGCTAGATCTGAGCAAATTGGCCTGTGAACTTTCTAGCAGCTCAAACAAAAAGAAAGTTATCTGTGTTATGATTCTTTGCAAGAAGCCACTTTCCCAGAAGGAGTACAACCATCCTCAGGACCCCAGGGAAATTGCTCCACTTTAAGGCAACAGTGTGTGCTGCTTTGGGTGGCATCTTCACAGTAAACCCAATTGTGAAGCTCATCTGACATTTCTTACATTGCCCCTTTGACTAGTAACCTAGTCAAAAGTCAAGATGAGAAAGTCAGGTATGCCACTCTCCAATGGTCAAGAATGTGTTTTAAAGCAGCTTGACTTTAGGATGTGGTTGGCAAATTATGGCCTGTGGATCAAAAGTAAATGTATTTGATTTATAAGTGTCTGAAAAAAAAGAATACTTCATGACATATGAAAATTATGTAAAATCCAAATTTCAGTGCTCATAAATAAAATTTTATTGGAGCACATCATATTCATTTATTCACATATTTTCTGTGCCTGCTTGGTGCTACAACAGCAAAGTCACACAGTTGTGACCGAGATCATATGGCCCACAAAGCCTAAAATATTTACTAGTTGGTCTTTTAGAGATAAAGTTTGCCCTGCTATAGATTATTGAGAAAGGGTGGACTGTATATCATTCAGTCTTGTTTTTCTCAACTGAACAATGCCACTACAGAGAGGCACTGAGCTAAAAGTTGTAATCCCTGATGGATATAGAGTGTGTATATGTGATTTACCTCCTAATAAAGTAGACATGTTTTTAAATAGTCAGTTGAGTTGTGGGTAGAGACATGCCTCTAAAACCACAACCAAGAACACACATATACATGGGAAAAGACACACATGTTGAACCAGCAAGATCAGCTGTTACTGAGTTTCCCTCTATTTGCTATTTGTTCATCTACTCTTTCATCTGCAATGTATTCTAATGGACACTAGGGGAGAGAGCACCAAGGGTTCAAGAAAACTATATGCCAGAAAACCTATTTGACAATCAGTAACTCCAACTTTTTCCTATAAACTATTTGTCTGACATTATTGGGTTTTACTTGTGGGGTATTTTGGCCCAGCTTATAGAGCACTATTATTTTATGGAAACAGTTTAGAATGACTAGTTTAAAACAGAAGTGAACTCTATTTGCAAGACGGGTGTCTGGGATTTTACAAGGCAAGGAGAGTGCAGAAGTGACTTCATTATCAACAAACTATATAATTTTATCATAATAGTGAATTTTATGCAGTCTGGGTGCCTGGATATGTATGTTCCTAAAAGTACAAAATGTACACATAACTAACAAGCCTGTTTTGGGTTCATGAGAGTAAGCATATACCAGTCTCCTGGCCATATAAGTCTGTATGGCAACAAAATTCTCAGGATCCTCTTTTTAAAAAATATATGTAGATTACAAAGGTTGGGTAGAGTATTGCTTCCTAATAATGTTCCAAAGGTAGAGAAGGCTGTCCTGGCTTAAGCTACCAATCTGTGTTTAGAAATGTCACCTATAATTTGTAGCTTGCAAGTGCTTGACTTGTGGACCCCTGGTGCTAATTGGATACACTGATTTTGGCAAAATCCCCACCTGTCATCAACTCAGCAATAGGTATGATATTGAAGCTCTAATGAACCCAAGGATAACTTTAAATAGCCAGTTGGATTTCTTTTGATATTATTACTGGGTATGAAGTTTGGATATTTAGGGAGGGAAGTACATATATTTTTATGGTCTTTTATAACTTCTTATTAAGATTCAAGCTGTTTAAGAAGGAGATCAAGTTTTTTCCTGGAGGACACCCCTTTCTTATAGAAAGGTTGTTAGAATTTAGGAACTCCATCAGGTGGAGCTTGGTCAGAACCTGCAGGGAAAATGAATCTAGAATTCTCGCTAACGAAGAACTGACTTATTTCACAGCAACACCAGAAAAAGCCATTCTGAGGAGTGGGGTGCAGGTACCTGAGGCCTTGGGTTGCTGCCTGCATTGTGTTGCTTAGGTAGCTATTTTCTCTGGTGCTTCAGTTTCAGAGCTGAATTCACTTGCAAACCTTCTTATATCGCTGTGGGAATTCCCAGTCTCTAAAGCAGACACTGTCCTGTCACAGGGAACTGCTCTCTGGGAGAAACATATACATTTGGATGCACTTCAGCATGCACCACTGGTTCTTTGATTCCACAAATGAAGCCACTAGTGTCCTTTTCTTAACAGGACATTTACAGAGCTGTTTATAATGGAGGGGACTTGGGTAGTTCTGTCCAGATTGTCACCTTTTCCAGTTGGATTTGAAGAGCAGTGGTCTTTGTCAGAATATTATTTTTATGTTTTCTTGGGCAGAAAAAATTTGCTATCTTCTTATGTTTAGTTAGATGGAGAGAATGTAAAAGGTGTCTCTTCCCTAAACATACCCTTTCACCCACCTGAAAATGCCACAGGACCCAAATGTTCTTATGAAATTCATGTTTATTGTTAAGAAGCAGTTTGCTTTTATGACAATGGAGAACTTGAGTGCCAGCAAGGAAAACACACTCCTATCTCATTATACAATTTTCCCAAACTAGCAATTTATTACCCTATTCCCATAAACCAAGGTCTAATTGCTATCAATGTGGATAATTTAACTAATGTTATTTCTGTTCGTGGAGCCCCAGGGCCCTTGCTGTGGCTTTCATCCAGGCACCAAAATAGACAAGTGAGGAAAGACTTGTTAAGTCATGCAGCCTGGTCATCTGATCCCAGTGGATATTCCCTCTGGTATGTCTTTCTGATGCCCTGACTTGCTTGGATTTGAATAATGCAACAGGACTTTGGTGTCTTCCCTGGGAATTGATAATATATCCTCTTCTTGATTTCGGCATTTAAAAAATGTCTTGATGTATTCAATCATTCTTGGGAACGCCTGTGCTGGTTCTCTGCTTACAGCACCCTCCTGCTGTATTTGCTGAGACTTATTCATCAAGGGGATGTGGGGCACCTTACATCTCTGCTTCCTAGTCACCATTCTGCTAAACTCAGTTGCTTTGGATTCCTTTGTGACCTGAGCTCTCCTTCACCTGCACTGTTTTGTTGCTAAATATTTATGAATTCTCTTCCTGTTTCTCAGCCCTTTCAGTTTTCCTGCTATGGATGTCTCCGTGTGAGAGAAAAAGAACATCAGAAGAAAGAGTGCGGACTAGGAGAGCTTCTGGCTAAGGGCACAATGCGTGAGCGGCTGGTCTCAGGGCTGATTTGGATTCAGTCGCCAAAATGGAGAAGATACTGGAGATGTTGGCTTTCCAAGCTCTGAGATGAGAACTGTGAAACTTGGAAACAGGCTCCTGCAAAACTGCCACCTGCTCTTTTTTTTTTTTTGGATCAAGTTGCTGGCCTGGTCTTTAAATTTGAACTAGTTTCCTTTCAGGCTGCTGTTTCTCTTATATTTTGTTCTATCTTCTCAATATGGTTGCATTTCTTTTATATTACCACAGACTATAATATTAGGACTGGGGATCCTTGAGGTCATCCCGTGCAATTCCCTTAAATTATATATGAAAAGTCAGGCTCCAGAGAGGTGGTGACTTCTTCAAGGTCATACAGCAAACTGGTGGAGGTGCTAAAACTAGAAGCCCATCTCCTGAATTCCAGGCCAAAGCTGCCTTCCCTAATGGATATAGCTGCTTCAATCTGTTGATTCAGCAAAAGGTAACTGAAGCAGCTGCCTCCACATGTGCTCAGAAAGTAACAATGTCCATCAATTTGCCAGCAAGAAATGGCAAATGAAAGAACTCAGAGCACTGAGAGAAGAAAGGTCAGATAAACCTTCCATTAGCCTTACACTTCTGTAGGAAACCTGAAATTAACATAGCACAGAACATCAAATTAAGCAATTTGACTTGGAAGCTATGATCATTAACATTTTCTGTTTTTCCCCCCTTTATAATTTAAGGAATTTCTCTCTCTTTTTTTTTAATAACAAAGAATACAGTTTTTTTTAAGAATACAATTTTGAGACAGACGTTCTAGGCATTATTTAATCATCCAAAGTCTCTTTATCTATTATCCCTAAACTAGGTGATAAATAATCGTCTAATTATAATTTGAAATTTGTAATAAAGCATTTAAAGTAGATCCTATGGTAGGCAGTAACATGTATGACTAATAATAAAGTGACAACCCCTGATTGCAAACTCCTGCGACACTATTACTATTTATAATTTGCCCTTGAACTGTCGTGTGGTATGTTCCCAGCCATTGTTTTTTTTTTTCATTGATGTGTGCATGTGAGAATAGACTATTTGAAATGTGGTGTAAACATTGATTGGTTGCCTCTTGAATGAGCCCTGGCCAGAGCCCAGGCCAAGGAGGAGCCTGCAACCAAAGTACATGCCCTTGACCAGAATCGAACCTGGGACTCTCTAGTCTGCAGGACGACGCTCTATCCACTGAGACAAACTGGCTAGGGCTACAATCTCTTGTTTATACATTTTAAGTCACCTCATATACTTTTTGGTGTGGAATAAATATACACATATACAAATTTTTTTTTTTTAAAGCTGTGTACAAAAAAGAGGCCACATGCTTACCTGACAAGCTTAGGGAAGACCTGCATGGTGGTTTTGCAAACTCAAAGACCTAAAGTAACCACAAAGGGTGGTCTGAAATTAAAACTTTAACTGAAAATAGTTATGGTGGGTAGTCACATCCTAGGCCAGTATCTTCCCTGACAAAGGTCAATCTTTACCTTAACTGAGCCTATTGTCTTTTTGCATCTAAGATAACATCCTTGTGAAATGTCAGGATAACTTGTAACTTCCCTTTTTCCAGACCCCTCAGGGCACAATCAAATGTACCAGGGCACAAGGACTGGAGAACACAAATTCCTTCAATGTTATTGTTATCATGTTACTTGTTGACTGTTAACTATTTTGTACCCACCTAAGTAAAAGAATGTGTCTATCATTTGACTTTTTATCCAATCCCACAGGTTTCCCCCGCTTTGCTTCCTCCCACCTCCCTAATCTATCACCAGTGGATTTCATGTAACCCATTTTACATCCCCTCCTTTGATTGTATAAATGTATAAAACTAGGTGAAAAACTGCCGTTCTCTGGAGCATTATCCCATCCCATTAAGATCCTGCTTCCCAGCAACTGTCGATAGTTTGGCTCAAATAAACTCACAAAAATTCTTTAAATAAATAAATAAATAAATTAATTAATTAATTAAAAAAATGTGGTAAGATTATATTGAGACTTCTCTCAACCATGAAAGACCTACTCAAGGGCATTAATTATATAATTTACTGATTCTTAATCCTAAAGTATTACCCTCTAAGGGTAGTGAATCAAAATAAAGAGTAGTTTTCAATGGTACTTATGTTCCATTTGATCCTGAATACTTGAAACTAAGAACCTAATCTCTTTCTCATGTTATACAATGTAAAAATAAAGGAAAGAAAGCAACTAAAATTTTCCCCAAAGATCAATGTGGTTTCATGCTCTAGCTTTGTTTCCTGTAATGGTAAAATACTATTTCTAAAGTTATTGAATATTATCAATGTCCTCTGCCTAAGACATCAGAGCAGATTGAATCAAACATTCAAACAAGGAATGTTCTCCAGTTATGGTGGGATGGTGAAGAAGTCATAGGTGACTTAACTGAGATGAGGGAGTTCCTTCTAGAGCAGTGATTTTGAACCTTTTTCATCTCATGGCATACATAAACTAATTACTAAAATTCTGCAGCACACCAAAAATATATTTTTTGCCAATCTGACAAAAAAAAGATATAATTTTGATTCATTCACACAGTACAGCTATTGTGTCAGCTGTTGTCTTTTTTTTTAAAAAAATTGACAATCTAAGAGAAAAGAGGTCAGTGCCCCTGACTACATAGTCAGATGTTTCATATTTTAAAAATTCTTGTGGTGCACTGGTTGGAAATCGTTGTTCTAGAGCAGGGGTCCTCAAACTTTTTAAACAGGGGGCCAGTTCACTGTCCCTCAGACAGTTGGAGGGCCGGACTATAGTTTAAAAAAAAACTATGAACAAATTCCTATGCACACTGCACATATCTTATTTTGAAGTAAAAAAACAAAACGGGAACAAATACAATATTTAAAATGAAGAACAAAGTAAAGTTAAATCAACAAACTTACCAGTATTTCAATGGAAACTATGGGCCTGCTTTTGGCTAATGAGATGGTCAATGTCAGGTTCCATATTTGTCACTGCTAGTCATAACAAGTGATGCAAGTGTGCATCAGTTAGTCTAGATCTGGTTGGAGATTTCAGATGTTTCATTCTGGAAAAAGGCTCTCCTAACTTCAAAAAAATGACCTCCTAACTTCAAAAAAAAATAAATCCTAACTTGTTCTTACCTCGATCCTCAGGCAGCAGCAGGCTCTCCACAGGCAAGCTCGTGACTCATCTGATCACACCCGAGACTGAGAGGAGTCGGAGTCGAGGAGGGGAGTCGGAGAGTGCGGCGCACATTCCACATAGTCGGCTGCTAAGCAACAGGCAGCGGCGGCAAAAACACCCAGCGGGCCGGATTAATGTTTTCGGCAGGCCGCATGTGGCCCTCGGGCCGTAGTTTGAGGACCCCTGTTCTAGAGACTTCACATAATTGGATATCTGTTGATATATGATATATGAGTATTGTTTTTGACCTTCTTTTGTCTCAATGCTTAACAACTCACAAAAACTTGGTTTTAGTTACACCCTTTCTTGTGAAGCCATCTTTAGTTGAAATCATCTCCTTGTCACTCAGCATAACTTCTTTAAGTACTTGTAGGTATGTGGACAGTGCCTGCCATCTCAGTGATACAGTCTTATTAAACAAAGATGTATATAATGATAAATGTGTGGATTGGGTGTGAAAGCTAAGAGCCTTGCCAAGTAGACTCAGTCATCTGAAGTCTCTCCCTCAGGCTTCCTGTTCACTGGTATTTTCCTGTTTGGGGTCTTCCTATTTTTGCTAAGTGTGGTGTTTTGGGGTTTGAGATTCCTAGGAGGAGAGCAGTTTAGCCCTTGCAAGATTGTCCTTGGATTGACACCCAGACACATGGATTCTGAAATCCTCCATTCTCATTCTTTCTGACCCTGAGCTTCTTCTATAAACATTCTTACTTTACCTGTACAGAGTGAAGCACTAAGCTACTTACTTTCCTGTCTTAATGTCAATTCTGTTTACTGACAGCTAATCTGATTTTCATCCTAGGTGATTTTATGGACTGTCATTTGAGAGGCCAAGAGATGTAGGCCAGGCCCCACTCATAGGTCGGCCTAGACGGAGAGTCATGCCTCTGGTCTGGGCACATACTTATTGTGAATGTGAGGAGGAGCAATCAATCTTCGTTCTAGCTTTCTAAACTCATCAGGCTGGACTAATAATCAAATTAACATGAGACAGATAAGAAAATACAGTTTTAATATGTGCACATGGGGAATTCACATAAACATGAAAATTCCAAAAATTGTAAGACAAAATTATACAAGGAGATGAAAAGAGTTAATATTTGGTAAATAAATGTTTGTAGGTCCATCTTGAAACAATGGGACAGGAAGGACTTTGATTAAATGAGCATTGCTATCACACACTAGCTCAGATTAAACCATAGTCATCTGTGATGATATCTCCCTTCCTGGAGCAGGTCTTCCATTTTAAACTCTTTTAGCCAGTAAGGGGGAAGGTCAAAGGTTTTTTCCCTGAGTCTTTTGTTTCTTAAAAATAACCAGCTTAAAATAATCAATATTCTAAAGAGGCATATTTTGGGGTGCTTGCCTTCATAAGATATACTCAATTGGTTCCTTGAATTTAGCCTCTAACAATTTTTATTCTTAGACTGAGAGAATGATGAAGAAAAACACTCCTGTTCCTTTCTCATTTGCTCTTGGGTCTCACCTATCCATTCTGAGAATCTCTATTCAACTTGTGGACAAAAAAAAAGGTTCTATGGAAAGTAACCTCACAGGGTGATTTCATCTTACATTTCTTACTGGGCAGGTCATGGTGGATAGTCATGTCCCAGGCATACAACTTTTTAGTAAAACACTTATCTCTGCCTTAAGTAAGCCCTGTCCATTGTTCCTGTGAATCTAGGTTAACACACCTTTAAAATACCTCCTTTCATACCCCTCCTTCTAAAGCAGGGCCACCCCCTGGACTACATCTGCAGGAAAAAAAAAAAAAAAAAAAGCAGGGCCACCCTCAAGAGAGCGCATAATCTTAACTATCCTGTAACTGATCCCCATCTTCATGTAATCTTATTTACATCTCCTCCTTAATCTCAAATGCATAAAATAAATAGCAAAACTGTCATTATCCAAAGCATTTTTCTCAGTCTGTTGGGATCTGGCTTCCAGGCATATCCTCTGTTTGACTCAAATAAACTTTTATAAAAGTTCTCTATAGGTTTGGACATTTCTTACATTGATAAACTTATCAGAGTCCTCCAACAGGAAAACCTGACTTGCAATTCCTGTGTGGCAAGCCCATGAATATCTTTCAGGACTACCTTGGTTACTTAAAAGGAAGGATTTTGTTTGTTTGTTTTTTACAGAATTAAATGTATTTAAATTAATAGAATTGTAAGCATGTGCCAATGTGATAGGCAGTTAGACAGACATGAACAGAAAAAGGATGATTGGCCAGGTACAGAAGGTCACCAGGGTGGAAAGCCCTGGATGCCTAGCAAAGGGCAATTGTAAGGTGAGACCTCACCCTCAGATGACCTTTCCTCCCCTAACATATAGCTGATAACGCGGTTTGGACTTCCTGACCTTTCCCCCCTAAAGATAATATCTAGGCTTCAGTTGCATTTCAGCTCCAGGCCCAGAAAAGCAACAAAAGCAGCCACAACTGACCTCAGGACCAGCTGCACTGGCTAATGACCTCCTGCCCTGGTGTTAGCCAATCAATCAGTGGAGACCACAACCATGAACGGACACACCTAGAAAACTGCTGAATATTCTATTGAGATCTTCCCCTGGCACCTCCCCTAAAATCTCCACCCTTAAAACCCTTAGGAGGAAGGGCACAGCATGCTTTCCCTCCGGGAGCATGTCTTCGCCTTTCCCTTCTCCCTCCCCATCCCAGGAGCAGTCACCTTTATATCTTCCTCACTCCTAAGCTTCAAGGGCCCTCACTTTAGCTCTATAACTAAGTTTCCTAATCCCATTTCTTCTATGAATTACTTCTTCCACCTCTATGATTTTATCAATAAATGTTCTCTTATAGTTTGAGTCTGGACTCTGAATTCTTTCCTAGCCAGAACTCAAGTACCAAGGTTGCTGAACCCAGATCTGGTCCCACCACTTACATACTTAAAGGCCCTGAAATAATAATTTGGTAGAACATTTCCCAGCAATGAATGGGCTCTGAAGTCAGTCAGATCTACATTAAAAATCCAGCTTTGTCAAGTAAGTGACCTTAGACAAGTATTTAACTTTTCTGTACTTCACTTACCTCATTTGTAAAATGAGAATGGTAATTACTAGAATTCATCACATGGGGTTGAGAAAGATTAAATGAAATGATTCATGTAAAACACCAGCACACTGCCTCATAAATCTAATATGTTATTATACCATTGCCATTACTAAGTCAAGGAGTACAAAACGCAGCAGCAGAGTCTGCTGCTCCCTCAAATTTAGTCTGGGACTATAATTTAGCTTGTCATTGGAGAGAGGAGCATTCTGGAATGGCATATCCAGAAAGACATAACAAAAATCCCAAACACTAATATTAATTAAGTTGTTTTTATTTTTCTCCAGACATATTTTATAAGATTATGAATTTGATCAAGAAAGACAGCCATTCTTGGGTCTTTTAAGCTCCCACACATCCTGCTGGGCATAAAGTTCTGGTGGCTTTTTATCTGGGCCAGTTCTCAGGTTGTGTTTGAGACTGGCAGCCTGTAGGCATAATGTCGCATCTCTCCCGTGACTAAGAGTAGGCAGGCTTGCTTACTGTTTAAAAGCAGTGGGATCTCCAAGCTCAGCATTCTTCAGCTGCCGGGGTCCAGCCCCAGCAGTCCAGGGGTTCCCAAGGTGTGGACGGAGTCGGCGAAGAATGAAGGACACGAAGACAGCGTTATTCTCTGTGGATCCTCCTGTGCCTGGCTGAGGCCACAGAGAGAGATCCAGAAGCAAGTTGAGCCTTTATTTTATAGTCAGAGGTAAACAAGGTAGTGGTTACCATAGTTACACTGTTCCTGTGAGTTTCACTTGTTTTGGCAGCACTTGCTGCACCTCCCTCAGCCCATTAGCTTCCCAGATAAGATCTAGGGAGCATCATAAGGTCAAGCCTAATTATGCTAAGAGGACTGTGCCTTCTAAACTGGGACTTGTTTGTGACTTTGCCAACAGGTCAGTCTGAGGCTTAACCCTATAGCCGCGCCCCACATTCAGCCATGATACAAAAAGGCTGTGGGCACAATACCCATCAGGGTCCATGTAGCTTCATACCCATGGGACTGAGGGGGGCCAGGGGACCAGTTAAAACATGTGGTGCTAATGTTGCTTGTTGTGCTGTGAGTAATAGTCTGTTGTCTCTGACCCAGGGAACTTGTGCTTTCTGTGAGCACCCATAAAACAAGAATAAGATAATTTATTAGCTTGCAAATAAGGTTAAATACCAGATCCAGCATGTCTTCTTGCCCCAAGGTGTAAGGATTATATCAAGAATATGTCCACATTCAGGTAACATGCAACATGACCCTCATTCTTTTAAACTTCCTTCTGGGAAGGTTTTATCAAAGAAGAATGTGCCAGTGCCATCATGCTGAAGGGCTGCACCCAGATGTTCTCACAAGCATTCCTGAAGACTGGTGCATGAACAGGCATAGACACATATGGTGTTCAACATGGGAAAAATGATAATGAATATTTACATATCTTTTTCTTCAAATAATTCTTTATAGCTTCTTGTTGCCTATAAAATAAACTACAAACTCCTTTCCAAGATATGTAGAGGTCTCTTTATGGACTTCCTGTTACTAAAACCTCATCCTTTGACATCCCCTTTCCCTCATTCTGTTAGAGATGTATAGAACAATTACATTATTCATCATACATTTATTCACTCAACAAGTGTCCCCTGATAGCACATGATACACCAGACCTTGTGTTAGAACTGGAGCAAAGCAGTGGACAAACAGGTCTCATTATTGTGTTTTCTCTAGCACAGGCACACCCTTCTGAAGGCTCTGTTATCTGCTCTCCCTTCTCTTAAGATCTACCTGCATCTTCTCTGACTCTGAATCTCAGTTTTTCTTCCTTTGTGCTACTTTACCATCAAAAGTATATCTCCACCATAACAATGGTCACTTATATCACTTAATTGTTTACTTTTGTGACTTGCTCTCTCTACCTATTACTTCCATTCAACATGCCTCTCATGTTCAAGTTCTTTATAATTTTGATGCAGGATCTATGTCTTATTCACATTTTTATCCGTAGGACCTGTACAGCATCTGACATATAATAAACATTCAATAACAAATTTTCTGAGTCAATGAATGATTAATTTGTTAATTTTTTTTGGTTACCCCATATGCAGAATTACAGATTTATAATGTGGGGTTGAGAGAGTTTTGTGAGACCATTTGTAACTCTCCACACCACAGGTAAAGCATTTCTTAGTTGAATCACAGGAAGCAATTCAAATACCAGATACCCAGTGTTCAGGCAGCAGAAAATCTGTGAACAGAAATAATAACTGACATAAGAGGAGACACTTCAGTTGAGCAGCTAAAGTAAGTGAAGGAAGTGAAGAGGGAAAACAAAATACCAATTTTCATGTCTAATTTTAAAAAATTCTCTCTTGAACCAAGACCATTGCACAACAGGTAGGACTCTTGAGTAAAAATAGACTATGTTGAAGTCTGTTCTGCTTTTTTGGGCTCAAGCTTCAGAGTCAAGATCTACAAAACTTTCACTACACTGTGAGCTGGATGATGAATCATGCCTTACAGCCTCATGTGTATAGATGTTAAATAAATGACTACAAGATGGGGTGAGAAGAATTGTTGAAGACCAGGTAGGCCGTCTGAGACATAGTCAAGTAGAGAGGGAAATGGGAGAAAATGGTTTTTATTATATAAAGGGAAGCAGGCCTTGAGTCTGTGGTGTACAGAGGAGCTGTGGTGTGCAGGAAACAAAAGAGTTTGCTCCTCTAGAGGAAATTAACTTTTTTTCTCCTCTGATGTATCCTCCCTTTTCATTACCTCTTGCATTTCCTTTTCTTCTCTTCTTGTGTTTCTTCCATAGAAATGGTGGTTAGTCTTTGGCACCAGTTCAGTTCATTAAAATGCAGCTGCCTGTGAGCCTTAGGGAGCATCTGCTTTCTATCGTCTCATAAGTTGTATTTAGAGTAAGTTAAGTTCTACCAGAGTGGATCTGTCCAAGAAAACATCCAACAACTTGTAGAATATGATTAAACTTTGTTAAGGTAAGAAGTGAATTTTCTCACTGATAATTCATGACCAGGCAATCTGATGTTTGATGTCCTCAACCTGGTGATTTGCTTCTTTAACTGATGGCTAGGCCTTTTAGCCCATCAACTTATAATTGTTCAAACTGACCAGAGAGGGAAAACAAAATACCAATTTTCATGTCTAATTTTTAAAAATTCTCTCTTGATACATTAAGTTCTTGAACCAGGACCATTAAAAATTTTTTAAGATAAAAAGTGAGTTGTTAGCAAATATTCTGATATTTATAAATGACAAACAATGGCTATAAGTTTAGATTGCATGTCTTCAAAAAAATTTATGAAGAAGTGCTCACTGTGGCCTAGATGTTCTTCCTCTGGGTTATAACAGCTTAGGGGGTAGCCACACCCATAATATATTTTATAGTATGCACTTATTGTCTATATTCTTCAAACTCCAAGTAGTGAAAATTAAGGTCTTTTTAATAGATAGATATTTGCAGTTCATTACATAGAAATTTGACAAATAAAATATTTTTATCATAGTATTTTTATTCCAATAAACATTCAGAATGGTGCCTTCTCCTTTTCCTGATTCTCCTTACATTGTTGGTCAGACAAAGCTGCTTACTGATAGAAGCCTAATAAATGCTGGGTAACTACAAGGTCTGAGCTACTCAAGAGAAGGAGGAGGAACTGAGAGGACATAAGTGACTTTCAGGCTTGTTTTCTGTTCAGAAAATTTGTCATGATTTTTCTCTCAAAATTTGAAGCTAATGTGTCCAGCAAAGAAAGTATCCTACCTTCTTTGTTTCTATGTTTCCCACTTTTTTTAATAATTAGTTTGATCAGAAACCCCAATTTTCTTTTTATATGCAATTTTAACAGAACTTGGCATATTTTAAGTTCCTCTACTCAGTCTTCTAGCAAGAAGACTTGGCTTTGTTTTTTCCTTAAGCCATGTCAAAATTTATAATGGTTTGATATAATTTTAAATATTTGATGCATTTTAAATTTTTGAATAGCTTATATATTAATAGTAAAATATTCAAAACATATAAAGGATATGCATGAAAAGCAACCCTTTCCCCATCCCCTGTCCTTTGGTTTCCCAGAGACAGCCATGATTACTCATTTGCTTTCAGACAAACATATACTTACACATTGTGAAAGATGTGGTAACCATGTCCTGTGTGGCTTGGGTTCAGGACCTGGAGAAGGGCCGTGCGCAAATGACAAGACCAGACAAGAAATATGAATTTAGAAACAGGGGGCCAGGCAGAGAGCCCATCTCTAGTGGAAGGGCTTAACTGGTGCCCAGGACCTGCCAGCCTTTTATTCAATTTTAGATACACATATTGCCCTTAGTCAGGCAGGCAATTCCAGTAGCAGACAGACTATCTTAAAGGTCAGTAAATATTAGTAAAGATTTACTTTGAGACTATTAGGTCAGGAAATTGCTTGAGCCACCATTGTCTCAACTAAACAATCAGTGCATAGCTTTGGCCCTTGCCAGAGCTCAAGGTCCATCAGCATTCTGGGTTCCTTGTTTACACTTTCCTGATAGCTTGGACAATGGGTAGCTTCTAGCATCTCCCCCTTTTCGTTTCCTTAATAAATCTTGAAAAGTGAATGCTGCCTGAAGGGTTTGAGTCTTTTCAAGACTCTTCATTCCACATCTACAGACTAGAAATAAACATATGAGAACAAGAATGAGACAAATGTAAGAAGAGGCAAATGTAAGGAGATCCAGTGGAAGGGATAGTGTGAAGCCTGTGCATTACTCCTCATACAGATGGCTTGTAGCATTAAGGCACATCTGTACAGGGCCTGAGAGGAGTACAAATAGATCAAATACACAGGCGGTGGCAAATACTGTCCTATTGGGAGTTCCCCATAAGGTACGAATGGAATTATCTGAGCTATAGTTAAAACTATACCATTTAATAGGTGCAAGTGCAGCAGCTAATTTCCATTGTGTATTTTGTAGGGGCCAATTGTCATGTAATTGGGATCCAACAAATCCTCCTCCATGCCATGAGATGGAGTGATTAGCTTCAACATATAGATAGGATGCAGTCCCCTTCCATTCTAGGGTGCTATTGTTACTATACGTAGGGGCTCCAATCCACAAAGGAAAAACTGTTATTAAGTTTGCTGCTGGTAGGGTAGTCACTATAACAGTCTTGCCAATTAATTTCTTCCTCCGTGGGGTGCCATTCATAAAACTTTTTACATAATGGCTTATGGGAGGGTGTCTTAGTAAAGTTACATTTTCTGTACCTCTCGCAGGAGCAAATAGTGATAAGAGATGTATTTGGGCTTTTGCTCCCCCCTCCTTTGGTGTCCATGCTAGCCAGAAGCCTCTCTTTAATTTTACAGACAAAGGAGCAGTGGTTTGATTCTGTGTCATACAAAAGGGAAGCTGGGTGGCGACACCTGTGTAATTATATTTTGCTCATATACTTCCCTGTCCCACCTGTGGTCTTCCAGGATGACCAAGGTGTTTGGTGTTATTGGTGACTACATTAGGCAAGAGATCAGCCCATGGAAGGGGTGTTACCCATGGAGGGTGAGGAACATAAGCCCAAAATACTTCCCCATTTGCCCCTGGTATTATTACTGCACAGCTGATGACTGCTAGCATGGCAAGAAAGACATTCTCAGGGGTCCTTGGGGTTTTAGTTTCCTCACAAATTCACTCAGCTTTCTGGACCGTCTTTTTCACCATCCCCCAGGTGACCTTGGGCTGTTTGTGGTCCGCCTCATTCTCCTCCCACTCCTTATCTTCAGTGGGTTGCTTGGGGCTGCTGCTATCTGCAGCTGGGGTAGTTGATTGTCTGCAGCTGCTAGGCGTGGCTCCAGGTGCAAGGTCCTCATTAACCTGGCCATTTCCTCCCTCGGATCCATGTTGAAGTTTAATATTTCTTGCGGGAATTCACCCAGGCTTGGAGTAGTTTTCTGGAAATACACAAGCATATCCTCAACAAAATGTTAACAGGGGATCGGGGCCCTTCCATAAACCAGACTCGGGATCTTCCCATTTAACCAGACCATTTTCCTTTGGCTTATTCTGACACCAGTATATTTCCATGGGTGTCTTGCCATCGGCATCACAAGTGAAAAAAATTAAAGTAATTAAGGCTTGGTTAGTCTACTTACAGGCGATTTCTCCATACACGCCCCCTTTTCTGTTTTAAATAATATTAAGAGGCTTTTGAAAATCCTGCAGTGTGCTAAATTCTCCACTTTTTACAAAATTGCTGGAAATGACAGCTTGTGTCATTGAGTCATTTTAATTGAGTAACAAATTTGTCATTTCTTCCATAGAGATTTTTAGATAAGGTCTTAACCAATTAATATCCTTTAATAACTTCTAAAAAGTCATTTAAGGTTTCAAGGCAATTCTTTTTGCATTTCTACTTTTTAAGGCCTAATATATTGACTTTTAATTACAGTTTCTAAATATTTGAAAGGCATTTCCCTTTATTTCCTCCCAGAGTGATCTTTAAGCTATATTTAGGGAGCCTCTTTTAAAAACCTTTTTCTTTCTTTTAAACAGAGCAACAACTTGGTTATTTTTCAGATGCTGGCCAATACTGCATGCATACATTTTAAGTAACTCTCTTTTTTTACTTATGGTGTCTCATTAATGGTGAGATTTAATGCTTGAAAAATAACTTTTAGTTTATTTTGTAAATAGTAGTGGAAGAGATTTTAAAATTTCTTTTTATTAAGCTTAAAATTTACTTTTAAACAGCATTCTTTTTGGCTAGTGCTCATTTGCATATGTAACTTGATAAGGGTAGTGGTCTAGTCTTTGTTTAAACTTCCCTGAGATTTTATGACCCTTTTACAACTTTTGAAAATAATTAACTTTAGAATTTCTTTCTTTCTTTCAAAACTTCTTTTTTCCTTCTCATCATATATATAAAACCTTCATAAATTTTATACTTTCAAATTAGTCTTCAAACCTTTTTATGTTCAAAATGCATTTTACTCTAATATTCTTTCTTTCTGTTATTAACTTGTATTTATCTTCAGCTATTTGTATAGAAATTTTTCCTCCTTTTCCTTTAAAATGCATGTCCTAACTTCTATTATTAAAACTATACAATATTTAAACCTTAATTTTCCAATGATAATTAAAAGTAAACAGCCAGCATTTTTTACGTTGACATTTATCAACACACCTTTTGTAATTATTCTAAAAGACAGCAATTAAATTTAAACCAGTTTTTATATTAAAAATTTGGCTCAAACTATAGAATTAATCCTCCTTTTTTTTTTAGGTCAATAAAATATTATATTCTAGGTTGAAATTTTACTACACGTAGTACACATGAGGACTACAATATATTTTGAATTACTAATTTCTCCAGAGAAAATATTTTCTCAAAAATGAATTTCTAAACTTTATGCATTTTATTATTACAACCTTATAATTTCTTCTAACTTAATTTGAACTTTATACTTTTAGAAGCCTCAAATTTTAGGTGGCAAGTTAAATACTTAGCATTTCTCAAATTAGTAATATTTTTATATATTTAAGGATATATATTTTAAATAAAACATAAGACATATTTAATTAATAAATTCAAATCTATCCTCTAGATTTTTCATATGAGGCAAACTTAGATTAATATTTTAGTATTTTGTAATTTTAAAATATCTAGATATTTAATAATTTTTATTATTTAATTCAGCAATGTTCTAAAGTTTTAAGTTACCAAAGACTTTGGAAAACGATGTTTGAGGCTGGCGAAAAAGGCAGGGGGAGGAGGGAGCAGGCCCTCTTGAATTTTAAAACTACCACATTCTTCCTTAGAGATAACATCTAAGGCTGCTGCTGCCACCCACTTCTCCACTTTTACAGGGAGAAGAGCAACTGGCCATTTATCATTAATATATTATTACTGAAAAGCTTCACTATAAATTCTTCATTTTAGTTACATCTATTTATTTATGTTTTAACAACTTTGAGATTTTAAAGCCAATTACTATCTCAGGCATTTTCTTTTGGCAAATTTTGTGACAGAGATAACTTACTGACTTTCAGTGACTTTAATGTTAAATTATTTTATTTTTATTTTATAAAAACAGGACTGCCCCCAAGATTTGGGAGGCAACCTTGGAATGTGATACATTATTATTCAAGAATTACCATTATTATGGAAACATTAATTCTATTGTCCAAAGATAGCCTGTATCTTTTCCTTGTGTCATTTTTGCCATCTTTTAGGGAAAAAAACAATCTTGGGTTTATTCTATAGCATCCATGAAGAGATTGTGGCTCAGCCAACAGCCACCCAAAATCAGGTGGGCGCCTTTCTCTTCAGCCAGCCTTTTTCTCTTCACAAGTACAGAAATCCCAGATGCATTCCTAAATTCTGCAAAATTTTAAATGATGGACCGGGAAATAAAAACATGGTGAAAATGAGACTTTTAATAACACTCTCAAGAGCGGACATCGATTTTATAGGATCACCAAAAGACCTAGTAATTTTTTAATTACTTCCCTTTGTCTAGGGAATTTTCTTAAAACCTGTGTTATTGGCCATGTGTACCACTCATATTCTCTCTCTCCCCATTCCCACATTTTGTTTGCTCTGGGGAAATTTAGTAATGGACTGGCCATCTACTGTTTCTTTTCTATTAAATTAAATTAAAGGCATGCTTAATAGACTAACAATAAACAATACACATAGACAAGCACCCAGTTCACAGATTTTTTTCATACTCTGCTCTACATAGCATTGACTGGCATCCAAAGTTATTTTTGCTAAAATCTGCCTGTCCCATTTTCTCTAGCTGTTGAACCTTTCCACACTGGAGGCGGAATGCTTGTGCCTTTTCCATGAGCACCTTGTGTCCTTTTCGGTTGCTTACATTCTTTTTAAAAATGTCCTGTTCTTCCACAAAGTCTAATTTGCTCATAAGCTTGTTGCGCATAATGTCAAGTCACTGCTTATTATTTGACTAGAGGCCCAGTCACAAAAATT
>NW_005365763.1:728427-755246 GCF_000412655.1 Myotis brandtii | reverse complement strand
AATGGGATGATTTATACAATTCAGAAACTCAAAGTAACTTTTCTGTTGTTAAACAAATCAAATAAGTACAGAAGCCAAACAGCAGGGTTAGAGTTAAACTACGGTTTCTACCTGAGATGATTGCTACCATACTTCATTTGCACAGGTGATTCTATTAGCGACGAATTAAATGTTTCAGGATCAGAACATGGAGGCAAGTTTTTCCCCTGCTACTGAGCTTTTTCAAGTTCTGACCCACTCTTTCCCAACATTCAACAGCTAATGTACCCTCTTCAGGAAACCTAGGATTATGTTCTATAATAATATGCAAAAAATGTAAGAGAAGACCTTCTGACACCTTAATTCTTTTATCCTTGAGCATGCAAGCCCAAAGTCTACAATAAAGGTTTTCCCTTTTTAACCCAATTCTGCCCCATTAGCCTGGCTAAAAAAAGACGTTCCTACCCACTTACAGATTGTGACTTCTGCAGCTAGCGTAGGCTTTGCACATGGGGAATTTCCTCCACCTTTTCGGTGATTTCTTCCCCATCTATCCAGTGAATTTTCCCCACCTATACGGTGAACTTTGTTTTTCGCTCTAGGTCAGTGGTCAGCAAACTGTGGCTCCCTGAGTGTGGCTCTTCCACAAAATACCACGTGCGGGCGCGTACATACAGTGCAATTGAAACTTCGTGGCCACACTCAAGGGGCCAAAGAGCCACATGTGGCTCGCGAGCCGCAGTTTGCCGACCACTGCTCTAGGTGAATCTTCTTCTACAGGTGTCCATCATTCAAGGGCGCCAGATGTGAAAGATGTGGTAATCACGTCCTGCATGGCTTGGGTTTAGGACAGCAGTGGGCAAACTACGGCCCACGGGCTGGATTCAGCCCGTTTGAAATGAATAAAACTAAAAAAAAAAAGACTGTACCCTTTTATGTAATGATGTTTACTTTGAATTTATATTAGTTCACACAAACACTCCATCCATGCTTTTGTTCCGGCCCTCCGGTCCAGTTTAAGAACCCATTGTGGCCCTCGAGTCAAAAAGTTTGCCCACCCCTGGTTTAGGACCTGGTGAAGGGCTGCATGCAAATGACAAGACTAGACAAGAAATATGAATTTAGAAACAGGGGGCCAGGCAGAGAGCCCATCTCTAGTGGAAGGGCTTCACTGGTGCCCAGGACCTGTCAGCCTTTTATTCAATTTTAGATACTCATATTGCCCTTAGTCAGGCAGGCAATTCCGGTAACAGACAAACTATCTTAAAGGTCATTAAATATTAGTAAAGATTTACTTTGAGACTATTAGGTCAGGAAATTGCTTGAGCCACCATTGTCTCAACTAAACAATCAGTGCATAGCTTTGGCCCTTGCCAGAGCTCAAGGTCCATCAGCATTCTGAGTTCCTTGTTTACACTTTCCTGATAGCATAGACAATGGGTAGCTTCCAGCAACACATGCATAGTATTTACACTCACTCCTCCTCTTTGACACAAATAGTATATTACACACTGTTCTGTATTTTGTTTTCCTCACATATCTACATGTTTCAGAAAATGTTCCAAATCATTATATATAAAGTACTGTCTCATTTTTATAGCTGCACTTTATCCCATTGTATGGAAATACTATAACTTATCCATCCAATTCCTAATTGATAAACATTTAGGCTGTTTCCATTAACCTCTGTTCTGCAATGACTATCTTTGTTCATATGTTTTTGCATATACATGTGAAACTATCTGTAGGAGAAAGTATTAGATTCAAATTGCTTTCTCAAAGGGAATATAAGCACATAGGTATTGCCGAATTATACTCCAAAGATGTTTCCTCAATTTACATTCACAATAATGTGGTTTGAGAATATGGGTTTCTTTTTCAAACATGCACCGTCTATAAAGAGAGCTACTCTGCTCAATATTTGCCACTATGTCTTGCAATCAGCAACTAAATGAATCTACCAGACACTAAATATAATTAAGAGCCAATTACAGTTACTACTGAAATTACTCAATGTAATGTTCCTCCTCACCTTCCCCAGCTGATTGAATGTATACTTAATATCCATGCCTCAACTGGCAATCTTGGAGGTCTTTAGTGACTGAACACAGAACATTTGACAGCTATGATCATTGACAGGAGAAAGAGTATTCTGTGTTTTTTTGACAAATAAAGGTCAGTGTCTTAAGCCTGATGATTTTCTGTTAGACAAGTATTTAAACTGAGATCTTATATATCAAAATTCAGCAAAATATTAAACATGATGGTGAGTTCTGCAGCTGCTTGCTATTGCTGCCTAAAACTGTCTACACTTCTGATGTTGGATCATAATCAGATCTTTTAAGACTCAGCCTGAAACAATTCTGTCTGCTTTTAATGTCTCAGTTTCATTTTCTGATTTTAGAATTAAGAATGTTAGTTGTTGTTGTTGTTATTATTATTATTATTACTAATGGAGTAAATATTTTATAATGAATCCCTTATAAGTAATTATTTTTACATATTTGGAAATTCTCAGTTTATACAATGAGGCTCAATTTTTGTCTTTGATGTATTACAACCAAGCCCACGATCTTCTTCAAATTTTGCTGTGAATTCTTATACCTTGCTTTGTCAATCTGGCTCAATTCTTTAACCTTTCTAGATATCAGTCTGCTATCTACATTTGGGGGTCAATGTTTTCTTGATAAGATGAAGCAGCTTATAACACAAAAGCCTAATGATGCAAATCGAGAATTTTCAATTATGTAATAATAAAAACTTATAAGCAATTCATCAGGAAATATCTACTCCATTAATAGGAATCTTTACCATTCTTAATTTTAACATTAGAAGCTAAGCCATTTTTATTTTACTGATCTGATAAAAACAGTCAATATTGGTCAGTGAAACTTCTGTTTCTAAGTGTTAAATAAATGTCCTTCTACAAAGAGTAAGAATGATCCATAAAATACCATAGAAAGCCATTATCACAATCTTTTGTTCATGTGATTCTATTTTTATAAACTACCTTCTTTATTACTACTTCTTCTAACCTTACCTTTTAATAACTCACTTTATGAACACTCTGCCCATCAAAATAAAATTGGACATATCCCAAGTTAAACTTATCTCACCCAAACCACCACCTCCTCCAGAGTTCCATGTCAGTGGGTAGTGTCACCTTGCACCCAGTGGCACAGTTAATACTTCCTTCTTCCTCCTCTGACCTTCCTGCACAGTCTATCAGTCATCAAATGCTGCTGATTTTACTTCCTAAGTATCTCTTCATCTTTCCTGCACCATCCTAGTGCTACCTGGACATAGCCTGCTAAATGATATCCCTACATTTACTCTTATCAATTCCAGGTCACTTTTCTACATAAAGAATGTAAGAGTAAAATTTCTATTTCAGGCAAAGGTAAATTAACATGGAACAGATTTACCCTTTCACAAGAAAAACTAAAAGACTAGAAAAAATAAGTGGAACAAAAGTTATCAAAACATTGGACATTAGGTTACCAGGCAATACAGAAGCAACTGAGACAAAGGAAACACGATGAGTCCATGCTGACTAGCTTATTATGTGGAGGAGGTATCCAGGACATGATGCAGGGAATAGAAGCCACATGTAGACTAGTAATCTCTCTGAGTTAAGGAGAAGGGAGCTGGGAGCACAGGGGGGTCAAGTTGGTTAGATATCACAGGACCGAGTACCAGAGAGGAGATAGCTGCAGAGAGAGAGAGAGAACTCTGGAGATCTGCTGGGTGTCCTTAAGTATTCAGCTGAATACTGATCAGAGCACATCTCTGAGAAACTACTGGGGGTAGAGTAAGAACTAGTCAAAAGGATTAGAATGAAAAATGCCCAGCCGTCTATTAGGGCTACAAGAATGCCTACTCCCAGCAGTCAGAGTGGAAAACCTGATAGTTTATGGTTCACTGAGCAGAGTGCTCAGAAGTAAAGTTCTCCCTAGACATATGCTCCACTGGTCCTGCCTAACAATGCTTAAAAGCAAAATCCAAGAGAATCAAACTCTTTCCAAGTAACTTGACCCCCCATGCAAGAAACTATATAAGAATGAAGAAATATTCAGCAGTCAATAAGTGAGAATCACAGTATTCCGTATCCATTCAAAACTTACCAGGCATACAAAAAAAGCAGGGAAGTATAACACATAATGAGGATAAAAATCAAAATTGACTCAGAATTGACACAGATGTTAAAATTAGTAGACAAGAATATTATTAAAATAGTCATTATAACTCTATTTAATATAATTTACAAAGCTAGAGAAAGGACTGAATATATGAATTAAATATATAAAATATAAGAAAAAAAAGATGTGGAGAAAAGGGTACCCTCCTGCACTGTTGGTGAGAATGCAGACTGGTCCAGCCACTGTGAAAAGAAGTATGGAATTACCTCAAAAAATTAAAAATGGAACTGCCTTATGACCCAGCAATTCCACTTCTGGAATATATCTGAAGAATACTGAAACACTAATTCAAAAGAATATATGCTCCTCTATGTTCATTGCATTGTTATTTACAATAGCCAAGATTTGGATGCAGCCCAAGTGTCCATCCATAGATGAGGAGATAAAAACGCTGTGGTACATTTACACAATGGAATACTACTCAGCTGTAAAAAAAAAAGAAGGAAATCTTACCTTTGGGACATCAAGGATGGACCTGGATAATATTATGCTAAGTGAAATAAGCCAGTCAGAGAAAGACAAGTACCATATGATTTCATTTGTATGTAGAATCTAATGAACAAAATAAACTAACGCGCAAAGTGGAGAGAGACTCATAGATGCAGAGAATAGACTGACAGCTGTCAGAAGGGAGGGTTTAGGGGCTAGGTGAGAAAGGTGAAGGGATTAAGCAAAGAAAAAAAAGAAGGACTCATGGAAACAAATAACAGTATGGTGATTAACAGAGGGAGAGTAATGGGGGGAGGTAGAAAAGGGTGGTTAACACACAATATAATATACAGATGATGTATTGCAGAATCATACAACTGAAACTTATATAATTTTATTAACTAATGTGATCCCAATAAATTCAATAAAGCACACAAATAACCAATTCAAACTTCTAGAGATGAAGCCCTTTGATGTCTGAGGTGAAAAATACATGGGATGTGATTAACAGCAGATTAGACAATTCGTAATAAAAAATTAGTGATCTTGAAAGCATAGCAGTAGAAACTCTCCAAAATGAAACAAAAAGTAAACAAAATTTTAAAAAGAGGTAAAAGAAAAGTACCACTGAGCTCTGGGACAACTTTAAGAGGTTTAATATTGTATAATTTTGGTTGGACAGAAAAAGTTCTGAAGAAATAATGGCTAAGATATTTCCAAATTTTATGGAAAGTATAAACAGATCCAAGAAGTTTTAAAACAAGAAACATGAAGAAATCTACACCAAGGTACATTTAATCAAATTGTCTAAAACCAGTGATAAAGAGAA
Organism: Myotis brandtii; assembly: GCF_000412655.1. Taxonomy (NCBI): domain Eukaryota; kingdom Metazoa; phylum Chordata; class Mammalia; order Chiroptera; family Vespertilionidae; genus Myotis; species Myotis brandtii. Next base: position 749,810 of record NW_005365763.1, on the reverse strand, counting down.
TATATTAAAAATAACCAGAGGAAAAGGACACATTAAATGCAGAAGAACAAATAAAAGCAGTTTTTTCCCCCAGAAACAATGAAAGTGAGAAGACCATGGGGCAACATTTTAAAATCTCTCAAAGACAAAAACTGCCAATTTAGGGTCTGCACAGTGAAAACATCACGTAAAGACTTATTCAGACAGACAAAGCTAAAAATAAAATTATTAGCAACACTACAAGAAATGTTAAAGGGAGTCCTTTAAGCAGAGGAAAATGATTCCTGAGAGAGATCTATATCCACACAAAGAAATGAGGGGCCAAGGAAATGATAACTTTGTAGATAGCAGGAAGAGTTTCTTCTTCTTATTTACATCTCTTGAACAGATAATCAAATGCTTAAAGCAGGGGTCCTCAAACTTTTTAAACAGGGGGCCAGTTCACTGTCCCTCAGACTGCTGGAGGGCCGGACTATAGTTTAAAAAAAAACTATGAACAAATTCTTATGCACACTGCACATATCTTATTTTGAAGTAAAAAAACAAAATGGGAACAAATACAATATTTGTATTTGCATGTGGCCCGCGGCCGTAGTTTGAGGACCTTTGGCTTAAAGCAATAACAATGTATTGTGGAGTACATACCATTTGTAGAAATAAAATGTATGGCAATATAGTATGAAGGCTGAAAGGAAGAAGTACAAGAATATTGTTATAAGGTCCTTATACTATATGTGAAAAGGCATAATATTATATGAGGATAGATTCTGATAAGCTAAAATTATATACTATACTCTAAGCCCTAGAATAATTACTAAAATAATTCCACAGAGCATTATAGATAATATAGCTAATAAGAAAACACAGGAGGGCCTGACCAGCATAATCTCAGTGATTGAGTGTTGAACTGTGAACCAGGAGGTCATGGTTCAATTCCTGGTCAGGGCACATGCCCAGGTTGTGAGCTTGATCCCCAGTGTGGGGCATGCAGGAGGCAGCCGATCAATGATTCTCTTTCATCATTGATGTTTCTATCTCTCTCTCCCTCTCCCCTCCTCTCAGAAATCAATAAAAATATATTTAAAAAAGAAAAGAAAATGCAGGAGGTAAAGAGAATCATAAAACACAACAACAAAAAACTCAATCCAGGGATCTAAGTAAAATAGTATAGATTCATTTCTCCCTGTTAAGTACAGCTATTCCCTAAAAATAATACGAAAGGAAAACTCTAAGTTGATTAGAGACCTCAGGACTAGAGGGAAAACAACCTCAAGGTGTCTTGGGATGCTCTTACCCAATAAAAGAAGTAACTGAGGATTAGCATTTTCTGACCCCCCAACCTGTACAGAAGGCAGTTTCAGATGGGCTCACTTATACCTTGGACTGAATAAGAACCCTGACAGCACTAGGCAAGCTTAGCAGCATCAGAAATGGAGATTGATTGATAGCCCTGCTAGTGATAAATGGCACAAAGAAGTGTGCTCATTTCTCACTGGGGCTGAGATTCCCTTCCTCAACCAAAGACACAGAGAGGCACTGGCAAGAGGTATCCCCTGCAATAAGAAACTAACCCAGGAAGTACTCTAATTCCCCTCTAGGCCTGAGACTGCCAAGCTACATCCAAAAACATTGAGTGGCTAGGTGGCCCTAACAAGGAAACCCACCACAGTAAGAACCTGGTCCAGAAAGTCTCTTTGTACTCTTGGACAGAGAATCTCTTTTCCCACCTAGAGTCCCTAGATACCCTGGCTTGGGGAAAATATACCCCACCACCCCAATTAGTACCAACAGAGGGAGTCCAGTGGCACCAATGAAACAAGCAGATAAATAGCACAACATGCCTCTGAAAATTAAGTGGTCATTGGAACCACAGCCCACAAAATTAGTCCAGCACCTGTGTGCTAAACATTATATGGTGACTGTCTGCTATCATAAGAGATCTAAATAGGGCCCAGAGTCTGCTAACATAAAAGCCCAATGTCCAAGATATGATAAAAAAATTACTGCTTACCAAGAACCAGGACAGGTCAATAGAATTTATTTAGTCTGAACAATAGAAGGAAAAGAGACTGGAAAAAAATGAATAGAACCTCAGGGACCTGTGGGACAATAACAAAAGATCTAACATTTATATCAGTGGAGTCCCAGAGGGAGAAGAAAAAAGAGGATGGGGCCAAAAGGGTATTCAAGGAAGTACTGTAATGACAAAAATTTTTGGCAAACAACAACAACAACAACAAAAAACTTATATATTCAAGGAGCTTAGTAAACTCCAAATTGGATAAACCCAAAGAAATCAACATTAAGATATATGATAATTACATTTCTAAAAACTAAAGACAGAATGAAAACAGCCAGGGAGAAACAACAACCTTCAGGGAAACATCAATTTGAATGACAGTGGATTTCTAATTGGAAACCATGGAGGCTGGAAAGAAGTGGCATAGCAATTTTGAAGTGCTAAAAAAAGAACTGTCAGTCATAAATACCATGTTTGGTGAAACTATCCTTCAGAAATGAAGAGAAAATAAAGATATGCTCAGATGAAGAAAAACTAAAATAATTGTTGCTAGCAGACCTGCCCTTGAAGAATGACTAAAGGAGGTTCTTCGAACAGAAAGGAAATGGCAAACAAAGGAATTTTGAAGCATCAGGAAGTAAAAACAATGGAAAGAGCAGAAATAGATGTACATACAATAAACCATTCCTCTCTTCATGAGTTTTATAAATCAAATCTGATGACTAAAAATTGTTACACCATTTGCTACTTAAGATAATAATATTTAAAAATGAGGAAGATCAAGGGATCTAAATAAAAGTAAAGTTTCTAAACTTCACTTGAAGTGGTAAGATGTTGACACAAATAGACAAACTTAAGATACATACATATATATGTGGTAATACTCAGAGCCTCTAACAGGAAAATGATACACAATGCACTAAAAAACAGTATAAACAAATCAACATGGAATCCTAAAGTTAATTTGGGTAAGAATCCAAAAGGACCTTACACTGATATAGCTGCTATATGAACATTTGCCTAATTCAGACCATCAGAGAACTTTATGTCTAGAAGATTATTTAGTTTAGTGTTTCTCAATCATTAAAGTGTGTTTTAATCACTTGGTGATCTTGTTGTAATGCAAATTATGATTGATTAGGTATGTGATGGGATATAAGATTCTATATTCAAACTGTTAATCCAAGGACTACACTCTGAGTAGCAAGGAGTTATTTCAATCCCTTTCTCTAACAGTTGATGAACAGATGGCTTTCCTGGTGTTTTAGAGCATTGCAATGAGGACCTAAAGCCATTGGACTTCAGTTTTATTAATAGCAATTCCTCTAACACTTATCATGAAGATCTCTGGTCTGGCCTTGGTTGCTGCCCTTCCTATGTCATAATTTTCAATATTCCTTCAATTCTGTGACTGAATCAGAAAATTCCTTGCAATCAATTTTTTTTTTTTTGCTTTAGCTATTCAGTCAGTTTTTGTTGTATGTGATCAAAAGAATGTTCACTAACATAGGCTGAGTGTTGAACTTGGAGCACAATGAAACATACTATATTTGCATCACAAGAAAATAAGTTCTTCCTCTGAGATAGAGCAATTGAGATATTTTTGTAAAAGTTTACACAAGCCCACTGGTGATTCAGAAATATTCTTCTGCAGTATGACTTCTCCCCTCATTTTCTAGGCTCCAATCCAACTTCCTAATTGATCTCTTCATTTGAATATCTAGTACACATCCCAAACTTAATATGTCCAAACCTGATAATCTGTAGCAAGTGGCATCAGTTTTCATGCAGTTGCTCAGATAAAAACCTAGAAATCATCCCAATTTCTCTTTCCTTTCCCAAATCCAATTGATTATTAGGTTCTATGAGTTCTACCTTAAAAAATATAACCAGAATCCAACCACAACCACTTACAATCTGAACTGCTTCATCTCTCTCCCTAGGAAACTGCAATAGCCTCTCAGTTGCACTTTCTGTTTCTACTCTACCTTTGGCACATAGTGCCAGAATGATTCTTTAAAAATGTAAACCAAATCATGTTACTTTCATACTCAAAACCTGTCAGTAGCTTCTCTTCACACAGAGAATAAAATCCAAACACCTACCATGATCTACAAAAACCTGTGTGATCTGACCTTTGACTGAACCTCTTACTTCAATCTCTTCCTTGTATATCTTACTCTAGCCATCTGGTCATCTTGTTATCTCTCCCACTACAGGATAAGTCTCAGAAGACAGGAATTTTGTCTGTTTTACTCACAGTTGTATTTTCAGTGTCTAGGGCAATGCCTGACACAGAGTAATCAATAGTTTTAAAATAAATAAGAGAATTAGTAAAATCCTAATCCAAAAGAAAGCAGAGAAAAAAGGAAAAGGGAGCAAGAAAAAGATGGGACAGATACAAATACATAATAAAACAATAGCTATAATTCAACTATTTAATGAGACAAATAAAAAAATAAATAGTGATATAGTACATATAACTAAATCATTTCTGAAAGTACATTAAATTGCAATTGCCTAACACTACAATTAAGTAAAAAATTGGCAAATGGAAAAAAAGCAAGGATAACTATATACTGTCTGGAAGAAATACAGTTTAACTATAAAAGTAAAAGTATGGAAGAAGATATATCATGCTAACAATGATCATAAGAAAGTTTCAATAGCTATATTAATATCAGATGAACAAGTTTTTAGAGCAAAGAATATTACCAGGATAAAGAAGGTCATTTCATAATGATAACTGGATCAATTCATTATAGAGCACACCATTATAAGAATTAATGCATCTAATAACAAAAATCAAAAATATAGGAAGCAAAAATTGATACAACGATACAACTGCAAGGATAAAAAGACAAATCTCAAAGAGTGTCCATAAACAGACAGACACATATATATGGTCAATACATTGTTGATAAAGTTGCAAAGGCAATTCAGGGGATAAAGGATAGTCTTTCCAGCTAATTTTACTGTAACAATTGGATAGTCATATGTGCAAAAGTAAACATCAGTTCATACTTTGAACCATATAAACAAATTAACTCTAAGTAGATCACAGACTTAAATATAAAAGAATCATAAAGCTTATAGAAAAAAATGTCTATCATTATAGAAGAAAATCTGTGATGTTTGGTTAGGCAAATACTATTTACATATAACATCAAAAGCACAATTCATAAAAGAAATCCTATCTAATGAAGAGGGAATATGCTAACTGACCCTCACACTGTCGCAAAGATGGCGGCACCCACAGCCAATTAGGAAGGAATATGCTAATTGACTGCCCTGCCCTCAAAGATGATGGCGCCCACAGCCAATCAGAAGGGAATATGGTAATTGACTGCCATGCCCTCAAAGATGGTGGCACCCACAGCCATAAGATGGCAGCGCCCAGTCCCCTCAGCCCCACCGCGCGCCTGCCTCCGGAGTCCCCTGCCCGAGGCTCAGGTAACCAGGGCTGGTTGAGGCTTGCGCTGCCGGCAGTGGCAGCAACAGAGGTGTGATGGGGGTGGTCTTCCCCTGATCGTTGGGTCGTCTCCCACCCCTGAAGCTCCCAGACAGTGAGAGGGGGCAGGCCGGGCTGAGGGACCCCCCCTCCAGTGCATGAATTTTCATGCACCAGGCCTCTAGTAAGTTTAATAAATTAGAGTTCACTAATTTAAGAACTCTGTTCTTAGAAAGCATGGTAAAGAGAAAGAAAAGACAGCCATTGATGGGCAGAATTGCATTCAGAATATATAATGAAGTTTCACAACTTAGTAATAAGAAGATAAATAACCAAAAACCAAATTAGCATGAGGTTTTAATAGACATTTCACCAATGAGATAGATGGATGGCAGATAAGCTCATGAAAATATGCTGAAAGTAAGGAAATACAAATTAAAACCACAATTACATATCACTGGGCACCAATTAGAATGTCTAAAATTAAAAAGACTGAGGATACCAATGTTGGCAAGAAATTGGAGCAACTGGAACTCTCATGTTTTGCTTGTGGGCATGTACATAAAAAAAACCCCTTTGGAAACAGACTGTAAGTTTCTTAAGAAGTTAAAGATACACCTACTATGTGTTCCAACAACTCTACTCTTAGAAAGGAAAATATATGTTCAAAGATTATACACAAATGTTCCTAGTAGCTTTATTTATAATAATCCAAAACTGGAAACAACTGCAATGTCTATCAACAGCTGAATGGATAAACAAACTCTGGTATCTCCACATAATCAAATACTGCTCAGCAATAAAAAAGAATGGATTACTATGTATTGATATTTGCAAGAAGATGAGTCTCAAAATAATTATACTGAGCAAAGAAATCCAGACAAAAAAGAATTTACACTATATAGTTGTATTTATATAAAATTCTAGAAAATACAAAGTAATCTGTAGTGAAATAAGGCAGATCAGTGGGAGATTGAAATGGGGTTGGAGGAGAGGAGGGACAAGAAGGAGGGATTATAAAGGAGCATGAAGAATTTACCGGGGTGATGGATGTGTTCGTTATCTTGATTGTGATGATGCTGGGTATATCATAAATAAAAATTTATCAAATCATAACTTTAATTATGTGCAGCTTACTGTATGTCAATTATCTTTCAATATATGTTTTTCAAGAAAGAAAATAGGAGTTGACTTATTTGAATGTCTCATATGCTGCTGTTTGACTTACAAAATACTAACTTTTTTAAAGGCGATGTCTTTTTTATTATAGTGCAATCACACATTCTTAAAAGTGTCAGTGAATCAAATTTAGAATCTTATAAAACATATAATCAAAGAGACCTTAGAGATTCTATAATAATTTTTTAGGTGAGGAAACTAAAGGGGATGGGGTAAATTGATGTGCCCCAAATTATATAAGAATTCTAGCTCAGATAAATAAAAGTTTTGGTTTCTTGACACCCATTAAGCTAAGTCACAGTGACATATAAATACATGGTCAAAATGTTGCAGACAAATGGTCTCAACTTGACCACCTGATAGTAAATTCACTGGTCAAAAATACAATCTTTCTAATAGTTGTTGAGTATAGCACAACATAACCAGTAGTTTCATTTGACCATAAATACTTTAGTAAATTCTATAACCCATATTGGTGGCTTTAAATGGAATGCATTTAATAAAGAATTCTAGCTCAGATAAATAAAAGTTTTGGTTTCTTGACACCCATTAAGCTAAGTCACAGTGACATATAAATACATGGTCAAAATGTTGCAGACAAATGGTCTCAACTTGACCACCTGATAGTAAATTCACTGGTCAAAAATACAATCTTTCTAATAGTTGTTGAGTATAGCACAACATAACCAGTAGTTTCATTTGACCATAAATACTTTAGTAAATTCTATAACCCATATTGGTGGCTTTAATGGAATGCATTTAATATATTTAGTATTTGCTTCTGTGCAAATTACAAAAAAAGCATACTTTCTTCAGAAAATTTTCATAATATGCTGTTTTTTATTTGTTTAAGATCAAAAGAATATTTGCTGGAGAATGGTCATAATATATACACAAGTCTATGATTTTTTCAATGTGAATGGCAGCCTAATGGAGGATTATACATGTACCTTTATCAGAAAATAGAATGTACCACTAAGATATTAGAAGTATAAACTGCTAGCCCTAGTTGGTTTGTCTCAGTGGATAGAGTGTTGATCTGTGAATTGAAGGGTCCTGGGTTCGATTCCGGGCAAGGGCACATACCTGGGTTGTGGTCTAGATCCCCAGTAGGGGGTGTGCAGGAGGTAGCCGATCAATGATTCTCTCTCTTAATTGATGTTTCTCTCTCTCTCTCTCTCTTTCTTCTTTCCTCTCCTAACTGCTATAATTTCAAACAAGGTATTTAAGTATTATTAACTCTAAAATTGTAATTTTCCTCAACTGGCAAACAGAAGTGTATTCTCATACCAATGTACATAAGCAATTTTTGAACTAATTTTATTTACATTTAAGTCTTCGGGATATTTAAGAGTTAGAAATAAGACTTTTCTCCATCTTTAGGGAAAAGTGCTGCAAACCTTGTCTTGTATGAGTTAAATGTATCTAAACCAACAATTTCAATTACATTTTAGAAAAAAAAAGTTGCAGTAATATTTGTTGTAGATGACTAAGGATGAGGTAATGGTGGCTTAGCAACATGTTTTAGTTAAGACTGCACTCAAGAGAATTTGGTTTGTGTCCCAGTTCCACAGTTGGGCCAAGAAAAGTAATTACAGTGATTAATAATAATATTTGATTTTCTACTCCTGAGCCCACTCCTGAGAGCTGGTAGTATCTGGGGGCAGAAACAAATTGAAGGGAGGAAATGGGAAATATGTCCTACCATTTGAATTCTTAAGCAGTATATAGTCCCAAAGCTGCCATTACAAAAGCTGCCTGTGTCACTCCATGAATTTTTACATGGAGTTTTCAGCTTCTTGATTTCCTGATCACCTTGGAACTGAGGGCAGAGCAGAGGTGATATTTTCACTCTTTAGGAACAAGTTTAATTAATACCCCCTTAAGAAGCACCTCCTCAGGTTTATAAGTGCTGTTAAGGAAATTGTAAGGTGATGAAGAGAGGGAACATGTAAATGAATTAGAGCCTCTGCTTTGAAAATCAAAAGTAAAACAAACAAAAATAACCTATTTTGTCTTTAACATGGGAAAGGATCTCATATTCTTACCTCTGGTTGGATTCTGAGGGCCAATGCAAAAAGAGTTCTAAGATATCCCAGATTTAATATAAGCAAGTAAATGAAAAGAAGGAGAGAAAGAAAAAAAAAACAAAAACTGCTCAGGGCAGGACTGGGTTTCAAGACTAGAGTAGCCTTCAGTTTTGCTACCACCAGGAGGAGTTGCTATGGGAATCATTGCGAAAGATTAAATACATCAAGAATATGTGATTGTGAGAAATGTGTAGGTTTTTCTATTTGTGGGGTTCTCACATTTCTTTTCTAACTCATATACAAAAACTCCTCCATAAACACAGAGTTCATTAATAAGTCTCTGCTCTATGCTAAACATAGGGCAAGTGAAATGTTCATATTTTGCAGTAAAAATTAACTTTTTGTAGTGCTTGCTTGTTTCTGACCCCAGCATCACTTTTGGAGTAAACTCTGTCATCTCCTCTTGACTGAAAAATAACTTCATAGGGGTGTGTTGGCAGAGGGGTCGGAGCAGGTCAGCGTGAGGCTCCTTGCTGTTCCTCTCATCCTGCCATCATCACATACACCATATTTATTTTATCTCTAGAATCTGGAAAATATTTTTAATCCTGTTACTCATTGAAATTCTCCTTAGAAAAAATGTACCAGGAAAGTCAAAGTTAGAAAAATGAGTCTCTTAAAGCACTTCCTTACAATAGTTTGGATGCTATGATTTAGGTATTCACAAAGTTCAAAATTTTTCAATAGAAGCTTTCTTCTTGTTATTGTTATTATGGTGAATTTTTGTCAGTCTCTGAGAAGTCAATTGTTGAATCTCACCTTGCAAGTAGAGAAAGCTGGATCAGAAAATTTCAGTAACTGACTCATGGAGTCCTGGTCACCTGGAAGCTCTGCACTGTCACTTCATTGTTTGGTCCTTGACCACATTGCCCCTTTACCCTGTTAAAAGAATTTATTTATTTTGAGAAGATTACAATTAGAAAAGTCCATTATTTCTTACTTTAAAATTACTTTTCAGATGAGGTAGTTTTCTAAAGAATTACTGGAAAGTAATTCCCTCTTTTGCAATTATTATGGATCATATTTCAAAGCAAATCTCTTGTAAGGAACATATTGCACTTTTTTGTTTGCTTTGCCTTTTCCCACAGCAAGAACTTCACCCTTTGTTATTGTTGTCACAGTTGGCTGGAGAAGAGCTGTATGTCCAATAAGGTCTCCAAAGATTTATTCTATGCAACAAACATTCTGTTCTGGGAAAAAGTCTAATAAGAAATTTATTTTTTAAAACTGCAGTATCTACCACATATAGATGTATTTAACTTGATATTTTCAAAATTAAGAAGTAGACTATATGTTCATGCTTTTAAAAAAATATGGCTTCACATTATTTCAAGTCCATAAATTTCTCACTTTAAAAATAATTCACAAACAGGAAAGGGAGAAGAGGCACTGGTGCCAGCCCTTTAAGGTTGAATCTCCAGAATAGATTTGACCCCTGTAGCACCCCCAGGAGACTAAAGCCTGCTTCCTCAGTCCAATGCTGCTCTTTGGTTGTTTTAGAAACATAGCAAGGGTGGGGAGGGACTCCAAAGACTGGGAGATAAAAGGTTGGAGATGGGCCCAGCCAGTGTGGTTCAGTGGTTGAGCGTCAACCTATGAACTTGGAGGTCACGGTTAGATTCCTGGCAGGGCACATGCCCAGGTTGTGGGCTCAATCCCCAGTAGGGGGAGTGCAGGAGGCAGCTGATCAATGATTCTCTGTAATCATTGATGGTTTTCTCTCTCCCTCTCCCTTCCTCTCTGAAATCAATAAAAATATATTAAAAAAAATAAAAAGGTTGGAAGGTTGGAGATGCTCCCTGTGTGGGAGACAAAGGGTAGTATCTATGGACAATACTTTGGGGAAAATGATCAAGTTTTCTTCTGTTAATAAATAAGACAAAACAACAACAAGCAATACCAAACCTGACATGGACTAAAAGGCCACTAGCTGCCAGTTGCTTCTCAGACAAGAGTATGCTGACTATCTTCCTCTGAAGCCACTGAGAACGTGGACTATCACGCGAATAAAGGCTTTTATGCTTAGAGACTTTGAAGCTCTCTAGCTAAAGCGCACTGTAAACAGATACCTCCATTTTATCTATAGTTTTGGGAGGTGCCAGACAGAAAAGTAACGTTGGATAACTGATATTCTTTTAATTTTTTATTGTTTAATTTTTTGTCCATTGAGGCATTTTATTTGCATTTATGTATTACATACTTAGAAAAAGAATCCCAGGATTTTCCCTCCTGTGTGTTTTTGTCTTGCTTCTTCATGGTCCATGATGCCTGCTGAGGTTGTCAGTACAATGAAACCAGACTGACGGGACGGAAGCAGGTTATTCTGCCCTTTTTCTGGATCTTTGAGTTATATCAAATCTGGAGCTGATTACTCCACACTTGATCAACGTGCCTGTGAGTTTCACAACAATTTCCCCAGCTCTGTGGTCCTTAATAACTTCAAATTTGCCAAGGTAACCATGTTTCATCGTCAACTGGGGGATGATGTTGGAGCACACCCTAATAAGAATTTGGACTTTGCCTCTCCTTTCGGCATTGCTGATACTCTCCAAAGCACCAGTCCTATGGCAGCACGGAAAGATGGCAGAAAGAGGTGATATCCTTTTTATGCAATAGTTAAGGATCTTTGAGGACTGTGGCCAGTGACAGTAATATTCTTCTCCAAGTCAGGAGTCACCAGCTGTCCTTCTCCACCCCTTTTCATGAAACACTTTTTGTCTTTTCAACACTAGAAACATGTCCATACTGATTTCAGGAGGATGAGAGTGTGCAAATTAAACTAATCCTATCACCACCTTTTGCTGTAGGGCTTTGACAAGAACATATTAAATGTATACACCTCATTTCTTTTATAGATTTGTCCTGAATGATCTCAGTGTGGAAGAAAATCAAATGCAAAGTCTTATTTGAATGCACTTAAGACTAGAGGTTTACATTCAACATGCTTCAGTTTCATTTGTGGGTATTTTTTTCCTAAAGTGCTGTCAATTGCCACTTTGTTTGATTCTTTTCAAATGCAGCTTGGCAGGAATGCTGACCACATCAATTTCATATTCGCTTTTGTCTGACTCAAGGATATCAGACACTATTTCATCTTAATGAGGTCTAGTTCTCCTTCTATTACCAGGCTATTTCCCTCTGATAAATGGCAGTATCCTGTGGTGTCATTGCCCCCGTAATAGCAGGCAGGTGAAGAGCAAATGATGCTCCCAATGCTTCTCTCCTAACTGAGCCACTGCTCTGATGCCAAGCTGCCTGGTCTCAAAATCTTGAGCAAATGTTCATCCGGTGGATTTCCCAGGGTCATGACTAAGCTTGCCCGGCACCGGTGCTCTGATTCGTGGTGTAAAGCGAGGTTGTCTTAGGAGGATATGACACGTGGCCCGCTTGAAAGGTTTTTTGCCTCCTGTGAAGGGTCACATATGAAAGCTTTTCTTTTTGGTTTCTAAGAAGAGCCAAAGTAGGCAAAAAAGATTGAGTTAAATAATGAAAAACAAAAAAATGCTTTATTTTCTTCCATAATGCAGCCAAGAGAACATTCCAAGATGGACATTTATTCACTCTTCCATTCAATATTAATTGAACTTCAACTTTGGAGAAGATATTGTTCTAATTGATGTGTGGGATGCACAGTTGAGTGGCCTTGGACACTCAGTGGGATTGAAGCCTCATTTGGGATGAGATCAGAGAAATATTTCCACTGGAGGAAACAGCAAGCATTGACATAGAGATGAAAAAGTGCAGAATTTATATGGGATCAGGACATTTGGAAAGGCGCTTTGAGAGCTACATGTCACAGATTATTCTGGTAAGTAAAAGAAAACAAGACTTTTAAAGTCAGAGGTGTGCTTTGCGAATGTAAAACTTAATTCCATCCAAACTCTTCCCAAATTGTTCTTCAAGTGATATGCAGAATGAGGCATGGGGGGCATTGTTCAACATTTTCAAAGGTTTGATTTCAAGGTAATACCCAGGGACAACTGCCTGAATTATATCATGCAAGAAAGATGTTGAGAATATTACAGAGTATTCTCTCCCCACTGAGCCATGTAAAATTTTTCACTTAGGTCTCAGTACCAGTACTAGAACTAATTATTCTCTTCTTAAACAATTCATTTTTTTAAAATAGTTTCAAAAAGTGTTTCCTTCTCTGCCTTGGCTGCTAAAAAATGCAGATCCCCATAAACAGGAGACTTCTAATAGAGTACTTATGACAATCACTTTTTATTTTTCCTTATTTTCTTGGCTTGTTTTTAAAATATTATGTAAGTCACATAAAATCATTTTAGAAATACAAAGTGACATAATCAAGAACTAAAATAAGAGTTACAGAAAACACTTAATTTTTCAAAGTATTCTAGCTAAGACTTGAACTTTCTCTTCCTCACCACCTTCCCATCAAGGGTTGAAGCTCTGAGTCATTCATTTGCTGGAACCTACAATAAAAATAAAAAACAATTTTTGAGAAAACTTCTAGACTTGTAGAGGACCTACATTGAGATATGTTTCCAGCTTGTATTGTCTTTTGGTATTGTCTGGTGTGACCAATTACCAGATGTTATATAAAGGAAGTTCTTAAAAGTAAATATGAACCAAGAAAGCAAGAATTTGTCAACTTTGGAACTCAGGAATTCTGAACAAAATGAGAATAGAACATTAAGTTCTTAAATTTTTTGATGCATAATTTATATCAAGAGCTATAAAACAGCCCTCGCCAATTTGGCTCAGTGGATAGAGCGTAGGCCTGTGGACTGAAGGGTCCCAGATTTGATTCCGGTCAAGGGCACATGCTGGGGCTGAAGGCTCAATCCCCAGTAGGGGGTGTGCAGGGGGCAGCTGATCAATGATTCTCTATCATCATTGATGTTTCTCTCTCTCTCTCTCTCTCTCTCCCTTCCTCTCTGAAATCAATAAAAATATATTTTAAAAAATAAAAATAAAAAAAGGAAAGCTGATTTTTTTTTTTTTAAAAAAGGAGCTATAAAACAATGAAAAAAATGTTTCTCTTTTCTCATATACACAAACAGGCACATACTACACACAGGAGAATAGTTCCATACTACATATATTTTTCTCTTCCAGACAAATTTGGTAAAAACTTTGCATACACAATTTCTTCTGGAATATACATGCGTTAATCCCAGAGTCAGATACATCTGCAAATAGTTGAAAATCAAACAGTTCATGCCACTTACACTGCCAAAGTGACACCCCATTTAAATTTTTCATAAATGTTTTCCAGATTTGCAAATCCTCTTTGATGTCTTAAATTTAAATTTAATGAACAAGTGCTGAAATTGTTTTACAGTGGAAGTAAGGCTTTTCAACCACTAGGTAAAGTGGCTGTCTCACTCAAATCATCTGGGGACACAATTTTTAGATGGCCAAACAGAATATACCTGTCTGGGAGTCATTGACTTTTTAGCTGAATGCATTGTGTATATCCTGCAATTTCCCTTTGAGACCACCTGATCCCATCACTACCAAATCAAGTTCAACACCAAACAAAGCCAACATGTTGACTAACCTCAGCTCTCTTTCCAGAGCTAATGTGATTCTCGGTTGTCTTGACAGGTGTTCAGAAGTCTCCAAGGACTTTAATAGGCCTAGATAAAAAACATTGCTGTGAAGAAGGGGAAAAAAACATCCTAGCATAATATTCAGGGATATCTTGAATTTTGTCTTAAAAACTGAGAACAACCCTGGCTGGTGTGGTTCAGTTATTTGGAGCATCGTCCCATGCACCAAAGGGTTTTGGGTTTGATTCTCAGGCGGGGTGCATATGGATGGAAACTGATCAGTGTTTCTCTCTCACATCGATGTTTCTTTCTCTTTCTCCCCCTCTCTCTCTTCTCTCTCTAAACTCAATAAAAAACATATTCTCGGGTGAGGGTTACAAACAAAACAAAACAAACAAAACAAAATAACCCTGAGAACATCAAGAAGTGAAAAAACAGAATACCAAAGCTTTCTATTCATTTAGAGAAGGGTTCAAAATGCTGTGTATATATTTGAACCAAACACTTCTCAATATGACGCTTGTGACAGAGATGATTCTGTCACAAAGAACCAACAATTAGCAATGAGCCTTTTCCCCTGGTTCTTGGAAACATGGGCCCACTGGACTGATGATGCTTCTCACCTGCAAGCAAGTCAACATCATTTCCTACCAAGAAATCTAACAGAATACAGTATGTCCTCACTTAATGTCACCCATAGATTGTTGGAACTGCAGAGAAATGACATATCAGACTAAATTGATATGAACAAGATTTAAGTTCCTATGGCATTTTATCAGTTATAATGAAACGGTTATTTGAGGACCTGCTATATGCTATTGCATTGCCTGTTAAAGGAACATGGAGACTGAGTTTCCCATAATATTACAGTCTTGAATGCTAACCAAACTCTCTTGTAGAAATGCATCTATCTCCAGAACCAGCATCATTGGCAGCACCTGGGTGTTTGTTAGGTATGCAAATTTATTGCCCCCTCCCCAGACCTACTAAATCAGAATGTCTGAGCTTGAGACCCCATTACCTCCACTGGCTCATGCTTGGCAACAGGTGATTCTGATGGATATTGGCCACTAACTAGGGGCTGTTCCGCTCCCTGGGCTCTTCATGCCTTTGGATTTGTGCCCTACTCTCAGCTGTTCTGAATATGGAACCCACATTCACAGACTTACTAGTAGAGATGATGGCTTTCAGCTGTTCTTCTCAGCTGGCATTTTCCCCCTACCCTAGCAACAGTGCCATGCCTTCTCCATTGTTTCTTCTAACATTGGTGCCATCTTGTGCTTCTTATTGATGGGGGCAGGGAGAGCCCTTGACTATTCCTGGAAGCAGAGAGTAAAATTCCTCTTCAATAAAAAAACTTCTTTATTTTTCATTTCTCAAATGCCAATACCATGTAGTTTAATGGCTCTTTTCTCATTTATTTTGTTCTAAATCACAAAACTTGAATAATTCACCTCCCCAGTAGTAGAGGTGGAGCCATTATCCAGTTTAAAAACTGCTCTTTAACATTCCACATGATTATGCTAGTAACTATTTTGACAGAGACCAGGGCCAGTCTTCCTCTGGTAGTCTAGGTTTCTCAAAGTTCAGAGCTAGGGAGGGAGTGCTGGCTGAATGTGTATCTGTTTTCCATTCTGGGATCCAAACAATTGGCCTGTTTTTCACCCCTGTTCACTGTAGTGGGGCTAGTTGTCCTGTTCCTGCCCAAATTCCTGGTGGTGTTAGTGTATGTATATGTGTGTCTGAAAATATAAATGTTGGGTAACAAAATGGAGAAAGAAATAGAAAACATGACAATATCATCAGTAAGACTCTCTGAAGTCCATGCTAAAGCTAGCAGTTGAATCTTCAAAAGCAAACTTTGGGAGTTGTATAGGATGTGGCCAAACATTTGGAAGTGAAGGTTGTTTCCTGGTCCTTTCATTAGGATCTCAAATTCATCCTGGTTATACAGAATGCTTTCAAATGTTTTTCTTTAAGGTCAAAGGGCTAACTGTGTTCCCTTTTTGAATACACAAATGAATGAATTTATTTCTCAAGAGCTGGCTTTAATTATCAGTCATATGAAAGATTTGGGATCCTAACTCGGGAATCAGGATATTACGTCGCCTTTCTATCAGACTGCTTTGAGCCCTAACAGACTGATTCAATTAATTGTTCCTTCCCACTTACTGCTGCCTTTTGTAAGTCACGATTCTGCCTCTTTTGAACTCCATTTCCTGCTCACCACTCAACCTTCACAGTTGCACACATACACTTTTTCTTTTCCCTTCACCTTTATCCGGAACACTTTTGCTTTAAATATCTTTCCAAACCCTTGAAGAAACACTTAAATTGTATAAGAATGTCACCTGTGTGCTGTGTTTCAAAAAAAAAAAAGTGTTATTCATTGCAACCTCAGTGCTAACTTTTTCGGTCCATAATTAGCTCATCCGCCAAGTTCAATTAAAACTGTCATCTTGGCGGAGTCACAGAGCGGATGAGTAGCTGGTCCTGCCTACCTTTCCTTGCAAGCTTGGAGATTTGCTCAGCGCTGTTTATATTTTTCAATTCAACGTTCCCATCCGGCCTGGAAGACAAGAAAGTGTTGCAGTAACCCCCAACCAATCAGCTTTGTCCTGACACCTCTTCCAGAGAGCATGACATAGATCTTAGAGCTGGTGCCAAAAATGGTGTTCATGAGGAGAGTATGACAAAGAGAATATGTATTGTCTTAGTCTGTTCCGGCTTTTATAACAAAATAATATAGCCAGTTAGCTTATAAGGAACAGAAATGTATTTCTCACAGTTCTGGAGGCTGGAAAGTTCAAGATCAAGGTGCTGACAGAATCACTTTCTGGTTCATAGATGGCGGCCTTTTCTGGCTGTCCTCAAAGGGCAGAAGGAGGCCAGGAAGCTCCCTGAGGCCTTTTTTATCAGGATACTAATCCCATTCATGAGGACTCCACCATCAGAACTTAATCCACCTCTCAGAGGCCCCAACTCTTAATATCATCACTCTGGGAGTTAGGTTTTAACATATACTAGTATATGACTTTTGGAGGGACATAAATATTGTATCTATAGTACTTGTGTGTAATTATGTGAATTTTAGAGAATTAATGGATGTTCTAAGTGTTACATGTATAAGTATTTGTGGAAGTGAACAAAATTAAGGAGAAAACTAAGGAAGAAAAAGATGCTAATTAACATCTAGAAGCTTCTTGATAGTGGAATGGGGAAGATCCAAGCTGTGCACTTAACCATGGTTGTGCCAAGGGGACCTTCAGGAACCTTCTTCCTCTCTTTTCAGAGCCTCTAATACCATCAACATTTTACCCTCCGTCCTTTTTTGTCCATTTTGCTCTTTTTGTCTCTCAACCCCACCCTTACCCCTGCTGTCTACATGCTTTAGATACTCAGTCATCAGTGGCTAGAGCCTGATGACTGTATGTTATTCTCCCTTCTCATTTGCAATTTATTATTTTTTAAAAAATTTATCTTTATTGTTGAAAGTATTACAGATGTCCCCTTTGTCCCCCCCTCTCCATTGGCCCCCTCCACCTTGCACCCGCTGCTCCAAGGCCTTCACCACACTATTGTCTGTATCCATGGGTTATGCATATATGTAAGTTCCCCTGTTAATCTCCTCCCCGCCCCCCTTTTCCCTCTGAAATTTGTTATTTTAAAAGAGGAGAGTACTTCTGTCTGGAAGTTTCATGAAGGCAAAGAGTTTGGATTTACAATGGATACCAGTAAATATGTGTTGACTGATTGCTGCTGTTATGATTGCTCTTGAGGTATCATGATAGGCCACCTAGAGTGTTGATGTTGGGTTGTAGGTAGGGCAGAACAAGGGTGGTTGGGATGTATTTTAGCTCATACTCAAAATGGGAAAGCTGACTCTGTGTGACTATGAGTGCTGAGCTGCCCTCAGGCTAGGCCATCCTTGGGAAGGGGAATTAGTTTTGGGATTCAGGCAAAACCTGGAGTGTGCAGAAGGGAGAAAGAGGCTGGGACGTCCTACAGAATCCACACTTAGCTTCCTGCTTTATGCCCTTCTGAATATTGTCATTCCATTAAATGATGGGTTGGAACTAGAGAGGGATCCAGACTGGGGATGGGATGAAGGGTCTCAGGGATGAAAATATGTTTCAGTCACCAAGCTGGCCATTTTCAAAATCTCACTGGCTTGCAATTCACAGTTCTATCCTGGGATGTCACCTTCATCAACTTTACTAGCCCACACTGACAACGCCAATGGCAAGCTGCAGGAAAGGCTCACAGAAAGCCAAGATAGTTCTGGGTTGGAGAAAGCTATTACTTTGCTGTCAAAGAGAAAAAGAGCACCAACCAGGGATTTAAGAAGCCAGACAAGGTTCCTCACATACTGCAGCACCAAAAGGGTCTTTTTGAGGGGCTGTCACATGACCTTTCTTTGCACTGAATGCTACTCACTTTTTTCCTGGTTTCTATACTTCACAATCCTGTATGTGATTGGCTGGAGGCTTTCCATGTGTGTTTTTATTAGACACTAAAGGAACAATGGAAAGATTAAATATTTATGTGCATTTTAGAGTATTGTGTGAGGATTATTACAATTATGAAGAACCTCTTTGCATAGATTTCCAAATACTGATCCTGTTTAAAAGATAAGCTTTTTTTCCCTAACTCATTTCAGTTCAGTCTTCACTGTATCTAGGAGGTCTTTGTTATGTTATTTCTTTTTTATATAATGAAAAATGTCTCTGATTCTTTTACATGTGGGAAAATAAATTATTTAAATTTTTTATTGCTGCTGATTTTTTACATGTGATTAAATTGCTATTGCGTGAACTTTACATTTGAATGTGATCCTCAGTCATGGTTTGAATACTGGTTCAGAGCATGACTGTTCAACAGAACAGAAATTTCTGTGGAAATGGAAATTTTTTTGTTGTCCAATATGGTGGCCACTAGCCATATGTGGCTACTAAGCCCTTGAAATATGGCTAAAGTGATTGAGACTCTAAATTTTATTTATCTTTAGTTAATTTAAGTTTAAACAGCCACATGTGGCTACTGTTTATCATAATGGGCAGTGCAGGCTGAGTGGAGTGATTTTGCGGTACTAGAAAGGACCTTTTGCCAACATTACTGCCTTACCCCACAGCTTATAATGCTTGGAATACTTAAACAGCAATGAGGCTGCTTATGGACTGAATGTGTCTCTCCCCCACCCCCACCTCCCAAATTCATATGTTGAAATTTTAACTCCCAGAGTGTTGGCATTAAGGGGCGGGGCCTTTGGGAAGTAATTAAGTTATGAGGGTGAAGCCCTCATGAATGGGATTAGTGTCCTTATGAGAAGAGACATGAGAGAGCTTGCTTCCTCTTTCAGTTCTCAGCCATGTGAGGACACACAAGAAAGTGGCCATCTGCAAACCAGAAGGAGGTCCTCACCAGAACCCGACTGTGCTGGCACCCAGATCTCACACTGCCCAGCCTCCAGAACTGTGAGAAATAAATGTTTGTTGTTTAAGCAACTCGGTCTTTGTAATTTGTTATAGCAGCCAGAGCTGACTAGGCCAAAAGCCTGAAGTGTAAGTGTCAAGGCACTTAAATTCTTATTAAGGTTGAGGTGGTGGTGGTGGCTCTAAAGTAGAGAAGGACCTGACTTTCTCTAAGTCGTGCAAGAAAATCAACCTCCTTAGAGTAAGGATCCCTTGTTAAAGATGCAATACATGGTATTCTCGTTGAATGACCGAGAAAAGGGAGGAAAGTGTGAGCCAGGTGATAGTGTTTCTGAAATGGCTGGTGAGAGGGGCCAGGAAGCAATACATTGAAGGGGAGAAAAAAAGTGGGGTCAAGACAAAATAAACAATTTATACTCTTCCCCTGTCATGTCTCCTATGCCGAGAAGGTTAAATAGTGAGAGGACTGCAAAGAGCACAAGGGGCCCTAAGCAAAGGGGCCTTGGCCTGCCCACCCCCAACAGTGGCAACAAAGGGTGAATTTCATAGTTCCTCTCTTGATATATTCTATCGAGGGCAGGAGTGTGCTTTATTTATTTTTTAATCCCTGAGGAGACTATCTCCAGCAACATCTTGATGAATATTTGAGAACTAACTGGAAGGGTGTCTCAGCTGTGCTTTCCCATCTTCACTAACTCTTTTCATAACTGACCAGATCCTGTCTTTGCTCCCATCTGCCTATGGGGAACTCATTTGGTAGGTCAGGAAGGCAGAATTGTTATTCCTAATCTCCTTTTTTCCTTTGAGGGTTGTGGCAGCCAGAAGGGGACAGTGGCTGAGAAGGATTTTAAATGCCTTTCCTGCCAACTTGTTTGAGAACAACACAAAAGAATGCTAAAGTTGAAAAATGCCCAGACTTTTACAAATGATTTATGAATTCCTTTAGCTAGAACTCATTTTACCTTGTCCTTGGCAGCTAGCTTGAGAAAAGGTGAGGAGTAACTCAGAAATTTCTGAAATCTACTGACAGAGGTGGAATGTCCTTTTTCTCATTTATTTTTTTAATTAGAGGCCTGGTGCACGAATTTGTGCACGGGTGGGGTCCCTTGGCCTGGCCGGTGATCAGGGCCATCTTGCCCAGTCTAGGGGGAGGGACCGCAGGAAACTGGCCAGCTGAGAGAGATTGGCTGTGGGAGCGCACTGACCACCAGGGGGCAGCTCCTGCGTTGAGCATCTGCACCCTGGTGGTCAGTGCATGTCATAGCGACCAGTCGACTAGTCATTCAATCAACTGGTCATTTGATCGACTGGTCGTTCGGTCGCTTAGGCTTTTATATATATACTAGTAGCCCGGTGCACGAAATTCGTGCACTGGGATACGGGGGGAGAAGGGGCCCCTCAGTCTGGCCTTCACCCTCTCCAATCTGATACCCCTCAGGGAATGTCCAACTACCTGTTTGTGCCCACACTTTTAACAGATAACAGCCCCATTGTTGTTCCTTTCTTATGCTTAAAACCATTGGAATTAGTAGGTATTCAAAGTGTGTATACATTTTGGGGGGACACCCTGTATATCTCTAGTCAGTGGTGAAAGAAACCAACAGCAGATTTGGAACCCCCAGACAAGGAACCTTTCTCATTCCCCGCATGTCTCCCCACTTCACTTTCCACCTTCGTGGGCAGCAGGAGAATCAACATTTTCTCTCATTAATT
>NW_005365763.1:727617-728139 GCF_000412655.1 Myotis brandtii | reverse complement strand
ACAGGGCATCACCACTCCGCCCTCTCACTGTCATCTCACAGGCGCCCACTCTCAGCACCCAGAACACCCAGACACTCTCCAAAGGACGTGAGCGCATCAGAGGGGATGTGTGCACATCCTGTGGGGGTGTTAGGCATGCCGGTTGAAGGGAGGTGCGGTGGAGAAGAGGGGGAACTTGTGCACGCCTTGGTTTGCAACTGTTGCAGGAGTGGGAGGGTGACAGTGTGCTGGGGGATGTTCGCACGCCAGGGGGGTATGTGCACACCGGAGGCCCCTGGCTTTGCAGATCCGCAAACCCCCATGGTGTGGTCAGGAGGACGTCAGTCTGGCCCGCCATGGTGGCTTTCCCTGCGATCCTGCACCTTCTGGGCCAGGAGGTGGATCTTGCGCAGTCACTCCTGGGCGCTGATGGCTGCCTCCCCGCCTTGAAGGGTCACGGATCCGAGTCCCGGGA
This sequence comes from Myotis brandtii, assembly GCF_000412655.1. NCBI lineage: Eukaryota > Metazoa > Chordata > Mammalia > Chiroptera > Vespertilionidae > Myotis > Myotis brandtii. The sequence continues at coordinate 727,685 of NW_005365763.1, read as the reverse complement.
CCGTGCACAGCCTCAAGCGCTGCCCCCTGCCCGGCAGGGTCACAGATCCGTGTCTTGGTCCCATGGAC
>NW_005365763.1:725529-725947 GCF_000412655.1 Myotis brandtii | reverse complement strand
CCTGAAGGGTGTCCTGGATCAGGGTGGGGGTCCCCACTGGGGTGCTTGGCCAGCCTGGATGAGGGGATGATGGTTGTTTGCAGCTGGTCACACACCCTTCAGGGTGGGGGTCCCCACTGGGGTGCCTGGCCAGTCTGGGTGAGGGGCTGAGGTACGTTTTCAGGCTGGCGGGTGACTGAAGCTCCCGGCCTTTCCTTTTTTTCTTTTTTTTTAAATTCTGGGCCAGCTTTAGCTCTGAGGCTTGGCTCCAGCTCTTAGGCCTCGGCTGCTGAAAGCAGGTATCTGGTTTGTTTGGGTTCTATAATTGAAACACTGTTTCAACTCCAGCTCTGAGATCCCGTCTGGCTGAAAGCAGGTTTCTGGGGTTTTGTTTAGCTTCTATATTTGTAACAATGTTTCAAACTGCAAGCTCAGAGGC
>NW_005365763.1:724569-725181 GCF_000412655.1 Myotis brandtii | reverse complement strand
CTCACAGTCTGGGACCCCTCGGGAGATAACGACGTGCTGGCTTAGGCCTGCTCCCGGGTGGCAGAGGACAGGCCCTATCCCTAGATGCAGCCCCTGGTCAGGCTCAGAGAATGGCCGATTGAGGGGTTGGGGTGCCGCCCCCTGTCACACTCAAGGCAGGGTCGATGGAGAGGTTGCCACGCCACCCCCTGTCATGCACAGAGCATGGGCCGATCAGGGGTTTGGGGCACCGCCCCCTGTCACACACACAGCAGGGCCCATCAGGGGTTTGGGACGCCGCCCCCTGTCACCCACAGAGCAGGGCCAATCAGGGGGTTGGGGCACTCCCCCTTGTCACACTCAGGGCAGGGCCGATGGGGCGGTTGCGGCTCTACCCCGTCACACACAGAGCAGGGCCCATGGGGGGGTTGGGGCACCACACCCTGTCACACACAGAGCAGAGCTGATCAGGGGGTTGGGGAGCTCCCCCCTATCAGGCACAGAGCAGGGCTGATCAGGGGGTTGGGCTCTGCCTCCTGTCACACTGCTCCAGGGGCCAGGAGGCCTCACAGCTCCGCTGATCCTAGTGCTTGGAGGCCTCGTTGTTCCGCTGATCCCGGTGCTGGGAGGCCT
>NW_005365763.1:707789-723442 GCF_000412655.1 Myotis brandtii | reverse complement strand
GTGTGTGTGTGTGTGTGTGTGTGTGTGTGTGTGTGTGTGTGTGTCTGCTGGGGCCTGCCCCCAGCCGCGCCACATAGGCTCCGAGCAGTTGCTTTGAGTGTGTGTGTGTCCACTGGTGGTCTGCTCCCAGCCACATTGGAAGCTCAGAGTAGGCGCTGTGTGTGTGTCTGCTGGGGGCCTGCCCCCAGCCACACCCTGGAGGCTTGGAGCAGGCGCCCCTCTCTGTTGATCTCTCAGGCTCCTGGCCTCCACTGCATGTTGTACTCTCCCTTGAGCTTTGGCCAGGGTGGGGCGCCCTTTCCTGCTGTGGGATCGCCAGGGCGACCCAGGGACAGGCGCACAGGGGGGCTGACTGCAGGCCACCCTATCCTGCTGTGGGATCGCATTGGCGATTTCATGGGCAGGCAGGTGCACGTGGGGGCTGGCTAGAGGCTGCTCTTTCCTGCTCCTGGATTGCAGGGGCGACCCAGGAGCAGGCGCACACAGGGGCTGGCTGCAGGCCCCCCTTTCCTGCTGTGGGATCTCTGGTTGCTCATCCCTGGCAGGGTCAGCCAGGGAAGAGGTGGGCGCCCGCCTCTTCCCTGCCCGCCTCCAGCTTCTCCGATCATGGGCAGGGGGGCGGGCAAGGCAGCCGGTTCTCCGATCCAGGGCCAGGGGCAGTGCCTCCCGGCTCTTGCCTGCCGCCTGTGTTTCCAATCACCGTCCTTCCCCTATGGCCTCCCATCATTGCGCCTATGTATGCAAATTAACCACCATCTTTGTTGGCAGTTAACCGCCATCTTTGTTGGCAGTTAATTTGCATATCGCCCTGATTAGCCAATGGGAAGGGTAGCAAAGTTATGGTTAATTACCATGTTTGTCTATTATTAGATAGGATAGAGAGATAGTTAAAGGTAAAATTTTGCATGTGGGATTTCTCTATACAACTCTCATCTCCACTAGCCTGACTCATTCCCTCCTTTCTATCTCTATCTCCCACCATCACTCTTGTGGCAAAAATATTATTTTTTAAATGAAAGGCCATGATTCTTCAGGTTATTAATCCTGCCAAGGGTATGTTAGTGAAAATCATTTCAGATGATATATTCACTATGAAGTTTTAGAAAAAACTGACCATTCATGAAAGGAAGACTCAGATTTAAGAGTTAACATCTTAATAATACTCTTTATTGGTAGAGTACAGAAAATTTTACTGAGAAAGCTCATAAATTGATAATATGAATACTATAATATTTTCCATGTACACTGGTATAATAAAATAGTTCTAAAAATCACTCTAAGTTCTTTCATGTAAGATTGCTATATAAATACAAATTGTCAATATCATTACAGTTCCCCATTTCTTTTCTCCCACTCACATTTTTTTCTTCCACTGGCACCCAACCTCTCAAGAAATGAGAGAGAAAATATCAAGTGCTGGGAGAAATAATCATTGTTCATAAGTTAGCTGCTATAATGTGCTGCTAGTGTCAGGAAGAAAAATAAACATAAAACAAAATTATTTACAACAGTTGATGAACCGAAACTTTTTACTCAAGGAGAGATTCCAAAGATTGGACATCCTGTGCAATAAGCCACTTCCGGCAGCAGGGTGACTGGGTTCTTAGATTCAGAAATTCCATTGGTTTAGCAGAATGCCATAGGTTCATCTAATCACATAATTTATTGAGCAGAGTAGTGCTCTTGGTACTTTACAAAACATTCTTGGATTTGCAAGTGGTTGCTATAGTTTGTTAATGGAAGTGATGCTCTACAATACAATTTTATCACATTATGCCTATTTTAAGTAAATTCTAGATGGCAGGAATAGCTTCAATTTAACTAAGCTTTCTGAAGCACCTGCTTCTTAAGGTCTATAATACTCTCCAGCCTTTATTTGTACCTGACTTTTGTTGAGTTCAATCTTTGCTGTAACTGAGGCTAATGAATATATATTCATATTTTTCTCCCTTTCTCCACTCTCATTCATTTAATTAATGGATGCTTATTGATTGATATTTATTAAGTGAGTAACATTGTGCTGGTTGCCTTTGGCTCCTACCTTATGCAGGTTTCATCCCCCTGCTCATCACCATTTCTGGCTCTTAGCTCTTTTCATTCTGCAGTTCTGTCTTTAGGGCTCGACTTGAATGCTTGGTTGTTTCTTCAAAGGAGACATGTCTAAGACAGGTTCCTTGTGTCCAACCTTGGTGACATAGCTGTCTTGGTCCCTTGGGCTCAGAACATCAGTGATCTCATAGTTCTCTCCTTTCTCACCCCTCAGGTCCAACTCATATCGAAGACATTGACCCATCCTTTGTTCTGTTTCTACCATCTGTCCATGACTTCCAGCCCCACTGTCACCTGTCACTCTTAGACCTTCACTTCACTTGGAGATTACTCAACAGCCTCCAAGATGCTGTCTGCTTTGTGTCCTTCCTATTTCCAGATTCACCTTTCTAAGAATTCTGCTCTGATTAGGACAATTTCTTGCTCAAAAACTCAATGACTCACTTTTATCTAAAAAATAATTTAGATTGCCTGGCATGGAAGTCAGACAAAACAAGGTAGGACATCAGCTGCTCCCCCAGCTTCTCTCCTGCCTTATCACTATACTCACTCCCACTCTTGCTGCTCCAAGTGCTTTCTCCTCCCACAGCCCTCCCCGATGAGTCTGAGTCGTCCACACTCTGCCTAATCTTCAAAATTGCTCAATCGCTGCTTACTTCATGCAGCTCTTCCAAGCTTCCTAGTCAGAAGTGATCTTTTCCCCTCTGGGTTCCTATAACACATATTAAATAAGTTGAATTTATTTTAATTAAAACATTCTTATTTGGTTGAGGACTGATGATACTGCATTGTTTCTCAAATCAACACTCCCTAACTTTGTCTAAAACCCAAACTCACGTTATGTTTACCTCCAAAGTGCACTGGCTGGCGAATTTTGGCAAGGAGATGCACATTCCTTGGTTTCCCCTACTGTGCCACAAGGGCGATGTTCACATTGTTGTGATTAACCACTACTTTATGGCAATGGACTTTGACCATCATTATGAAGTAGTTAGGAGACAACAGTTGTATGGTATCCTTCCAGGTGAGCCTCAGCCATGTGCAGAACAGACTTTGGATCTGTGGGGAAGGAGGAGGGACAACCAGGCAGGAAGATGAGCTTGGTAGCTCTTAAGCAGAAGTTAAAAGAGGTAGCTTAGGCAAGGACAGTGCAAGTCAAGTGCTACAGAAAATGTTCCTTCTAGGCAGATGGTCTATGTTGCCAAGTTGACTGAAACAAGTCTCTCTCTTAATAGGATGACTAAGATATTCCCTTTTTATTCCATTTAGAGGCATAGAAAAAGGAGACTCAGCCCTTTAATGAGGAATATAATTGACTTATGCATGATTTTTGTCAGTTAACAATAAGTAATGAGGTTAAAATACATCTTGAAATGACTGTGACTTCTATTGCACTGAACAATGCCCTAGTGATTAGGAAAAGTGACATTTCTTGTGAGTGATGGGCATGGATTGTTTATTTCTATAAAACAATTCTTTCCATCTCAACCAGCGCTCCTCAAATTAAAGACTAGTAATTTCTGCAGGTATTAAGACTGTATTTTTCAGCTCTGACAATTTGAAACATTCTCTTCTTTGGCCTCTTGGCATACCATCAACTAATCTTGCTGCAAAAATTTCTGCCACTTTTATATCTTGGCTCTAAAAAAATGTTTTAAAACATGAAACATTTTTGGTAAGGAAACCATATATTTAATGAACTTTATGAGTGTAATAAGGTTAAGTTCCCTTAAAAAAAGAGTAAGCTTTTGGGCACTTCAAACCTCATCAACTACATTTGATCCCAGATATTATCTAGGTTTATCTTGAATAGAAAAATGCCAAAGGCTCAAGTACTGTAAGACTCAGAGAGCATTTTGACTCATCAGGAGGCTGATTAAGCTTATTATTTGCTGTCCAAAACCTTCAGGTGCTTATTGACCTGGGCTAAAATTGAAAACAATAAAGGGAGAAAAAGAATGTGCTCCTAATTGCAAGCTTTAAGGAAACCTGGTCAACTAAGTAGAAATGGACACTTCTTGGTGCAAGCTGAGGAACTGAGTTTTTCTGCCAGGGACCTGAGGCCTGGGAAAGCTCATTTCCCACCACCCCTTGAGATCAGTGATATCCAACACCATATTTACAGAATTTCAGCCATGTTTTCACACCTGGTTAAGTGTCCATATTTCCTTGCATCCGAATAAGAAGTGAGTTTCACTCAAATACTTGAACTCTCAGGAGAACCATCCAGCAGTCTTGTTCCAGAGTTGCTCAGCTCCAAATCTCAGGTTCATTCAGTACCCACAAAGGACCCTGATGCATGCCAAGAAAAACAGCACAGCAGCTGCATCTTAGCTAGTGTGCTACAAGCTTTCCAATATCATTTTGAAATCACCACTTATGGAAAGCTATAGAACCTTTGGCTATATTAGTATTTTTAATGATGGCTAATTAGTATAATATCTTCCCCAATTCACACTTGTTTGTTCAATTGACTATGGTTCTCTTCAATTTATTAAACCTCTCAAAATTTCTTCTACACAAATCATTTTAATTTTCCTATAGAAATTACAAAAATTATAAAAATTTACCAGAAGAAAAATTGTGGATGAAAAAATTACTTGAAAACTACTTCTGTTATAAACTATTCTTTTATTTTTATTAGTTTGTTCACAATGGGGTATTGATGGTGGAAATTATAATTAATTCAGTGTTGTCATTGGGAGAGGTTCTTTTATTTAAAAAAAGTCATAGCCTGACTATGAAGTTAGTGTAAAGTCCCATTCTCAGTCTTACTAATAACTGTTTCCGGGGAGATGAGTTTGGGAAAAGCAACAGATGGTGGGCAACATTTAAAAAACTTGCATATTTTTACTTTTTCCATCAAGCATTTGATAAATCAAAACATATTTTCTTTATTTTATTCCAAAGGACAATTTTTATCTCTTCTGCGAATTCAGCATTTTTCAATCCAAGAGAAGGTAAGGGATGAGATGTGGAATTTTAGTAGCCAAGGTAAACAATCTTTTAATAACCCAAAATATTTTGTGCACTGGTAAGCTTTCTTAACTTATTGGGAGGTTTGCTAAGGGACAATGGGAATGGAGAGTTAAATCATCCAGGATTTCCAACTTGAGATTTTGCCGATGTTTCTTTTGTATTAAACAACTACAATTTAGCAAACTACAGTATCTTCACCTATATAATTCCATCATTTAACCTTTGTCACATGCTGCATGGCTATATTTTTCCTAGCTTGGTCTTGTAGTATTGTCTCTTGGTAAAAAGCAAGTTGCCAGACAATTACCCTTTTGCACTTCACCTCGAGACTCTACATTTGCTGTTGTGGTGTTTTATCCCTATTTTTTTTTCTCTGCCATTTCACTCTAGAAATGAAAGCTCCTGAAAAATTCCAGAGTTTTCATTGTGTGGTGGTCTTTTATAGGGCCCATACATCCCTGTAGTATATACATCAATAAGTATCCCAAAGTCAAGGGCAACATTCAGAACAGCAGAGATCTCACTTGCAACCAAAATTTCAATTCTCTCTGCAGGAAGATTATGGTTTACTTTGGGAGAAAGGTTTCAGAAAGACACAGGAATGGAAATTGAAGCTTTCTTCAGAGATTTGAGTCCCAGTATCCAAAGTTCCATGTGGGAATTGTCACTCATTTACATTCCAGGCAAAGAAAGGATTTTAACTTGTTCCATTTTAGAACTCCAAGTTAAGGGGAGAGGGTCACCCTTCCTTTTCTCCATTTGTACAATTCAGAGGTCTCCACTGATCATTTTTCACAACTCGAGGTCACAGAATACTTCGGCTCTCACCACTCTGGCTTGAGTATACCAATTCTTCTTTTAATGATGGAATTATTAGAAACCTTCTGAACAGCAATTGTTTGTTCTTATTTCCTTTAACGTTTCACCCCACATAGAGCCTTTTCTCTGAGGAGCTCAGGACCATATGCCACATTTAAAGGACTTAATTTGAAGTTTAATTATGCCTTGCTAGGCCAGTGATCTGTGAGCCAAATTATCAAGACCTGCTGATGACCTGACAAGGAGAAAGCCAACCAGGGCAATTGGAAACAGTAAGAAGTGAAAGAAATGTGGAAATAGTAAGATTAGTTTGTGAGAGGAGAAACTGCAAGGAGTCAAAGGGTCAAAATGTAGAAAGGGAGCATATTAAAAAGTTCCTGGAGGAAAGGAACTCAGAAAGTTTTGGGAAAGCCCACTAAAGAGGTGCAATTGAGTAGAGGGAAGAGAAGGAATTTTCTACTGTGGAATTATTCAGAACCAGGCTGAGATACACTGTTATTAGATTCTGACTTTTCACTAATAATACTTCCTTTTTAAAACTATTCTGTATTTATTGTGACCAGAGGACATGAGAAATGATCTATTATATAAAAGCCAAGTGACCGGAACAACAGAACGACCGGAACAACTGGAACAATGGGTCGCTATGATGTGCACTGTGGTGGCCAACTGGCCTGATCAGAGCCCCAATCGTCCCTCCCCAACCTCCCCGCAGAACCTCCCCCCATCCAGTCTGGCCCCTGATTGGTCTCCCCAACCCCAATCAGGGTCAGGGCCAGCCAGCCAACCTCCCGTGTCCCCTCCTCCCTGCCAGCCCAGCCCGATGGCCCCCATTGGGGCGGGCCGGCCGGACCCCACCTGTGCATGAATTTGTGCACTGGGCCTCTAGTTATCTAATAATACTATTAACTAGAAATATTATTATGTATTAATAATAATAATTTATAATAATAAAAGTATAATATGCTAATTAGACTGGACGTCCTTCCGGACAACCTTCTGTACAAAGCTGATGCCTGCTGGTGGCAGGAGGGAAGCCTGGGTCCCAGGTGCCTGTCGGTGGCCAGAGGGAAGCCCAGGTCCTGGGTGCCTGCCAGCAGCCAGAGGGAAGCTCGGGTCCTGGTGCCAGAGGGAAGCTGGTGCCAGCAGCCGGGGGAAGGAAGGCCTATTGTTGCATGAATTTTGTGCATCAGGCCTCTAGTGACCAAACGACTGAACGACTGGTTGACCGGTCGCTATGATGTGCACTGACCACCAGGGGGCAGACGCTCAATGCAGGAGCTGCCCCCTGGTGGTCAGTGTGCTCCCACAGTGGGAGCACCACTCAGCTGACCAACGAGTGCCAGACACCGGGCTCATGGCTGGTGAGCACAGCTGCGACTGCGTGAGCCTCTCATGCCTCCGCAGCAGCGCTACCAAGTGGCAGTGGCAGCAGGTGCAGTGGGGCCAGGATGAGCAGGAGCTGTGTGGAGCCTGGCCCGGGCTTGGGCTCCTCCCCGGCTGCCTACCACTTTGTGTACTACTACAACCCTTGGGGGATGTCAGACTGCTGGATCAGGCCAAAACTGGCAGTCTGACATCCCCCAAGGGGTCCTGGATTGAGAGAGACGGGAGCACCACTCAGCTGACCAACGAGTGCCAGACACCGGGCTCATGGCTGGTGAGCACAGCTGTGACTGCGTGAGCCTCTCATGCCTCCGCAGCAGCGCTACCAAGTGGCAGTGGCAGCAGGTGCAGTGGGGCCAGGATGAGCAGGAGCGGTGTGGAGCCTGGCCCGGGCTTGGGCTCCTCCGGCTGCCTATACCACTTTGTGTACTACTACAACCCTTGGGGGATGTCAGACTGCTGGATCAGGCCAAAACTGGCAGTCTGACATCCCCCAAGGGGTCCTGGATTGAGAGAGAGCACAGGCCAGCCTGAGGTACCCCACTGGTGCACGAATCCATGCATCGGGCCTCTAGTAGTAAAATATTTTCCATTGTTAAATGCCCTGAACACATATGATTGTCCATATTCCCGCCTAAGTGCTTCAAAGCTGACAGAAAATAATTTTAAGAGGTTGGCTAAAGAATAAAGAGACTGAGTGAGGGCACAGAATGTACTATAAGTGTTAATGAAATTTCAGAACGTGGAAAGCAGAGAGGAATTGGAAAGAGATGTATCTGAAATCTGTGTGTCTTCAGAAAGAAATGACAATGAAGAGTTCTTTTATTATTATTTCACTAGAGGTCTGGTGCACAAAATTCTTGCATGGGTAGGGTCCTGAGGCCTGGCCAGTGATCAGGGCTGATTTGGGCCTTCCTGCTGGCTGCCGGCTGCCAGCCAGAACCTTCCTGCTAGATGGGGGGAGGGATCGCGGGAGGTTGGCTGTGAGAGTGCACTGACCACCAGGGGGAAGTTTCTGCCTTGAGCATCTGCCCCCTGGTTGTCAGTGCACATCATAGTGACCGGTTGTTCTGGTCATTCCAGTGTTCCAGTTGTTTAGGCTTTTCTACATAGACTAGAGGCCCGATGCACAAAAATTTGTACACGGGGGGGGGGGGCGGTGTCCCTCAGCCCTGCCTGTGCCCTCTTGCAGTCTGGGACCCCTTGGGGGATGACCACCTGCTGGCTTAGGCCTGCTCCCCAGGGGATTGGTCCTAAGCTGGCAATCAGACATCCCTCTGGCAGCCTGGGAGCCCTTGGGGGATGTCCATTTGCCAGTGGAGAGCAGGCCTAAGCTTCAGTCTGACATCCTTAGCGCTGCTGAGGAGGCGGGAGAGGCTCCCACCACCACCACTGTACTGGCAGCCGTTAGCCTGGCTTGTGGCTGAGCAGAGCTCCCCCTGTGGGAGCACACTGACCACCAGGGGGCAGCTCCTGCATTAAGCGTCTGCCCCCTACTGGTCAGTGTGTGTCATAGTGACCCGTCATTCACAGTCTTTCTGCTGTTAAGGTCAGTTTGCATATTACCCTTTTATTATATAGGATAGAGGCCTGGTGCACGGGTGGGGGCCGGCTGGTTTGCCCTTCAGGGTGGGGGTCCCCACTGGGGTGCCACTGGGGTGCCTGGCCAGCCTGGGTGAGGGGCTGATGGCTGTTTTCAGGCTGGCCATACCACCTTTAGGGTAGGGGGTCCCCACTGGGGTGCCTGGGCTTCAGCTGCATGGCTGCCGGCCGCCATCTTTGTTGGCAGTTAATTTGCATATCTCGCTGATTAGCCAATGGGAGGCGTAGCGAAGGTATGGTCAATTACCATGTTTGTCTATTATTAGGTAAGATAGAATCTGGGACAGGCTCAAGATGGGGCAGCAAAGGTACTTTAGTGAGAGGGGTGGGGATGGATTCTGTTCATTGAGTAGTTAGGACCCCATATCCTCTTCCTCCCATCCTGCTGGGTGACTATTTCTCCAGACCTGAGCAGGAGGCAGGCGCAGTCCCTAGCCAGTAGAAAGTGTAGCATAGTCCCTAGCTGCTTTGGCTCAGTAGATAGAGCTTTGGCCTGCAGACTGAAAGGTTCCCTGGTTTGATTCCCCTCAAGGGCACATGCCCAGGTTGTGAGCTTGATCCCCAGTAGGGAGTGTGTAGGAGGCAGCCAATCAATGATTCTCTCTCATCATTGATGTTTCTATCTTTCTCTCCCTCTCCCTTCCTCTCTGAAATCAATAAAAATATATTACAAAAAAAAGTGCAGTACAGAATCTGGATTTGAATTCACCAAGGCAATTAAAGGCAGGGCACATAGCAGTAGAAAGAACAGAGATTCAGTGAACATGTCTTCCTGAGAGATGCATTTCCCTCCCCTAGCTCCCTCTGCTGCTGAGGTCTCAAGTACTCTGCAGTAACTGGAGATTGGAGGATTTCTCTCTACAGAAATTGATTGGATCAAGAAAAAGAACTTGCTGGTATTGATATTTCAGATCACCCAGTAAAATGGCTGGTCCTGCCCTGGCTGGTCAATCTCTCTACTTTCCCTTTTCTCTCACTAAAATCAATTTAAAAAAATAAATAAATAAAATAAAGATTTCAAATAAATGTAAAATAAAAGAAAAAGAAATGGCTAGTCCCTTTTTTGCATTCCAATGCAAAGCTCATAAGCCCCACTGAGGCACACATTAGTTACCTCTCTAGTTCCTTCCCCTTAAATCTAAATGACAGGTAAGAATCACCAGTTCCTCAGGAGAGATGCCAACATGAAAGGTAAAACAAACCTAAAGAAAGAAAAATAAGTTTGGAAAAAAAACAGGAAAAGAAAATTAAGACAAAATAAAACAAATGCCCCAATAATTACTATGTTCAAAAAGAGAAGGAAGATATTTAATTTATGAAATAAGAATAATATGCAATGGGAAAACTAGAAAGAGCTGTTGGAAACTGACAAATTACAAAATTAAAATGAAATATTTAATAAAGAGGCAAAAAGATAAAGTTAAAAATTGTTCAAAGAGAATAGTAAAGATGACTTTTATATTTATAAAAGAAAAATAGAGGCTCAACCCAGTAAGTAAAATCTATATATACTAGTATAAAAGGCTGAGTGACTGTCTTACTGTCTGACCAGTAGCTATGATGCACAATGACCACCAGGGGGCAGATGCTCAATGCAGGAGCTGCCAAGCTGCAGTGACTTGGCAGCAGCGGTTCTTGGGTGATACACCCCAGAGGAGGGAGCCTGATTCTGGGGTGTGTTACCGGGACCCCTCAGGGGATGTCAGAGAGCCAGTTTTTGCCTGATACCCACAGGCTAGGCTAAGGGACCCCACCTGCCAGAAGGACCCGCTCACTCCACAGACACCCTTTGAGCCCCAACACCGCCCCAAGTGCAGCCAGCCAGGGAGGGACTAAGGGAGATTAGTTCCAGGGTGTGTCCAGCCCATCTTGCCCAGTCTGGCCCCACCAGCCACCTTCTAATTAATTTTCTTTCAATGTGCACAAATCCATGCACTGGGGCACTAGTATGTAATAAATAAAAATTCCAGAAAAAGAAATAGAAAGAAAGGGAACAAATTATCAAGGATAAAATTCAAATTTTTTTTTAAAACTGAAGGACATGAGTTTTTACACTGAGATTCCAAAATCATAAGTTAAAACAAGCAAATAAAACAAAACAAAATACCTAAGACTCACTATTATGTAATTCCAGAACAACAGGAATAAAGAGAAAACCCCAGAAGCTTCTACAGATGAAAAACAAACAAATGTACAAAACAAAATATCACACACAGGACTGGGTTGTAGAATTGCACCAGACTTCTTTTCTTAAAATTTTTAACTTTTTAAAAAAATATCAAGATAATGCATCTTCAACGTCATATCTGATAAGGGCCTAATCTCCAAAATTTATAGGAAACTCATACAACTTAACAAAAAGAAGATAAACAATCCAATCAAAAAATGGGCAAAGGATCTAAATAGACACCTTTCAAAAGAGGACATTCAGAAAGCCAAGAGACATATGAAAACATGCTCAAAGTCACTAATCATCCGAGAGATGCAAATCAAAACAACAATGAGGTACCATCTCACACCTGTCAGAATGGCTATCATCAACAAATCAACAAACGACAAGTGCTGGAGAGGATGTGGAGAAAAAGGAACACTCGTGCACTGCTGGTGGGAATGCAGACTGGTGCAGCCACTATGGAAGACAGTATGGAGTTTCCTCAAAAAACAAAACATGGAACTCCCATTTGACCCTGTGATCCCACTTCTAGGAATATATCCCAAGAAACCAAAAACACCAATCAGAAAGGATATATGCACCCATATGTTCATAGCAGCACAATTCACCATAGCTAAGATCTGGAAACAGCCTAAGTGCCCATCAGTAGATGAATGGATTAGAAAACTGTGGTACATCTACACGATGGAATACTATGCTGCTGTAAAAAAGAAGGAACTCTTACAATTTGCAACGGCATGGATGGAGCTGGAGAGCATTATGCTAAGTGAAATAAGCCAGTCAATGAAGGAAAAATACCACATGATCTCACTCATTCATGGATAATAAAGACCATTACAAACTTTTGAACAATAATAGATACAGAGGCAGAGCTGCCTCAAACTGATTGTCAAACTGCAGTGGGAAGGCCAGAGAGGGTTGGGGGGCAGAAGGGAGGGGAGTAAGAGATCAACCGAAGGACTTGTATGCATGCATATAAGCAAAACCAATGGACATAAGATTAGCAATAAAAATAAATAAATAAATAAATAAATAAAAGATAATGCATCTTTATTATCTGAGACAAATCCTAAAATATAGAAAAGAAGTAAAGAATTAATACTCAGTACCCTGAAAGGTGATTAACACTTTATTTAAAAAAATTCTTTTCTATTTTTTTCCAATTACAGTTTACATTTAATGTTTTGCATTAGTTTCAGGTGTACAGCATAGTGGGTAGATAATCTTATACTTTACAAAGTGTTCCCCCTGATATTTCCAGTACCCACCTGGCACTGTACATTTCACTAGATTTCTTAGTAATAACAATAGAAGCTGGAAAAACAGTATAACAATGCCTTTAAAGTTCTGGAGGAAATGTTTTCCAACTTGGAATTTTTTTATCAAGTAAAGTTAGCAAATAAAAGGGAGGATTTAAAAATGCATATTAAGTCTCAAAACTGACCTTCCACGCATGTTTTCTACAGAAGCTACTGGAAGGTCATTCTGGTAAGACAAAAGAATAAATAAAGAAAAAGATAGGAGGTCAGGACACTGTGCATCTGGTGTAAAAAAAGACAAAAAAATAAGTTCCCTGTTGATGATGAAGAGAAGGAACAAAACTGCAGCTGTGCACGTAGTGAAAGTAGAAAAGATTAGAGCAGAAGACAGAGGGATCCAGCGGTTCTCAACCTGTGGGTCGTGACTCCTTTGGCAGTCGAACGACCCTTTCACAGGGGTCGCCTAAGACCATCCTGCATATCAGATATTTACGATTCATAACAGTAGCAACATTACAGTTATGAAGTAGCAACGAAAATAATTTTATGGTTGGGTCACAACATGAGGAACTGTATTTAAAGGGCCAGAAGGTTGAGAACCACTGCATTAGAGGAATCAAAACATATTAGATTCCTGATACAAGTGGCCACATGAGGAGGCTCCCCCCTCATCTCTGTCAAAGATGAACTTAGTGATGGCATTAATCAATCACCCAACAAACAGTAATTATTAACTAAATTACTAAGAGAATTATATGGAGAAGGAATGTGGCATAGTCCACTGTATGGTTCAGCTGGGGACAATAATCACATACAACCAAAACTTGTTGTATAACATTATGGGAGGCTAGTGGGGAACAGAAAAATAGAGATTGCACCTGTGTGTGCACATGTGTGTGTATTTTTATTGGTATACGAGAGTTAAATCCTTACCTGTTTTAACAGGGAACTGATATATCAGGTCTGAATTTAATTATATTGTTTAGAAAAATGAAAGCAGATCTCAAAAGAAGCAGCTAACAAGCTGAAAGCTGTTGCTTCCCTGGAGCAGGACTGAAAACAAAGGGTGGGAAGAGGTGAGGGGAGACCCCTGCTACTTAAGATAAACTTTGTAGTACCATTTTACTTTTTAAATTATGTACAACTATTAATTTCATTAAAACAGGCAATATAACACTATACTATACCTTGGAAACTTTTTTCATAATTTTACATGAATTATTGCTTTTAATTCTCACATAATAATTGTAAAAGGTAGGTTAGCACCTTACTTTTCTCATTGAAAGCTATACGATAGATAAACTTCAGACATAGAGAGGTTAAGAAACTCGCTGAAGGTTACAACAGCTAGTAGGTATCATAAATGGGCAATGAACTCGGGGTTGACTCCAGAGGCTGCACTTATAATCACTACCATATTCTACTTCTCAAGCCATATTTGTGCAATGGTTAGGTAGCTTGCAATTGTATGCTTTGCATGCCAATGTTTCATAAAAGCATGATTCTAGTAAATGCAATAAAATTGTTTAATGGCAAAAGTTAAAGAAATTAAGAACAGAATTGATTGGAAAATGGTTTTAAAGGGGATAGAAATAAGGCAATTCACAAGTGTGGATCACTGTACATTAGTCTAGTGCTATTGGGCCAGGAGGTGGCAGAGCTGGGTCCCCAAGCCAGGTCTCACAATTCAATATCACAGAATCATCCATCTGGAGATTGGGTATGACCTGCCACTAGAAATAACCAGTTCTGTGATTTTGTCATCCACATTGTTGGGTGAATCGAGGAAAATAATGTGACTTCTTTGAAGTGAGGACCATGAAATTGTCATAGAAATCATTCCATGTCTCTCTGGATGACTTTGAATAATTATGAGTAAAATAAATGTAAAGCACGGTGCTAGTGCTGAGTGTATCTTAAGTGCAAAGTCAGAAAGAATACTCATTATTTATTTATATAAGCAGATACATTATTTTGGGAGTGAAGTTGAAATTTTTTGTTTCAGCCACATTTACTTAATTTGCTTTTAGAGCTGAAAAGGGCAAAGGATTGTCTTGATGTTGCAGAATGTTTGCTGTAAGGAGAGTGAGGAGGGACAGGTCACATATATTTGTCATTCCTTTGATTTTCACAGAAAAACTGAACAAGATCCCACAGCGCTGAAGTGTGGGAGAGCGGGCAATTGGCATATATTCCTTTGTGTCTGACCTCCTAGTGCCCTAGGTCAGTGGTCGGCGAACTCATTAGTCAACAGAGCCAAATATCAACAGTACAACGATTGAAATTTCTTTTGAGAGCCAAATTTTTTAAACTTAAACTATATAGGTAGGTACATTGTTATTAACTTAATTAGGGTACCCCTAAGGCTTAGAAAGAGCCACGCTCAAGGGGCCAAAGAGCCGCATGTGGCTTTCGAGCCGCAGTTTGCCGACCACGGCCTAGGTTATCTCTTTAGGACCAGCCCTGACTTTGATATTGAATTTTTCAGCCTTAAAACACAAGTAATTACTTGCATAAACTCTTTAACCCCGGGCCCTGAGCATGACTAAACTTGCCCCTGCATTTGGTGTCTTGCATTCTGCATTCTCAGCAGGATGGAAATGTAAACAGCGATGATCGTGTTGTAGACATGAGATTATAACACTTCATATACTGTGGGTGCCTTTAACTCTGTAAAACTTGTTTTTTATATCCCTCTTGGAGTTGGCACCAGACTAGGAAGGGCTGAACTGCAGGTTCTGAGGAGCCCTCTTGACTTCTCAACCACAAACTCATGTCAAATGAAATCTTAGAAGTGATCTTAAGCAGTTGTTTTTTTGATACCTGGTTATGTTTTCCTTAATCACTTACACAATTTACTTTTAAAAGTACCTCATCTTTGTAAGTCAATGAGATTAAGCAGTGTCAGCTGCTGGCTTAGAGTCATTTCTCTGAGGGCAGTGTTAATATTTCTGTGTTCTCGCCTCCTTCCCCTGGAGGCATTAGCTTACATGCCTGGAGCTCTTAGTTCCACTCCACATGTTAGTCTAAGGCAAGCCATGGACAGATGATGTGGAAGTCACATGTTTCTGAATCTACATTCGCAAGCTTTGTACTATATCAAATACCCAAGGAAAGAGTTATTATTATCTCTCACTTATACATTCAAAATTTGGGTTCAGTTCAACTGTGAGACACGAACAAGCTACCTGCCCATGAATAATAGAATATTCCAGCATCTTTCTCTTCCCTGTATTTCTGTTTCAGTTTATTGTTCCATTTTTCTTTACCTCTCCTGGGAAAAATAGCTCAAAACTGTGATACTTTTGTTGCATATTAGGTTATTTTGTTTCATTTTTTAATGTTTTTTTTTTTGTTGTCTAAAGTTATACATGTCTCTTTTTTCC
>NW_005365763.1:681535-705700 GCF_000412655.1 Myotis brandtii | reverse complement strand
CCTCTATTCCCACTTTGCTGAGAGTTTTTATCAAGAAAGGGTGTTGGATTTTGTCAAATGCTTTTTCTGCATCAATTGATATGACTATGTGATTTTTATCTCTCAATTTGTTTATGTGATGTATCACATTTATTGATTTGCAGATATTGTACCATCCTTGCATCACCGGAATAAACCCAACTTTGTCATGGTGTATGCTCTTTCTTATGTAATGCTGAATCCAATTTGCTAGAATTATGTTGAGGATTTTAGCATCTATGTTCATCAAGGATATTGACCTGTAGTTCTCTTTCTTTGTGGTGTTTTTACCTGGTTTTGGGATTAGGGTAATTCTGGCTTCATAGAAAGAGCTTGGAAGTGTGCCTTACTCTTGAATTTTTTGGAATAGTCTGAGGAGGATAGGTTTTAGTTCTTCTTTGAATGCTTGGTAGAACTGCCCTATAAAGCCGTCCAGACCAGGGCTTTTGTTTGCTGAAAGATTTTTGTTCACCGCTTCAATTTCATCCGTAGTTGTCAGCCTATTCAGGTTTTTTTATTCTTCCTGATTGAGTTTGGAAGCTTGTAGTTTTCTAACAATATGTCCATTTCACCTAAGTTGTCCAGTTTGTTGGAATAGAGTTGTTCATAGTATTTTTTCATACTCCTTTGTATTTCTGTGGGGTTCGTTGTTACTTCACCTCTTTCATTTCTGATTTTGTTTATTTGGGTCACCTTTCTTTGTTTCTTGGTGAGCCTGACTAGAGGTTCATCAATCTTGTTTATCCTTTCAAAGAATCAGCTCTTGGTTTTATTGATCATTTTTTGTTTGTTTGTTTGGTTTGGTTTTGGTCTCTATGTCATTTATTTCCACTCTGATCTTTATTATTTCCTTTCTTCTTGGTACACAGGGCTTTTCTTGTTGCTCTTTTTCTAAGTCTTTGCATTGTAAGATTAAATAACTTATTATTTTTTTCTTGTTTTTTGAGATAGGCCTGTAATGCTATGAACTTCCCTCTCAGGACTGCTTTCATTGTGTCCCATAGATTTTTGGATTGTTGTATCTTCATTGCTGTTTGTTACCAGGATGCTTTTTATTTCTTCTTTGATCTCTTTGGTAACACAATCATTATTTAATATCATGCTATTTAGCCTTCAAGTATTTGATTTTTTCATTGTTTTTATTGTAGTTGATTTCTAATTATATGCCATTGTGATCTGAGAAGATGCTTGATATGATTTCAATGTTCTTGAATTTGAAGAGACTTTGCCTGTGTCTCAATATGTGGTCTATCTTTGAAAATGACCCATGTACACTTGAGAAGAATGTATATCCTGTAGCTTTGGGTGGAATGTTCTGAAGATGTCAATTAATTCCATCTGACCTAGTGAATCATTTAGGATTGATGTTTCTTTGCTGATTTTTTGTTTAGAGGATTTATCCAGTGGTGTAAATGGGGTATTAAAGTCTCCTACTATGACTGTATTGCTGTTGATCTCTCCCTTGATATCTTCCAGAAGTTTTTGTTATATATATATATTTGGGTGCTCCTGTATTAGGTGCATATATGTTTACCAGAGTTATATCCTCTGTTGAATTTCTCCCTTTAGTATTATGAAGTGGCCTTCCTTATCTCTTGTTACGGCCCTCACTTTGAGGTCTAATTTCTCAGATGTAAGTATTGCTACCCCAGCCTTTTTTTCATTTCCATTTGCTTGAAAAATTTTTTTCCATCCCTTCACCATCAGTCTGTGTGAGTCCTTTGTTCTTAGGTGGGTCTCTTGTAGGCAGCATATATATGGGTCATGTTTTCTCATTCATTCAGCTACCCTATGTCTTTTGATTAGAGCATTTAATCCATTTATGTTTAAGGTTATTATTCATAGGTACTTGTTTGTCAACATTTTTATTCTTTTTGCCTGTGTTCCTTCTTCCCTTCCTATTTCTTCTTTTTACAGAAGTCCCTTTAGAATTTCTTGCATTGCTGGCTTGGTGGTAATAAACTCCCTTAGATCTTTTATGTCTATGAAGCTCCTGATTTCACTTTCAATTTTGAATGATAGCCTTGCTGGGTATAGTATTCTTAGATTCAGTCCCTTGCTTAGCATCACTTTGTATAATTCATTCCATTACCTTTTGGCCTGATGTGTTTCTGTTGAGAAATCAGTCACTAGTCTGATGGGGGATCCTTTGTAGGTAACTTTCTGTCTCTCTCTGGAAGCTTTTAAGATTCTTTCTTTTGGCCCTGACCGGTTTGGCTCAGTGGATAGAGCATTGGCATGTGGACTGAAAGGTCCCAGGTTTGATTCCAGTCAAGGGCATGTACCTTTGTTGCGGGCACATCCCCAGTGGGGAGTGTGCAGGAGGCAGCTGACTGATGTTTCTCTCTCATCAATGTTTCTGACTCTCTATCCCTCTCCCATCCTCTCTGTAAAAAATCAATAAAATATATTTTTAAAAAAATGATCCTTTCTTTTGTTGTTGGTGTTTGCCAATTATGATGTGTCTTGGTGTCAGTCTTTTTGGGTTCATCTTGTTTGGGACTCTGTTAGCTTCTTAGACTTGTGTGAGTTTTTTCTTCCCAATATAAGGGAAGTTTTTTGTCATTATTTCTTCAAATAGGTTTTCTATTCCTTGCTCAATTTCTTGTTTTGGCAGGCCTATTATGCGGATGTTGTTTCATTTCATGTTGCCCCAAGAAACTCCAAAGCTCTCTTAAGCTCTCCTCCTGCTTTTTTAAGTTGTTTTTTTTCTTTTTTTTTCCAGTTGCTGCTCTGCTTGGGTGTTTTTTCCTACCTTGTCTTCTAGCTCACTGATGGGGTCCTCAGCTTATTCTAATCCACTGTTGATGCTGTTTGTTGTGTTCTTTATAGTAGCTATGTCATTCTTCATTTCTCCTTGGTTCTTCCTCATTTCCTCTTGATTCTTACACATGTTGTTGAATTTGTCTTCTATTTTTTCAGTGTCCTTATGACAATTGCTCTGAATTCTTTCTCTGTCAAACTGTTTGCCTCCATTTTGTTTACTTCCTTTTCTGGGGATTCCTCCTTTTCTTTCACATGGGGGCTGTGTCTTTGTCTTCCCATTTTTGCTCCTCTCAGGGTGTCTGGTTATGTGGCTCACTCTTTACCACTTTGACCAAAAGGCACAAAATACAACTTGACAAGACAAGACACAGAGGGAACAAAACACAAATGTATTCATGACACCCATAACCCCAAATAAAGGTGACCACCAGAGAAAAGAGAATTAGGGGAGAGAAAGGAGTGCAAAAATGATATTGAGAAAAGAAAAAAATGTAAGAGAGAAGAAAAAGAAGGGAAAATTATAAATATATTGTGAGAAAACTCCACAAAACCAACAAATAAACCAAAAAATGCAAACAACAAACACCCAGAAAAAAAGGGGGTAGCTGAATCTGAATAGGCAGAGCTTATTTCCAAAAGGTAAGGTAAAGGAATTGAATGAATGGGGGAATAGCCACAATTCAGTATAGAGGAGGTAGAAAGAGAATGAGTGTATAAGAAGAAAAGTAAAAAACAAAATACTCAATAAAAAAATAAAAAATTAATTAAAATAATTAAAAAATTAAAAAATATATATATATATATATATAAAACATATATATGAAAAAATTTTCTCC
Source organism: Myotis brandtii (assembly GCF_000412655.1). NCBI lineage: Eukaryota > Metazoa > Chordata > Mammalia > Chiroptera > Vespertilionidae > Myotis > Myotis brandtii. Next base: position 702,080 of record NW_005365763.1, on the reverse strand, counting down.
TTTCTTTAATCTATCTATCTATATATTTATCTAGTTTTGGAAAAGGATAATAGAGAGCAGATAGGCCTGAGTTTAGTGAGTGAAACTAATCAAGCATTCTCCAGGTGTCCCCTGTCCTTTCTGGCCATGGATTGTGTCCCCAGCTGTGTTTAATTTGCCAATTCTGGGTGGATGTTATTTGATTCAGCTGTTTCTTCTATCTGCTCTGTGAGAAGGTGCAGGACATGTCTGCCTATTTGGCCACCATTTTGTCTCCCCCTGGACAAACATTTCAAATTGCTTTACTTTTAATCTGGATCTTGACTTTTTTCAATAAATTAAACTACAGCATTAGAATAATAAATCAATTCACATTTATGATTTTTTTCTCAAAATAAGAATCCAATTAAAATATACTTCTATCCACCATAGGATCATTTATTGCATTAAAACTTTCACCCAAATTGTTTTCTAGATGTCAATAATTATGAAATGATTTTATCTATGAATACTCTTTCCAACATATGGCCATAGCTTTAAGATAAATGGTTTGTTTGGGTTAGGCTAGAGTAGAAAACAAAGTTTTGGGTCAGTAATTCTTTAGCAACTCTCCTCTTCATCTTGGCTCCCAACTGTCCCTGCAGAAATCTATAGTAGCTTATTAAAACCAGGAACACAGAAGCAGAGCTACAAGAAGCCTTTTGGAGGGAGAATGGTCAATATCTATAGTTAAGCTTAAATTGAGATTCTCCACATAGGCGATTGTTTCAATAATATTCTTGTTTCAAAACCCATTGGATAAAGGGGAATGCCTTAAAGTCATCCCTCAGTATAATTAATGTTATATATGTGGTAAAGTTAATAACCTTTGTTATTGAGAGCTTGTTTTTTTTTCTTACTTATTTACTTCCTCTGCTTAGGGAAATCTCATTTCTTATTAGTGCAAGTATCTTCACGTAAACAGAGGCTTGGGGAGAAATTTTTGGTTTTTAAAGATCCACCTCTTGACCTGTTACCACTAAATTTTTTTTATGAAATCATCCCATTAACATTGACTCCTCATTGTCAGTTTTGCTAGCTGAGCTCGCATAGATGCACCTTGTGGGAGAGGCGAGGCTGGCTGTAACAAAGGAATGCCATACCTTTCCTCTGTGACATAGCAGCTCATCGTATTGTGTCCACATGGGTTCTTATGACATCACAACTCTCTAATGAAGCCAGGGAGGGGATTTGCAACCTGAGGGCATGGTCATATGACAGGGGGAGAGTATGTATATCTTCAGGTGGTGTGTTTTAGGGACATGGGTCTAGCACCACTCTTAAGAGGGAGAGGCTCAAACTACACTATATATTTACAAGCACGATCAGTTAAAGCATCTAAAATAGCTTGAGGAAGAGAGAAAATTCATACAGGAGAGCCTGGGAGCAGGATGGTGGGAGGGTTTCTGGCAGCATCACTTTCTCCTTTTGTGAAACTGTGTACCTTTTTGTCTGTGCATGTGGAAATTGGGCTGGCCAGGTGATCATGAACAGCATGAATGTTTTTACCTCATCTCTTTTACCTGATAGTGAACCAGATGGGATGTAAGTAAAAGGGAAGAAGGGGTGGGGGAGATGATCAAGGCAACAAGGGAAACGGAATTGGTTCTGTGCTGTTTCAAACCCCTGGAGAAGGGTGTGGTTCTGGTATGGCTCCCTGATGCCTCTCATCCTCGAAGCCCCCCTCTCCCCTCCCCCGGTCTGCTCCTTTCCAGCCACCAACCTCCATTCATCCACCTGTATTGTCCTTGTGCTGGAAGCCGATCCACCCTTGCTGCTTGACGCAGTCGCTGCAGGGAAGACACATCTGCACAGCTTATGTTTCAAGGGACCTGGTGTACATGGCATACTGTTCTTAATATGTTTGCTCCCCTTCTTAAGCGCTATGTGTTTTAACCAAGGTCACCTCTCCAAGAAAGGTTGTTTCCCCAGGTGAGGATTTTTATCAGTAAACCCTTTAACTAAGTGCCAGAGGGGTAGTTAATCACTTTAACTACGAACAATCACCCTTAAACTACATAATCTTTACTTAGAATAATCTCCTTCAGTTACTTCCTTGTAGCTTAATAGAACAATAGAGTAACCTTGGAATGAAGATAAGAAACGCCCTAACCTTTGGGATAGAATGGAGAGTATAAATACAAATGTAAGAGGACAATAAAGAGAGGAACCTTAGGAGGAACCTGGCTAGGAGGAACCTCGCCATGATGATTACCTGAACGCCGCCTCCATGTCCTTCATTCTTTGCCGACTCCGTCCACACCTTGGGGAACCCCTGGACCTGCTGGGGCTGGACCCCAACATCCTTGGGATGAAGTCCAGCCTCCTGAAGGTTATGCATAAGGCCCCTCATGCTGTGGTTGTTTCTCAGCAAAGTGACCCCGCACTGTTCTCTACATACCAGTCACTCCAGCTGTGTTTTAGTTCTTTCTCTAGCATGCTCCCATTCACCTCCAGGCTCCTATAGACACTTTATTTTTCTTCTCTTCCCAGAACTCAGGGTCAAACCACCGCTTCAATTTCACCTGGGGACATGTGTGCACATAACCATTCTCCCTTAGAGATTCTGATTCAAAAGGTTGAGAGACACAGATCTGGAATATGTAGTTCCAAAGGCTCTCCTGGACATTCTGAAGAGCAGCTGAGCTTGGAAAGCATGTGTAGACATCACTCCTCTGGGCAGCTTCTCTGATCTGCTCCTCTGACTCACAGTTGTTCCTTTCCAAAATGAACTGCAGCATCTCTAATTGTATGTCTCCTCTATGAATGTCCATTAATGAGGACAGAGTCTCTGTTAGGCTTTGAATTGGTTCACAAAATGTTTGAACTGAACTGACACTTTCTTCCTCTTCTGCTCTTCCTAAAGAAAAAGCAGACCTTTTTTTTTTTTGGCTAGTTTGGTTTTAAAGAAACAAGATTTAATGCAAACAAGACACTAGGAAAATTACAAAACTGCAAAAAAAAAAAAAAATCTAACAAAAGCTGGTAATTTGGTCCTTGGTGGTTGTTTAAGTTTGAATGATACCAGACCCACACTTTTGCTTAACATTTTTTGGCAAAGATTTACTCCAGTGAAATCTCTGCTTCTCATTTCATCAGTCATTTATACCATGATGTGGAAGGCATTATTAAGTTTTCTCAGGAAGAAGGCTTACTAGTACATGCTTGATTTGTTTCCCTGTCTCCCCAATACTTCCCCCATCCCTCTCTCTGTCACGCACACGCACTTTTCTGATAGATCCTGCCAGGGCAAAAACCCGATCATTGTGGGGTCCTCAAGTCTGCAAGATTCTATCATCTTCCTTGGCTCCCCACTCTCCCATTTTCAGCAGACACTTGTTTCTAAAAGTCTCCTGAGGTAAATTCTTTTCATGGAAACTGAGAGAACCAATGTCTGATACTAACTCTTACTTCTCAGCAAATGGGAAAGACACAGTTTTATGCTATTAGCTGTTATTTTTGTTGATGCAGATGCTATCATCTGATTTGAACACTGAAGGCATATTTTATTTTGGAGGATTAAAAAAAAAAAAGGAAAAACAAAGCCAGCACCATTTTAAAAAAGAAAGCATCTAATAATTAAATATACTTTCCCAGAGAGCAGAGGAGCAGATGTCCTGTCTCTCTCATGGAGTGGGAGGGTGTGGAGGCCTCGGGGAGTTGTACCCAGAGCACATTTCATAATCTTAAAAAGTCAAGGGTTTTGAGGAAAGTCCCTAAACATGGGAGGTCTGGTTGGAGTAAATTCATACTTGTACAGCAAAACAAAAGGGAATTTACCACATTTTTTGGCAATCATATATTTTTGAATTTTTCCCAAACTCACAAGATGTGATTGTTATCACTACAAATTAATAGTATTTTTGAAATTGACATTAAAACAACCCCTTTTCACTTGGCTAAGACAATTTTGAGTAAATTATTACAGTGATTTCCAGAACAGCCTACCATGAAGAAGAAAAGGCAGGCCACAATGAAAAGTAAAGCCACTTTAGAGGAAAAACCATTAACAATATAGATGGAAAATAATAGAAATTCTTATTCTAATTCATGTAAAGTGATTCGGAAACAGGTAAGACTATCAGAATCTCCTAAGGAACCTTTTCAAATGCACCCCTGCCTTCCCTCATCCTCTTCCAAAGTATAGGCTCCTGTAATTTGAAGCACCTTCTTTCATTTTAGAGCCAGTGCCATAAAATATAAACTGTTACAGGAAGTGTAGCTTCCCTGGCTCTTGGAGAGGGAGGATGACTTGATGTCCCTTGTTCATCATTTGACAGCCAGCCTCTGAAATCCACGTCACAACCCTTGTCCTGTTCAGACAGTTCAGCCTCTGAAAGTGAAGGCAAAGACTTGTTTTCCCTCAGACATTTGTTTCCGAGTGTCAGCTGCTCACTTCATGTGCTGTATCCATGGTTAAATTCCCTGTCTATCATTTATTATAATGCTATTCTTTTCTGATCTCTCAGTGAACTGGAAATATCGGTATATCTGAAATCTTCTGGGACTCACATAAATCTTCAAAATTATAGTTTTTAGAGTTGGAAGGAGAATGAGAGATTGTATCCCACAAGTTTGCAGGAATTCATTTTGTAGTATCTTAATCAGTTGCTGCTTGGATATTTTAAAAAACTAGGACCCATTACCTCACAAGGAAGTGCATTTTATTTGTGGAAAGTGCACTATTGAGCCAAATAAAACTCATTCTCTTGTTAAAGTCATCCAGTTCTATGAATCTTAGAGATAAATGACATGTCCTCCCCCGGTAACTGCTCACGAGCCCCAAATCAAGCTGTCAGTTTGCTTAGGAGTGGAGCACTCACATTTAGCAATCACAGACTGAATGCCCTCTGCTGAATTTGACTGTTCAGCAGATTCACCATTCTTCTGGTAATCAAGTAATCAATCTGTTGCTGGAGGATTGGGTGGTGGAATTCCTCCATTGCTAGTGGGAGTGGGGATTCTTGGGGCACCACTGGAATAAGAATTTCCAGAGGCCCCCACAGGAGGATGAGATGTGCTAGAAAGCTTTATTTGAGTGGAATTACATTTCTCAGGTTGCAAAGTCCCATGTCCCTTAAACCATTCCTGGAATGGGTGTAGTGGGGCTCCATCAGAACCAAAAGCAGGGCCAATGTCCAGGGTTTCCCTTCCATGGTAGAGCTGAGTCTGATGTAGCATCAGGCTAATTATAGTCCATTAGTCCATTGTGTGGGTCCCACATGTTCCTGAGCCACGTGGGCCAATGCAGGGGAGTGTGCCCCCTGTAACACGAGTCCCAAGAGAGCAAGAGAGTCAACAGCTCAAGAGAAAGAGGGAACTTTTTTTATTCAGGAATTAAGTATCTTAGATTTCATGCCCTTGTAGTGGCCACACCTATGCTGGCCACTGACTTGCTCTCAGATGTGACTGACAGATAAGCATCTTCCTATATCACTCAGACCTTACTGGGCATGCATCTATTATTCAGTCCCTTCCCCAGCAATCTGTGGGGGAAAAGACATGGAGAATATTAACTGCACTTTCCTGGCTGTATACATGGCGTGCCCATATTATCTAGTCTCCCCTTTGCTCCTTTCCTGTTAATACTAACCAGGCTATTACAATGGTATCAAATCCATAGCTGGTCACAGTAGAATGTCAAAGGCTCTCTGTCCTGGAGGAGACGATCCTCGTCACCTTGTGGGGCTGCCTAGAGGGCAGGGCTTCAACTCCAATTTGTCCTGCAGGGTACCGGCCCAAACTGTCAGTCAGTTCTGCACAACAACAACAAAAACACAACATTTGGCTTCTGCTCACTGCATTTTCACACCATCATCTGTCGGTTTTGGCATTACTAGGATGCAGTTTTAGTTTTTGTGTGTATAGAGAATAGCCACTTGCTGTCTGGGTTTCTGGGGTCATATCTCACATTTCTGCTCCAGAAATGTGTGTACTAAGTAGATATGTTTTCACTGCTAAGCTAATACTTGCATTTATTTATTTATTTATTTATTTTTTATTTTATTTACTGATTAAGGTATTATATATGTGTCTTTATCTACCCATTACACCTCCCCAACCCCCGCTCATGCCCTCACCCCCCTTGTGTCTGTGTCCATTGGTTATGCTTATATACATGCATACAAGTCCTTTGGTTGATCTCTCTCCCTTACCCCCACCCTCCCCTACTTTCCCTCTGAGGTTTGACGGTCTGATCAATGCTTCTCTGTCTCTGGATCTGTTTTTGTTCATCAAGTTTATGTGGTTCATTATATTCCACAAATGAGTGAGATCATGTGATATTTATCTTTCTCTGACTAACTTATTTTGCTTAGCATAATGCTCTCCAGGTCCATCCTTGCTTGCTTTTAAATTAAAAATTTGGACCCATCTAAATTCATAGCTTTCTGAAAAACACTGGTGCAGTTCCCTTTTTCACTAAGGTTTACAAATTTCTATCATCTAAATACTTACTTTGTATTCCATGTATCTCCTTCATTGACACTTAATAAAGGTTTCAAAGACTCTCTCTACTACAGTTCCTTTCAAAATTCCATGTGTTTGACATTGATGAGCATCTTGTGCCTGCATCCTGGGAGACACTGTGTGGATTGAATTCAAGACCAACCCAGAAGGGCGGATTGATTCTTAAAGTAGTTCCCTATGCTTCATGTGACTCACACTTTTGGTTTGAATTATCTTCCCCAAAAGAGATGTTGATGTCCTAATTGCAGTACCTGTGAATGTGACCTTATTTGGAAATTGGTACATTTATAGATACAATCAAGTTCAGATGAGGTCATACTGATTCTATTGGATTGTGACTGGTTCCCTTATAAAAAAAAAGGGAAGAGACAAACAGACATATATAGAGGAGAAGGCCATATGAGAATGAAAGCAGATATTGGAGTGATGCAGCCACAAGCCAAGGAACACTGAGGATGCTGGTACAACCAGAAGCTAGGAAGAGGCAAGGAAGTTTCCTCCCCTAGAGCCTTCAGAAAAAGCATGTTCCTATCTACACCTTGACTTCAGACTTCTAGCCTCCAGAACTGTGAGAGAATAAGCTTCTGTTGTTTTAAGTCACCAAGTTGTGATACTTTGTTAAAGCAGCCATAGGAAACTAATACAGTGCTCAAAAAGGGCTTTCAGTTTCCTTGGACTAAAGAGGAAGTAATTTGGAACTCCTGTTTCCCTGTGTCCTGGGAGGAAGAGTAAAAATATCCAGGTCTTATAGCTCTGAACAATCACTTACCCTGTGAGCCTCAGGCTTATTAACTCACTCCCTCACCCAACAAGTGTCTGCTGAGCTTGTATGAGTCCTAGTTCTTTTATGAGCTTTCATTCTAGTAGGGGAAGACAGACAATACATAGGGAGACAGGTAAAAAATAATGATGTCATTGCAGACACTGTTTAGCCTCAGGGGGACAATAGTGTGTTCCTGGATCTGGTCATAGCTCCTAAAATCTTTGCAGTCTACAGAGTGAGAGGAGTACCTTTTGTATGCTACTGAGATGACTAGTGGTTGAGGAACCCTAGATAGTTTCAGGCTTTTTTATACACCAACAATGAATTCACAGAAAAAGAAACTAAAAACACAATCCCATTTAACATTGCAACAAAATTTTAAGATACCTAGAAATAAACTTAACTAAGGAGGTAAAAGACCTGTACTTGGAAAATTATAGGATGTTAAAAAAAGAGATAGAGGAAGACATAAACACATGGAAGAATATACCATGCTCATGGATCAGTAGAATCAACATCATTAAAATGTCCATACTACCCAAAACAATATATAGATTCAATGCAATCCCCATTAAAAAACCAACAGCATACTTCACAGATCTAGAACAAACTCTCCGAAAATTCATATGGAATAAAAAAGACCCCCAATAGCCGCAGCAATCTGGAGAAAGAAGAACAAAGTTGGAGGGATCACAATACCAGATATCAAGCTATACTACAAAGCCATGGTTCTCAAAACTGCCTAGTATTGGCACAAGAACAGACATATAGCCAATGGAACAGAACAGAGAACCCAGAAGTCTACCTAAGCCATTATGCTCAATTAATATTTGACAAAGGAGGCAAGAGCATAGAGTAATGGAGTCAAGACAGTCTCTTCAATAAATTGTGTTGGGAAAATTGGACAGATACAAGCAAAAAAATGAAATTAGACCACTAACTTACACCATACACAAAAATAAACTCAAAAGGATAAAGGATTTAAATATAAGACGGGAAACCATAAAAATCTTAGAAGAATCCACAGGCAGAAAAATATCAGATATATGTCATAGCAATATTTTCACTGATTCAGCTCCGGTGGCAATGGAAACTAAGGAGAAAAAAAATGGGACTACATCAAAATAAAAAGTTTCTGCACACACAAAAAAAATCATCAACAAAACAACAAGAAAGCCCACTGCATGGGAGAGCATATTTGCCAATATTATCTCCGATAAGGGTTTAATCTCCAAAATTTACAGGGAACTCATACAACTTAACAAAAGGAAGATAAACAATCCAATAAAAAAGTGGGCAAAGGACCTAAATAGACCCCTTATGAAAGAGGACATACAGAGGGCCAAGAGACATATGAACACATGCTCAAAGTCACTAATCATCCAAGAGATGCAAAGTAAAATGACAGTAAGGTACCATCTCATACCTGACAGAAGACTATCATCAACAAATGACAAGTGCTGGCATGGATGTGAAGAAAAAGGAACCCTCATGAACTGCTGGTGGGAATGCAGACTGGTCCAGTCACTGTGAAAAACAGTATGGAGTTTCTGAAAAAAATTAAAAATAGATCTCTCATTCGACCCAGCAGTCCCACTTCTAGGACACTATCCCAAGAAACCAGAAACACCAATCAGAAAGGATATATGCACCCCTATGTTCATAGCAGCACATTTACAATAGCTAAGATTTGGAAATAGCTTAAGTGCCTATCAGCAAATGGGTGGATTAAAAAACTGTGGTACATCTATACAATGGAATACTATGCTGCTGTAAAAAAGAAGGAACTTATACCCTCACCCCCCTGTTGTCTGTGTCCATTGGTTATGCTTATATGCATGCATACAAGTCCTTTGGTTGGTCTCTCCCCCTTACCCCCACCCTCCCCTACCTTTCCTCTGAGGTTCGACGGTCTATTCTATGCTTTTATGTCTCTGGATATATTTTAGTCCATCAGTTTATCTTGTTCATTATATTCCACAAATGAGTGAGATCATGTGATACTTATCTTTCTCTGACTGGCTTATTTTGCTTAGCATAATGCTTCCCAGTTCCATCCATGCTGTTGCAAATGGTAAGAATTCCTAAAAAGAAGGAACTCTTACCATTTGCAACAGCATGGATGGAACTGGAGAGCATTATGCTAAACAAAATAAGCCAGAGAAAGATAAGTATCACATAACCTCACTCATTTTTGGAATATAATGAACAACATAAACTGATGAAGTAAAATATATCCAGAGACGTAAAAGCATAGAATGGACTATCCAACTTCAGGAGGAAGGCAGGAGAGGGGGAAGTGGTGGAGGGAGCAGGAGTCATGTGTGTGGGGGGTGAGAGATCAACCAAAGGACTTGTATGCATGCATATAAGCATAACCCATGGACACAGTCCTTTGAGGGGTGAGGGCATATGCTGGGGTGGGAGTGAGAACGAGTGGGGAGAGGTCAATGGGGTAAAAAGGATTCATATGTAATACTTTAAACAATGAAGAATTTAAATAAAACAAAACAAAACAAAAATGATACCCTCATTGTTTCCTGCCATTATCCACTGGGAGGAAAATACATTAAAAAAAAAAAGAGTAAACAAGTGAGAGAAGATTGGATGATTTGAAAAGGCCACTCTGAGGGAGCAAAAGAACATGGGGAAGGCATGAACCATGCAAAGTTTTAGTGGGAGAGTGCACTAGGCAGAGGGAACATCATATTGCAAAGCCCTGTACTGGAATATGCTTGGTGTAAGGCAAGGGTGCAAAGTAGACTGGACAGCTAAATTGAAAGGACCTGGAATGGAAGAAGCAAATGGGGGGGAGGGGCATGGAGGGTGAGTTCAGAGATCTGGGCCCTAAGGCTCAGGTCATGTGGACCTTTTCAATTACAGTAAGGAGTTTGGATTTTTTAAAGTTTGGATGAGAAGCTTTTGATTAGTGGTGTGTGTGTGTGTGTGTGTGTGTGTGTGTTTATTTAACACTAGGGGCCTGGTGCACGAAATTTGTGCACGGGGTGGGGGGATCCCTCAGCCCAGCCTGAGGGGGATACCTCTCACATACTGGGAGCCCTCAGGGGATGTCCTACTGATGGCTTAGGCCCACTCCCTGCTCCCCTTGGGGAGCAGGCCTAAGCCGCAGTCTGGCCTCCCTTTGTGGGAGGTGACCGGGTTGATCAGGGGAAGGCACCAGCCCCATCACCCCACTGCTGCAGCCACTGCCAGTCACCGCAGCCACCAAGGTGTTTTCATCAACATGGACTCCAGTCCCTTCACCATGAAAAACATGACAACTTTCTTTAGGCATTTTAAGATGTGTCTTTCATAAGATATGACATTTCTTTCTTTTTTTTTTTAATCCTCACCTGAGGATATGTTTCCATTGATTTTTAGAGAATGTGGAAGAGAGAGGGAAAGACAGAGAGGAACATCAAAGTGAGAGGAACACTTTGATTGGTTGCCTCCTGCATGAGCCCTGACCTGGGCCCCAGCCAGGGAGAAGCCTGCAACCTAGGTACATGCCCTTGGTCAGAATTGACCCCCAGTCCCCTCTGATTGCCAGCTCCGCCCCGTGGCACCCGCCTGCCTCCCCTGCCACCTGCCTGGCCAACAGGCCTGGACACTTCAGCGGCGGGGCTGAGGGGACTGGGCTCCGCCATCTTGTGGCTATGGGCACGGCCATCTTTGTGACGGAGTGGTGACTAATTTGCATATTGCTCTTTTATTAGATAGGATTCTAATCTGTCAAGGAAGAATCAAAGTTTGTATAATTTTTAAATAGAGGTTTAGCTTTAAGATAAAGAAATGATACTCATCAATATAATTATAGACCTGAAAGATGATACCTAGACAGGCCGTCTTCTGATTTTCCCCTGAATCATGAGACACTGAACCAGGGGAAAGGCTACCTCCCCATTCCAGATGAGTTTCTTCCTACAAGGACAGCTCACTGCGGGAACTCTGGCTCTACTGCCTCCTGTCCTGGCTAGGTGGAGAGTCTGGGATGCTCAAAAGTGGCAGCATTAAAGGGCCCTAAACGTGCAGTATTTATTGAGTATCTGCTCTGTGCCAGGTGATGCTCACTGCCAAAACTATAACAGTGAAATCAGGCGTGGTCCCTCCCTTAAGGAATGCACAGTCTGATGAGGGTGCAAACAGTCCCCATGCAGTGTGAAGCAGAGCAGTAATAGTGACAGTGAGTACTTAGGAAGCATAAAGAAAGGGAGAAAGGACACCTAACCAGAAGAGATGTGTCACTTTTCCTATGTAGAAATGTCTTCAGAACAAAGGTATATAATCTAATCTACTTTACAGATGGTCTCAGCAGAGTGAGCTTTGACATAGGATGAAAATCTCAGTTATTTAGATCCTTAGGCAATGGAGACCAGTTATCAGGGGATGTAGTCTGGTGTCTTTTGCGGCCTTTGTTTTGGAAATGAGTAAAAGATTTCTGTCAATCTTTTAAACTTCTAGGTTTAATCTAAATACGATTTTGTTTTGCTAGGCAAATGATTATACTGCTCTGTAATCATTTGCAGGTAGTATGGTAAATAGGTAACCTATCCCCCTATTATCATGTAAATCCTATTTTTGAGTATTTCAGTGTCACTATGTTTGTTTGCATTGTTTCTTTTCTATCAAGCCTGTATGTCATCAATAGATTTTATTACTATTTTTTTAAACCTTTAGCTTGATAAATCTAAAGTTTGCAGAGAGCTGCATCTGGAGATTCTAATATGTGTATGTGTTGATGGAAGGTGAGAAGGGAGAATCCTAGACAGCAGCTTACGCTGCTGACAGGGCAGCCCCAGCAATAGGGCACATGGAAGAAACTAAGGCAGCAACATATGTGCCCAGAGATGGTTCACTTCCCTGGGTTGGTTTGTGTTTCAAATTGTCCCATTATGAGTTGAGAAATGGCCCAGCCAAGGAAGATTGGGGGATGGAGAGTGAATAACTGGTGTTCTCAACTGAAATAATTCCTGGAAGTGGGGGCAGATGAATAATTAGGTGGAGAAATAGATGACTAAGCATGTATTTCCCCAAATAGATAGGCTGCCCTATGTCTTTATGAATGTCTGATGATCTGGTGTACTTGTTTCAGTTTATGAGAGGGTAAGTTCAGGTAGAAAGAAGAAGGGAAACCTCCCTTCTCTTACAGACCTCAGGACAATTATTGATTTTACAGTTTTTTACTTGTTGTGATACCATTGTAATTAGCTAATTATTAATAATAGGAAATGAGCAAAGGGAAGGCCAGACATTATAGGCATGTTCCCTACAAAACATTGGGAGTAGGGGACTGGACAAAGAGAAGACAGACTCATGCCCAGTAAGTTGGGATGACAAGGGAACAGAGGTCATTGGCCAGAATGGGTGTGGCCACTGCAAACAGGTGTCTAATCTTGTGTAATGATTTTATATGACACAGAAGGAATTAGGGGAAATGACATATTTTCTGTTTCTTTTAATCCTTAAAAAGAGAGAGATTATTTTTTATACAACTTCTCAGATCTAACCATTTTTTTTTGCATGACTATTGTTTATTGAGATTGCAAAAGGTTCTTGAACAGCTGCCTCCCACTCAGCTAGGAAGAAATTGACAGTTTGCACATCCTCTCTTAGCTTCACATTAATTAAAGCTTCATCCTTTTGTTATTCACATGGGTTTTTGTGAATAATGTTGTTTACAAATAAGGCTAAATCCAAATGCCACACTTGCACGTGAATGTCCAGATCCAGGCCCATTCTTAATTGCTGGGTGCAGTGAAAGAGGGAGCTGGTAGATAGAGATGGTGAGTTCAGGTTCCTATAAAATAACTGTAAGAGCTACATAAACTTTCTTCCCCTTGCTAAATGAAGTTTCTGGGAGCCAAATGTCTGAGCCATTTTAATTATAAATTTGCCTGTGTTCATAGCCATTTCTTCACATTTAAGCTTTCATTCCCAGAGTGTCAACATAAGCAGCTTACCTTGGGTAAAAGCTGAGATTCATTACTTGGTGTATGAAAAGGTGGAAAAACAAAGAAACAATTTAACACTAAAAAAAAAAAGTAAACATTAGGCTGATACAATCTTTTAAATCTGTCAATCAGATGTTATTATGCCCAAAGAGCAAAGCTTCCCTATTGTTTTTCATTTTATCCACACAATTCCTTTGTTTAAAATGGAATAGATTTGTGACATCTACTTATATCAAATTTTAATGATTGTTCATTAAACATGTTTAAATGAAATTAATGTCAATTTCAAATATAAATGAGTAAACCCAATATGATTCCCCAGAGTTTCAGATTTCCTGGCTATAATCTAAGTTGTTCAGACTGATGAAACATTCAGACAATTTTATGTGTTTATTATTCACAAATTTGTCAGAAAATTTGTAATTTTTTTCTTGGTAACCTGACATGAGGTACTAGGTAAAAGGGTCTGCTATATCTGGATCTCCCTGAAGTTTTTAATTCTCAGACTCCAAGCAACATAATTCAAGTCCAGTTCCTTATAGCTCAGGTTTTCCTCCTTGCCACTGGCTTCCAGGGAGGCTGCCACTTGTGGGTTTCTACTCCAGTACACGGTCCTGTGACCTCCCTTCTCTTACAGATCTCAGGACAATTGTTGATTTTACAGTTTTTTACTTGTTGTGATACCATTGTAACTAGCTAATTATTAATAACAGGAAATGAGCAAAGGGAAGGCCAGACATTATAGGCATGTTCCCTGCAAATCATGGGGAGTAGGGGACTGGACAAAGAGAAGACAGACTCATGCCCAGTAAGTTGGGATGACAAGGGAACAGAGATCATTGGCCAGAATGCGTGTGGCCACTGCAAACAGGCAGACATTTGGGAAACTTAATTCCCTGAACAAAGAAGTTCGCTCTGGGACTCATGTGACTCTTTTGCTCCTGCTTCCCTGCATTCCCCCACATGGCCTATGGCTATGTGGACTCCACACACAATGGACTAATGGACTGTAACTAGCCTGCTAATGAATTGGACCCAGATCCAACATGGAAAGGAAACTATGGACACTGGCTTTGCTTCTATCTCTACTGAAACCCCAGCTACCCTTCTTCTATACTGGACTAAGGGACATGGGACTGTGGAAACTCAGGGATGCAATTCCATGAAAATAAAGCTTTCTACCATACCTCACCCTCCTGTGGGGGCCTCTGGAAATGCTTATTCCAGTGGCACCACAAGAGCCCCACTTCTATAAGCAACAGGGGCACATTTTTCTCTGATAACAGTTGTTAGAATAAAGTGATGCCATCCAAGCTTCTTACATGCTGGACTTGAAATTGGAAGTTGGTCTGAAAATTTGAAATCTCCCATATGTGGTGCCTGTCCTGCATGGTGAACCCATGTAAAACCCAAATCTAGAAATGATCAGAGCTCTTGTTGGCTTTTCACCTTCATATCCCTAGTACTTACTGTCAGGAGCAAAACAGTTGTTCAGCAAACATTTGTTGACTGACTAGCTGGCAGGTCTGAAAGGCTTTCTAACAACCAGGAGGAGTTCTGAGGGTTCTTGAGCAGGCCAGCAGAGCAGATGACTTAAGGCAAAACATCCAGCAATGCTAGGATGGGGAAGAAACAGAGAATGGAAAAAAAAAGAGCTTGAGACAGAATGAAAAAAAAAATAGAAAAGGAGAGAATAGAATAGACAGAACCTAAGATCATGGAACATAGAAGAGCCCATCTCTATTGCCTCAGGTGGCTTTAGGGGTCACACTGTCAGGCACTGCCTATTCAGCCGAACCTTGGACCAAGAGACCAAGCCCCCAAAACTCTGAATCCCGGACCCACATATCAGCATCCTCCATACCCCCTTTTCCATTCTCATCATTGACTTGCATCACTGAGATAGATTTTGACATCAGCATTGCTAAAAGTGTGGTTGTGGCTTTCATCAGCTAAATGGGGTCACTTTTGAGAATATAAAGGATGCTCTTAATAATAACTATGGGACATCAGGACAAGTAGGATTTCCCAGGAATATTGAGAGGTAGGATTACCCTAGTATTAGCCCATTCTGCTTGCAGGTAATTTCCTGCTTTTGGCTTAAAATATGGGTAATACAAATAGAGTCAATAAATCAGAAAATGTGGATGACTAAATTTTTAATTTTTTACTTCTATTATTTGAGAACTTGTATAGATACATCATATTTTTTTTAAACACCCAAGAGTTTGAAACACTCTCCCCTCTTAGTCCTCTCTCCCTGTTTCTCCCACTTTGTACTACTTATATGTGCACCTATCTTTCCTCCCTACGAGATATTATATTGTTTGAGGGCAAAAGCCATGTTTCTTTAAAAAATATATATCTTAACTCTATTAGAAGTACTAATGAAAATGTGAGTTTGAGAAATAGAAACAGCAAAAAGCCAAATCTAAGGGAATAATGATTTGGGAATAAGAAATCTTATCTATATTTACTTTAAGGGGAGAAAAGGCATTTTGAAATGCTTTCTTTTCTGATGAAACTTTGAAAGCCAATTTTTGTTAAATGAGTTTATGTCTAAATTTTAGTTCTGTTGTTAACTCAAGGGTCCTTTATCTATGTTTAATGTCGCTAACAATATCCTGCCATTGATCTACGGGAAGAACTCCCTACTGAAATCAATGGGGATTTCTATGTAAAAATCAATGGCAGGATATGGCCTGTAAGAATAGTGGTCACTCTAGGCTTTCGGCTGAAAGGCCACTGTAAATGTTACTTCCGGTTAACCCTTGAGACCATGTTCAAAAACAATGACAAAAATTGCTATTCTTTATAAGGGGAGAAAATGCTAGGAAGGAAATGGTTCATGTTTGTACACGATAATCTACATGTTCCCACAGTTTAGCAAAAGCCTTGCTTTGTCTGTTCAAGATTCTCAAAGAAAAATTAATGGGAAAAGACAAATGCTTTTAAAAAATCTATATTTCCTGATTGGAAAATAAGTGCATATTACCATACTTAGTAACACAGATCAACTTATTTGAGTGGAATCAAGTGCTCCCTCCTCATTCATACAGTAGCCCTGGCTCACATTGACACTCTGTTAGCAAAGGCAAAATTGGCATATCAAGGCTGAGAGGAGAGAGGAATACAAACTGTGAGGATGCTCACTGTCAATGTTAAAGACCTTGGGTTTTCCAGGCAATAAAAGTGTCTGAAAAGTTCTCTGGCCAGTGTGGCTCAAGAATATTTCTCTATCCCTCTCCCTTCCTGTCTAAAAATCAATAAAAAAATAAAAAAATATTAAAATATCTGAAAATTAATTCTAAAATAATTTTAGAAAAAATATTGACCATATAGAATAAAATATTGCAAACTTTCCTTTTCTGCTTGCTTGGTTATTTTGTTAAAAATGCCTCCCTAAATGCATATGGAATATCTCTTGCACAAACTAAGTATAATATTAATACCTGTCCAAAATTAGTAGACATTTAGCTTTACCAACAGAAGATTCACCATACACCCTCTTAGATCACTTTTGTAGATCGGAAAGATGTGAGGGTGGTTGGGCCATAGTCACAGGTTCTCCTGTCACTCTCAGAGGTAGACAAGTCAGTATATAAACTGTATGGCCAAACCTGCATATGCCGGGAAGAACAGGTCCTGATAGTACCAGGCTTGAAGAGACTTTGGGCCTGGCCAGTGTGGTTCAGTGGTTGAACGTTGACCTATGAATGAGGAGGCCACAGTTCGATTCCCGGTCAGGACACATGCCTGGGTTGTGGGCTCAATTCCCAGTGAGGGGCGTGCAGGTGGCAACCAATCAATGATTCTTTCTCATCATGGATGTTTCTATCTCTCTCTCCCTCTGCCTTCTTCTTTGAAATAAAAAAGAATATATATTAAAAACAAACAAACAGAGACTTTGGGAGTTTGAGTCTCTGTCTTCATACACTTGGGTTCAATTGTTCAGGCCAGATGGGTATTCTAAACATTTATTATGAACAATGCTCTTAATTCTGTCTTCATACACTTGGGTTCAATTGTTCAGGCCAGATAGGTATTCTAAACATTTATAGGTATTCTAAACATATATTATTTTCACACATAATATATAATTATATTCTTTGGGATATAAAGGAAAAGAGAACTTCCTCTTCTCTTTAGGTAACATGCCCATTTTTGTGGCATAAGAATTAAAATTAAGACCCAATATTATGTGTACCTCACCATTTGGGGGAAACCAGGAGGGTCTTAAATGGCCTAACTGTAAGTTCTCCTCCCCATGCGGCTCCTGCAGATAAGGTCCCCCAGCCAGACAGATCTCCTTATCATGGGGTCATGCCAGTTCTTGCTTATTCTTGAGTAGTGAGTTTCAGGTCCCTGACATCCTGAGGAAATATTCAAGCAAATCAACCACATCCTCATGCAGGAACCTGGGGCCACCTCACTCTTGGTACTATAAAGTTGGCTTCCCACAGCCCCTGGTTATTCACGCTGCTTCCAAGTGCACTCCCATGTGTTCCTGTGTGGCAGACAGTGTTCTCCAACCTTGAGCTATGGGTATATGTAACTTATAAACTGCTGCTTTTCTCATCTGTCCAGTATCAAGTGTCGTGTGTTGGTTATAACCATCTCTCTAAGGTGGGAATTCCTCCCTCACCAATGAAATGAAGAGAAGACAATTAAAACAATTACCTAAAAAGTAGGCTGGCCCTAACTGGTTTGGCTCAGTGGATAGAGAGTCGGCCCACAGACTGAAAGGTCTCGGGTTTGATTCTGGTCAAGGGTATGTACCTTGGTTATGGGTTCATCCCCAGTGGGGGTGAGCAAGAAGCTCTTCCTCTCTGTAAAATCAATAAAATATATTTTTTTGGGGGGAAAAAAGTAGGTTGAATTTAGAAGTGGTCCCCTATGCCCTTAGATGTAATAATCTTAGTTAAAATGTAAATAGTAGAACATAAACACTTTCAAAGTAATGTCAATATCACTGTGAGTAATGTTTGAAAAGGAGACATGTATTTTGAATATCTAAAAGGAATAATGCAAACAAATATGGTTTGATACACAGGACCTGATATATAGAAAAAATAATAGAAAGGCATTGGAAATAAAAGAATTACAGTGGAGGAAATCAACTAAAGAGATCAACTAAAGAACTTGTATGCATATATGCATAACCCATGGACACAGAAAATAATGTGGTGAAGGCCTGGGGCGAGGGACAGGGGCATGCTGGAAGACATCAATGGGGGGCGGGGGGATAAATGTAACACTTTCGACAATGAAGATTTAAAAAGAGAGAGAGAGAATTACAAAAAGAAAACAAGGTGAGGATATAATATAAGGAGAAAAAGTTTTGAAAGGAGAAAAGGTAAAGTAGCCAGGCTTGCAGAATGGAGGAGACAGAGGTTCAAGAATTCTCTCTCCCTACCATTTTCCCCAGCAGCAGTAGATCCTTAAAGTTTTGCTGAATGATTGACTATATGGAGGAATTTAGTGGGTAATAGGAAGATTAGGAGGTGATTTAGCATTGAAGCTGCTCTATGTAATTATTTAAAAGGCTGTGTTTGGCCTTGGCCAGTGTGGCTCAGTTGATTGGGCGTTGTCCTGTGCACTGAAATGTTGCAGATTTGATTCCGGGTAAGGGCACATGCTTTGGTTGTGGGCTCAATCCCCAGTAGGGGGCGTGTGGGAGGCAGCTAATCGATGTTTCTCTCTCTTGATCTCTGTCTCCCTTTCTCTCTCTCAAAAGTCAAAAAAACATATATTTTTTAAAAGGCTGTGTTTGGTGATGATAATGGTCTTCTGAAGTATAGTAGAGGTTGAAATCAACTATAAGGCTTATGTCTATTATCATCTCATTTCATAAGACACTGAGCTGGCATGGCATGGAGAGGTAGGCTGTGAACCAGATTCTCACAGTCTTGAGGCAATCAAGTTAGCATCAGTTCAGCTTATATTTATTGAACACAAAACATAATATACACTTACCCTATCAAAGCACAGGGTGGGCTGCATGTTTTAGCATCTGTCGGATAATTACAGTGTCAAGTACTGTACTTGTTCTCAATTAACTTAGAGTCTCTCTGGGAAGCAAAATGGGGTCTATGCAATGAGTGAAAAGGAGGCTTACATTCTGCTCACCAAAAGCCAGCATGGCAGTTGTCAGATAAGTTCTCTGAGTTGTTTGGGTACTGACTGGATTAGTCTCCTTCAGGTGTGGACATACCGGTAGGTATGTATACCAGATAATTAAACAGCAGGCCCATTAGGGTTTTTTTTGTTTTGTTTTGTTTTATTCACAAGACAAATAATGAAAATAATAAAATCTGACAATTAGCTTTACTCTATTATATACTAGTATGCTTGATCTCAAGGATAAGAAGCTGTATGAAGAAATAATAAGATTTAAAGATTAGATAAGAATGTTAAGACAGGGTGGGAGGGTGTGAAGAATATGAGAATGATTTTGGGGGCCAAGCAGATACAAGCCTGGCTCTCCCTCCTGAGGTCTGAGCTCTCCACACCAGCTTTCTTCCACTAAGGCAAGCACATTCACCTAATGCCTTCCTCACAGGTTT
Source organism: Myotis brandtii (assembly GCF_000412655.1). Lineage (NCBI taxonomy): Eukaryota > Metazoa > Chordata > Mammalia > Chiroptera > Vespertilionidae > Myotis > Myotis brandtii. The sequence continues at coordinate 682,314 of NW_005365763.1, read as the reverse complement.
GTGGTGAAGACCAAAAGAGGTAATCTGTGCCTGGTGTGAGGTGAGAAGTGTTCAATAAAGGCAGCTATGAATACATAAGACTGGATACAGTTGTGTGCAATACATACTACAAGGAATGTTTGTATACATTAGCCTGAGAAAACACATTTTTTGTAAAGTGCTGCTTAGACTACAAACTGGAATTTAATGCTTATATAATTTGTAGACTACCCCACCCCCTTATTTTAAATTTGGTATTAAAATATAATGATCTTATGTACCCAGCCCAAATTAGGGGCAGGCCCTTATTTAGTGCCATTATATATTATGTATTTAGAGCACCTGGCACATAGTAGCATAGGAGATGGTAGCTGCCACTATTGTGGTGGCTACTTATTATTTGGTGATTTCCTTTTATGGCTGTATTACATAAATGATGTGGAAAAAAATGAAACTTTGGTCCTGGTGTGGCATAAAATGTGTTTTGTTTTGTTTTCCCACTTAAAGACCAACTGAATTTTTGTTTTGGTCAAAATTGACCAGAGTGGTGTGGTAATAACCTCAGTTTTAGGAAGCTTGCTTTTGAAATTGTATCGGTGTTAAACATGTAGGATAATGCAAATGGGTTCACAGATTAATCTACACTAATAAAAAAGAAACATGGTAATTGGCGTACGACCGCTATCCTTTTCATTGGCTAATCAGTGAGTATATGCAAATTAACTGTCAGCCAAGATGGCGGCCGGCAGCCAGGCACTGAAGCGAGCAGGGAGGCTTGCTTGCTGCAGACTCCAACGTTC